>NC_065578.1:88887198-89202198 GCF_024542745.1 Macaca thibetana thibetana | reverse complement strand
CCTTTGAATACTAAAACCTTCAGTTTTTATTCTATTTTTATTTCACTATAATCAAAATTATTAACATTTACTGCACACTAACCATGCATGTGTTAGATACTCTGAAATGTACAAAAATTAATAAAGCTACTTTTATATAGCGATGATTCTGGTTGATTGCTCATAGAACTGTTACTACTCATTTAAACAGGAGGAAAAGTCTTTATATTGTATACAGTGCAGTTATAGGGCTATAGATTCTGTAAGATGACTGCTTTTATATAAATTTTTCTTCCAGTCACCAAAATGAATTTTAAAATCCCTTTTAAAAATAAAACTGTGAGAACATAGTAGTATCTCTTAAATGAAAGTAATTTACCAACAAAAATAAAACTGACCTAATAATTTAAATCAAATACATGCTCAAAAATGCTAAAGCTCATTTTTAATTAAAACACAAAGAAGCAGCTGCAAAATACTGGGGGAAAAACTGACCTATGGGCTGGGCAAGGTGGCTCACACCTGTAATCCCAACCCTTTGGGAGGCCAAGGTAGGTGGATCAGCTGAGGTCAGGAGTTCAAGACCAGTCTGACCAACATGGTAAAACTCTGTCTCTACTAAAAAATACAAAAAAAATTAGCCGGGCGTGGTGGTGGGAGCCTGTAATCCCAGCTACTCAGGAGGCTGAGTCAGGAGAATCGCTTGAATCCATGAGGCGGAGGTTGCAGTGAGCTGAGATGGCGCCACTGCACTCTAGCCTGGGCCACAAGAGAGAAACTCCGTCTTAAAAAAAAAAAAAAAATTAAAAACTGACCTATGACCAAAATAACTAGCCATGTGACATTAAGTCTTGAGTGGGACTACTTTTTAGCAACTCTACACTACCAGCAGCCTACTACAAGATACCAGCATCTACCACCTAGGTTATTGCAAAAGTCTCCTAACTGGTTTTCCTGCTCCACTTTTGCTCCTTTGCTGTTTATTCTGAAGACAATAGCCAGAATAATTCTGATAAAATGTAAGTTCAATCATGTTCAATGCTCAGTAACCTCCAATGTCTTCCTCTTATTCCAAGTTAAAGCCAAAGCTTAAAATAACACATAAGAACCTATACCAGTGGTTTTAACTACCAGAGATTTTGCACCCCCTGGGGACACTGGCAATGTCTGAAACATTTTTGGATTTCACAACTAGGGGGCAGATGCTACTGACATCTAGCATATAGAGGCCAAGGAGGCTGTTAAAAGTTCTACGATGCACAGGACATCCCCCTACAACAAAAAATTACCCAGTCCAAAATGTAAGAAATTTGAGAAACCCTGCCCTACATGATCTGCCTCATCACCTCTTAACTTCATTATCAATTTTATACACCCCTGTTCACTCCACTCCTACAACACCAGGTCCCTTGATGTTTCTAGAACACAAGGTGTATACCCATTTTGGCAGCTGCTGTTCTCTGCCTGGAATGCTCATTCCCCTGAACCTGCACTGTTTACTCCCTCAACTTTTTCAGGTCTTCACTTGCTATTGCTTCTGATATATAAGCAAATTATCTTTGATTTTCAATGCTTTCTGGCTACACCTCAACACTCTAACCTTGTCTTAAGATTGCTCAGCAAAAAATCATCTGTTCTAGTCAAGCCAGCGTTAAGGTCTTGCTCTGTCACCCAGGCTGGACTGCAGTGGCACAATCATAGCTCACTGCAGCCTTCACCTCCTGGGCTCAATCAATCCTCCCATCTCAGCCTCTAGAGTAACTGGAACTATAGGGGAGCACCACCACGCCTGGCTAACTTTTTTAAAAAATGTTTTTTTTGGGCCGGGCGCGGTGGCTCAAGCCTGTAATCCCAGCACTTTGGGAGGCCGAGACGGGCGGATCACGAGGTCAGGAGATCGAGACCATCCTGGCTAACACAGTGAAACCCCGTCTCTACTAAAAAATACAAAAAACTAGCTGGGTGAGGTGGCGGGCGCCTGTAGTCCCAGCTACTCAGGAGGCTGGGGCAGGAGAATGGCGTAAACCCGGGAGGCGGAGCTTGCAGTGAGCTGAGATCCGGCCACTGCACTCCAGCCCGGGCGACAGAGCAAGACTCAGTCTCAAAAAAAAAAAAAAAAAAAAAAAAAAAAAAAAATTTTTTTGTAGAGACAGGGTCTCACTATGTTGCCCAGGCTGGTTTCAATCACCTGGCCTCAAGCAGTGCTCCTACCTCAGGCTCCCAAAGCACTAGGATTACAGGCATGAGCTAGCGCACCCTTTTCTCTCCCTTTTTCTATATGCTATTTATATAAAAGGTATTATGAAGCAAGAAGGAAAATATGGAGACACTGGAAATACATATTCCTTCCAAGAAATAGTGTGGGGAAAATCTGTACCGTGCCATGTTTTCCAATGCCTTCTACTTCATTTCACTTCCTAGAAAATACAGTGCTAACAATAAAATATATTTTTGGCTTTTTGGTACCTATGCATTGTTTATTTCTTAAAGCCTATAAGGCTTCCTCTAAATCGCTTCATGGCTTTCATACTCACCTATCTTAAATCTATGCTCAAATATCATCTTTTTAGTGAGTCCTTCCCCAGAGACTCTAAAACTGCAACACATACAAGTACACACACACATTTATCCTCCTTCTCTGTTATTCTCCCTAGCAATGATCATCATCTAACATACAATATATATTACTCCTTTTTTCCCCTGTGGACTAAATTATGACATATATATTATTTCTTAACTTGTTTACTATTTCATCCCACTAGACTGAAAGCCTCACAAAGGCAGGAATATTTGTCCATTTTGTTCACTGCTATATTCCCACCTCCTAGAATGATATCTGATGCCCAGCAGGCACTAAATATTCGCTGAACAATGTCAAATAGAATCCCTGAAATTAAGTTCCTCATTTGTAAAATATAAATAATCTAGACCTAGAAGTACTGTCAAGCATTGGCCTTTAATAAGAGGTGCCTTCCAAAATCAGAGTGGTTTTGCACAACATACACAGCCAAAGACCACTTACACTGAAATTAAGATTCGAGAGGTATAGGCTATGTCTGAACAGAGAGACTTTGAAAAAGCTCCCCAGCAGATTCCAACAATCACCCTCAGATGAGAACCACTATCATAACTAAAATTAGGAGAAAAAATAAAAGTCATAATATTAGATCTTATTGCAACACCGTATAATAAATAAATGTCTAGCCCTGCATGAGTCTGCATTTCAAGTCCTATGTTTAGACATTAAATCCAACTATCCAGTAAATCCTAGATGGCCTTTTATCATTACAAATTATCTCCCTCTTCCCCTTCCCCTCCCCCTCTCCCTTGTAAAAGCACTAGTCCTACATTCCAGTTTAAAATTCTGGATTCGTTTTTATTCAACCCTCTCAATTTTCTGCTCATTACTAGTCAGCCTGCAAGTTCTGCTAATTTGCTCTTTATTTTTAAGATTACTACTATCACCTCCCAAGTTCAAGGTCTTAAAATCTTTATATCAAAACTTATGAAACGGCTTTCTCGTTAATTTTCCAGTTTTCAATATAACCTACATGTGGATGCAAATTAAACTTCCTTTGGTAATTTTCAATTTCCAGCTCACAAATATATTCTTCAGTACTAACTCCCTATATGCTAAGACTTTTTAGCCCACATGAAATCCAAAGTTTATCTTAATCTTTAAAGACGATAAAATAAAAATCAACTGTTCAGTGATTATTCCCATCAATGGCATAGTCTTTAGTAGTACATTTGCTTCAGTTTTACTTTGCGAATATATTCTATTCTGTACGAAAGTTGGATTTTACATCTCTGGCACTCAGGATATTTAATGCCACTCCCTCAAGTCCTTCATATGTTTTTTAACCTGTATTAATTGTTCTTTGTTCTTTTTTGTATTATTATCTTGTGTGGCAGGGCCCTAACTCTAATAACTATCAAAATGACAACCAATTATATTCTACATACCTCTCATGATTCTATCTAGCTCTATAGTCATAAGTCTAATGTCATGCTCATGTCAATAAACAATCAAGCTTCTTCATGTGCTCCTCTAGACAGCTCTTTATATACTAACACATCTGGACAGACTGAAGAAAATGACCTCAAAAACAAAGTCAAAATACATTACAACACAAGCTACATAGAACCAAGCCAATAATCCACTTAGTCTACATTACTCAATACCAAAGTCTCTAATTCAACCAAAATAACTCAACCAGTGTCTTGTGATTCATCACTCAGAATGTAGTTAGGCCCTTTGGAACACATTAAAATAATCACAATTCAAACAAAACGGACCAAAAAAAAAAAAATCAAACTAATGTGAATAACCCCTAATATTTTCTGATAGCAAATTCCCCAATTCAAATACTATATATGGTAAGACAATATTAACACATAAGTGATATATCAAGAACCAAAACAAGGACTGAAATAGGTAGAACTGACTTTCTACATTGATACTATATTTTTATGGGCATGAAGAGAAAAGCTGAAAGAGGATACTTACCATTAAAACCCTGATAAGTATTCCTGCAGGCGGAGTGTGTGTAATCTATGAAGACACATTTAACAAAAAGGAATTAGTATGATATTAGCAATAATTCAAAAGCATATACCCAACTAGTCAAAAACAAGTACAATTTTTAAAATGACATTAACCCAATTATCTGCAAAATTGAGAATAATTAAAACAATTAATTACTAATACTCCATTTGGGAAAAAAGTATCTCTTTTTGCTTCACTGTCTCCCCAAATGGTAGGTTTATTATCCAAATTATGGTAAACATTAGTTTACAACACCTGATACATAGTAACAGCCAAAAGAGGGGATTCAGCACTGATTTGTACCAAGTAACAAAAGGCAGAAAGATTAAATTATGTATCAAATAATGCAAAAGCAAAGACATGTGAGAATTGTACCTAACATGACATTTTTGCTAAGTTAATTTCTTTTACCATTTAATTTGCTCTTTAAAGATTTCAAGATCTTGGCCGGGCACGATGGCCACTCCTGTAATCCCAGCACTTTGGGAAGGCGAGGTGGGCAGATCACGACGTCAGGAGTTCAAGACCAGCCTATCCATTATGGTGAAACCCTTTCTCTACTGAAAATACAAAAATTAGCCGGGCCTAGTGGTGCGCGCCTGTGGTCCCAGCTACGAGGGAGGCCGAGGCAGAAGAATCACTTGAACCCAGGAGGCGGAAGTTGCAGTGAGCCAAGATTGCACCACTGCATTCCAGCCTGGGCGACAGAGCGACTCTGTCTCAAAAAAAAAAAAAAAAAAAAAAAAAAAAAAAGGATTTCAAGATCTCATCTGAGACATGCATATGCATATACGTATATGACTGTGTTCTATATTCATCCAGAATGTGTCATCACTGAAAACCATATTGCCAATTTCCTCGTCAAAACTAATTTAACAACTGTTAAATTCTTTAATTTTACAAATATATATGTAGTTAATTTTACAAACATATACTGGAAGAACAGAATTTAATATAGTGGTCATCTGGATACAACAGAATCCTGCTACACTACGTAGGAATAGATTCATATATGGCGTTAGTCAAATTCCATCTTCCAAATACAGCAGTGGTGTATTTGGACAGTGAGAGAGGGAGTATTTCATCACTAATATTGTTTAGCATTTTTATCACTGACACTATTTAGAACTGTAGGCATACAGCACTAATAGAAAGCAAACATACTACGTTTTATTATTGTTTTTCAGTTCTCTATAGAAAATGGATTCCCTTATTGCCTTGGGTGGGGAGGGGAAATAACTGTTTCCACTGCCCCATCTCCACTTTGTTAGCTTCTGCTATACCTTGGGTGTTGGCATTATCATCAAACTTTAGCATGAAAATACAATAATATATTTCTTATTTTCACTCCCAACTCTGGCTACTTCAAGTATTCGGAGTTTTTTGTTTTGTAGTTGAGTTTTGTTTTGTTTTGTTTTTTTGTGGGTTTTTTTTTTTTTTTTTTTTTTTTTTGAGACGGAGTTTGGCTCTTGTTGCCCAGGCTCGCGATCTCGGCTCACTGCAACCTCTGCCTCCCAGGTTCAAGTGATTCTTCTGCCTCGGCCTCCCAAAGGGCTGAGATTACAGGCGTAAGCCACGGCGGTGCCCGGCCCAAACAGTCACAGTTTAAAGGTATCTACATCAAAATGAGTCAAAGTCCAACTAAAACAAACAAAACCACAACAGTGTGCTACTCTTAAGAGCTGAATTTACTATTTCAAAGTAACTGAAAAGTATCTACAAGAGGGCGATTCCAGTCCCCTTTCAAAAATCTGTACCTAGATGTGAAAGCTTTAATTCTTTGTTGCATGAAATCTTATGAAAAATCAAAAGCTCATTGAGTAAGACATATGCTGAGATCACACCTCATTTAAAGATCATTTTTTTGGTGGGGTCAAAGGTTTACAGCCTACTTAGCAAACTGGTTTTACTTAAGCATGCCTGGTTACTCAGGATTAAATCCAGTTTAATCATACAAGTCCTTTCCCATGTCTCCCTAATGTTGTCACTACATACCACTTTATCTTGACACCAATTCCTAGCAAGGTTTGAAAACAAAAGTGAAGACCAAATGAATATTACTTTGTGACCCTGTAAAAGTGGTTTAAAGAATTAGTATCTGAGACAACTGAAAGGTATTGCTAAAATACAGTTTATTTAATCCATAGGTCGAACACTTACAAGGCTGTGTACAGGTCCAAATGTGAAGGACATTTGATGCTTGCTGTGCCAAAATTCTGACTAACTTCAATCCTATCTACACACGATCCAAAGAAAAGTGCTTTGGTTTACATAAATATTTCAAATTCGGGATTAACAAGCAGGTAATTTTTGATGATAAACACCCCAGTTTGCTAACCAGGAAACATCTTGCTTTCCATTTTGCATAGATATCTATACACATCACTTAAAGACACCCTTTCAACTCATCTTAAACTGGGACAACCAGAAACATCACTGTGAACAAGCCTCTGAAAATTCTATCTGGCAAAAAGTAACCCGAGGCTGAGGATTAACTAAGCACACGGTCTGGGTCGCTGCCCTGTGGGGCGAATGCGAGACTAGGTGGGTGAGGCCGCACTCGCCCGTTTGGCCGAGACCGGGAAGTTGGAGACGTCGGGGCAATTTCCACTACCAGGGGCCAAGGCGAGTCTGGGGCTCCAGCCCGGAGGTTCTCGCGCTCTAGGCGCGTCCTACCGGGCACCGAGTTCTCCTGTCTCCGCCGGCAGCGGGCGCCGAGCGGGCCGAATCGGGGAGCGCGGGTCCCCAAAGAGGCCGACTCCGGGCGCTGGGCCCGGGGCGGGCGGGCCGGCGGCCTCCGGGCCCGCAGAACAAAGCCCACACGGCCATCTTGAGACGGTAAACAGACCCCCAGCGCAGGCCACCCCGCCTCCTGCTAGCCGCGCCGACCAGCCAGAGGCAGTGCTTACCGTCCTCGAAGTCCATGGCAGAGGCTGGGGGCCGTCGGCCTTGGAGGCGCTGGGCTGAGCTACGGCCGGCGGCGAGCGTCCGCGACCCGCGATTCCACACGATCAGTCCGCGCGACCGAGAGCGGCGCTACCAGCCCGGGAGCCGCAGGCCACAGCGAGGCTGGGGAGGCGGGGCCGACCGGCGCTACCAGTCCTCTCGGCGCGGCCTGCTATTGGCTGGCGCGGGCTGGTGGGCGGGCCCTCGCGTGGGGGCGGGAAGCAGGTCGGCTGTCATGATCGGAGGTGCTGACCCTCCGGAGCCGCTGATGGGGAAGGAAGGTAAAAAAGGAGCGCTAAAGATTGGCAGGGGTTGTGGGAAAGCAAGCCGAGTGTACGGGAAGGGCCGGCTGCGGCCCGCCATGTTTGAACCTGGCAAGAGCGAAAGAAGCCGGTTGGAATGCCTTCTTCCTGCCCTAACTAATAAAATTGCAAGCCTAACTTTTGCTTTGTATTGGCTACGGATGACTAATCATAACATTTGTAAGTACTTGCAGAGTTTCCTCCATGGAGACACAGAAGTCTGGGACGTTTTTAGAAGCCTGTGGCAAATTTGAAAAGCAAGATACAAAATTGCATATGGAGTCTGATTATCGCTGTCAATAAATTTTCTTGAAAGACAAAGCATTGAAATAAAATGGAAATAATAATTCTTTAAAAAATTTTTAAATTATTTTTATAGAGATGGGGGTTTTGCCATGTTGCCCAAGCAGGTCTCCAACTCCTGGGCTCAAGCAATCCCCCCGCTCCCAGCCCCGTCTCGGCCTCCCGAAGTGTTAAGATCACAGGCGTGAGCCAACGCGACCCTCCTGGAAAGATTTCTAAAATATAGCCTGCTTGGCCACCACGCAGGATCTGCAAGCTGCATGCCCACAAGTTTCGGCACCCATTTGGACTTTAACAATCGGAGATGGCAGCGGTGAAGGCATCAACATCAAAAGCTACCAGGCCTTGGTATCCTCATCCAGTATATGCAAGATACTGGCAACATTATCATCAAGCAATGTCTTGGATGCAAAGCCACCACAATGCCTACAGGAAGGCGGCGGAATCCTGTTTCAGTTTTCCATGGTACTTCCTTCCTGCACTTCTTCCCCAAAGCTCTTACAATAACCAGGCTGCATATCGTCAGTCCTTCTATGACCATCATGTGGCCTAGCAGGACTCCCCCTGCAGTTCTTCACTTTTCAGAGGGTCTGGGCAGCATCCACATGGCAGCAGTAGGATCCAGACATCCATAAGAGAAGACTAAGCTTTGTCCAAAGAGGAAGAGATGACGATCGAGTCAGATGCAGAGGTAGAATGTGACCTGAGCAACGTGGAAATCACCGAAGAGCTCCGCCAGTACTTTGCAGAGACCGAGAGGCACAGAGAAGAACGGCGGCGGCGGCGGCGGCAGCCGGATGCAGAGCGCCTGGACAGCTTGTGAACGCTGACCACGACCTGTACTGCAACACCCGCCGGTCGGTAGACGCCCCAACTGAGAGGCCTGGTGAGCGGCGCCAGGCCGAGATGAAGCGTTTGTACTGGGACAGCGCCGCCAAGATTCAGGCCATGGAGGCTACGGTGCAGCTGAGCTTTGACACGCACTGTGACCCAAAGCAGCCCAAGTACTAGCCGGCCATCCCCCTGAAGTTCTGAGCTCGGGGCACAGGGCACCCAGCTTCTTCCTCTTCCTTTTGAATACACGGTCTTCATCTATCCTTCTGTACATTTCTCAGGGAAAGGGGACTTTGTACTGAGGTACAGGCATGTTCACCACAGTCCCAGTGGGCCTGTCATGGGGTGGATATACTATGCCAGCCACTTGGAGGTCGGCAGGACATATTCTGTTGCCAACATGATAAATTTTATCCTGAAATAAAATGATAATTTTGTATATATTATACTGGTTTTTCATGTTGTCTGTAACAGTTCAATTCATTAAAGTTCTTGCCTGGAGAAAAAAAAAAGAATTCTAAAACATGAACAATGATTCTTTTTGTGATGACTTTTTATATACACATGATTATGTATTCTTCTATATTCTCCAAATTCTCGAGCACTTTCATAATGTAAAATATATATTTGGCATAAAACAAGATTTCATATTTATTAATGACTACTGTTTATTAAAAGTTCTCTTTAGCCAAATATTATGTTTCATTTTCTTTGAAGATATACTTAGTGATGCGGAGGTGGGGTCTCTCTTGACCATTTAAGTTAGTGGTTCTTGATTGTGACTCTACTCTGGAATCCTCCAGTGCACTTTTAGTAAGTGCCAATACTCAGGTTTCACTTCAGGGATTCTGATTTGATAATGAACCTAAAACTGTCACCAATGTTTATTTTTAAGACATTTACAAGAGATGTTATTGGACTAATTTCTCTTCTGTTTCAGTAACCTGTACTCCTTGAGAAAATGTCAAGTCTAGAAAAAATGACTTTAGAGACAGGCTATGATCTAGTTCTGAATTTTAAGGTGCAAATAAAAGAGCTGTAACATTCACAGATGGGTAAGATTTGTGGCAGAAGAGTCATCCAGAGCTTGAAGGATGACCTCTAGAAACACACACACACATACTGGATTGTATTATTGCCACTTTGGAAACAGTGTTTGCAACATGGACAAAGTTATTTATACATTCAGGAATCTGGAAAAAGATAAACTGACATTGGAGCAGTTTGAACCACAGATCAAAAGACTTTTTTTTTTCATAGAGCAAACGGTGGCAACAATGAGTTGGTCACCAGATAGGAAATCATGAATCAAATTATTTACTTTTCTTCAGGGTCCACCCAGTTGCTGGAACCACGGAGGCAACCTCTGGAAATACAACTACAAGAAAAGCTCACAGATACACTATGTGTATTAGTGTTGCCCCAAAAATGGGCAGGGCATTTTTTTCCTCCTCCATCCTGATTGATTCACGCTATTCTCCTTCCTTTTCTTGTTTCCTCCTTTTTTCCCTTCTATGCAGATACTCCTCTGCTTACTTGGGGTTACATCCCAATAAGCCCTTCATAAATTGAAAATATCACAATTCAAAAATGCATTTAATATGCCTAACCTATTGAACATCATAGCTTCGCCTAACCTACCTTAAATGTGCTTAGAACATTTACATTAGCCTACAGTTGGGCAAAGTCATCTGGCAGCACAGT
Source organism: Macaca thibetana thibetana (assembly GCF_024542745.1). Lineage (NCBI taxonomy): Eukaryota > Metazoa > Chordata > Mammalia > Primates > Cercopithecidae > Macaca > Macaca thibetana. Next base: position 89,191,581 of record NC_065578.1, on the reverse strand, counting down.
ACATTGTAGAATATCAGTTGTTTACCCTTGTGATTATGTCGTTGACTGGGAGACGCTGCCCAGCCTTTCAAAAGAGTATCCTACTTCATGTCACTAGCCTGGAAAAAGATCAAAATTCAAAATTGGACTATAGTTTCTACTAAATGCACATCACTTTCACACAGCTATGAAGTCAAACCATAGTAAGTCAGAGACCATCTATACATGTTTTCTATTCACCTGAGCTGAACATTTTGAAAACCAAACTCATAATTTCAAACCTGTTCATCCTCCTGTATCTTTTCATCTCTGTTAGTGGCATCATGAACAGCCATGCAGTAATCCCAGCTTACGAGTCATCTAGTCAAGACTCAGCCCTCCCTTATCCTCCCACCTCCAATCCATTCTGAAGTCTTTCATCTGTTTATTAGCTCCTAAAATGTCTTAAACCTGCCCCCTCCTCTTCATCCCCACTGCCACAACCTAAGTTTAGACTCTCATTATCTCTCTCCAAAACTATTGCCTCAGCTTCCTAATTAATCTCTCTACCTTTCAGCCTCCTCAGGGTTGCAGTGATCTAAATGCAAATCTGAACATGTCATCATGCATCTCTATCAAGGATTAAGTCTAGTCAAAGCTCCTTACCCTAGAACACATGCAGCAGGATTTGGCCACTGCCTGAACTGCGTCATCTCTCTGCATTTCCCTCGCCTCCTCTCTCCCACACTCTCTCTTTTGATTAGCAGTTTTAGGTGACAGGTTCCTAAAACGCCCCTGTGCTTTTTCATACCACTGAACTTTTGCTTATGTTGTTTTCCTCTACTTGGAACACCACCTGGTTAACTGTACTCATCTTCAAAACACAGCTCAGGATTTATTTCCTCTAAGAAACAGTCCCAGATCCCATCCCCACCCCCTAGGTCAGTACTTCTCAAATATCAATATGCATATGATTCACCTAGGGACTTGTTACGACAAAATCACATTCAGTCAATCTTGAATGGAACTGGAGAGTCTGCATTTTCCTTTTTTTTTTTTTTTTTTGAGATGGAGTCTCACTCTCTCCCCCAGGCTGGAGTGCAGTGGTGCGATCTCGGCTCACTGCAAGCTCCGCCTCCTGGATTTATGCCATTCTCCTGCCTCAACCTCCCGAGTTGCTGGGACTACAGGCGCCAGCCACCACAACCAGCTAATTTTTTGTATTTTTAGTAGAGACGCAGTTTCACTGTGTTAGCCAGGATGGTCTCGATCTCCTGACCTCGTGATCTGCCCGCCTCAGCCTCCCAAAGTGCTGGGATTACAGGCATGAGCCCCCGCGCCCAGCCAACAGGCTGCATTTCTAACAAAATTCCAGGAGATGCTGCCGCTGGTGGAGCCACATGTAGAGTAGCAAGGCCTTGGGTTCTGTGCCTGCACTATCTCCCATGCATTAAATACTCTGGCTTTATGTCTTCCCACATTAAAAGCTCTTTGGGATTAGAATCAAGACTTCTTTGCCTCTTAAGTGCCAAATATATATGTTTACCAAGAAAACTGAGTTCTCACTGAATGTTCTTAGCTTTTTTTTTCTTATCATTTTCTCCCAGTTTACCTTCTGGCAAAGAAATGATTTTGTAGCCTGAGGTCTTTAGGTGTTGGCATGACTAGAAGGGAATAAATATTGGGTCACTGTACATACACACACACACACACACACACACACACACACACACACGCCCTTCTTCCCTAAAAGAGAAGACTGCCAGACAAGGGATTCCTAACTCAAGAACAAACCTGACCTTGGCACAAATGCATGGAGAGCCAGAATACACATATATTTTCTCCCCTTCCTTCCTCTTTCCCAAATAGGAGGTGCTGTTCCAGAGGCAGATGGCCATACTGCAGAGATACCCCACAATACTTGAGAGTCTATCAAGCTGTCTCCTAATTCATTTATTCAACGAATATTGACTGAACATTGACTGAATATTGACTGAACACCAACGATGTACCAAGCATCATTTTCTTACTTCATAGTTATCTCTCTCCCACCCACTGCCCCCCACCCCCCACAGTCTAGCTAGGCTGCCTGACCTGCTCTTACTTTGTTAGGCTCAGATTTTTATCTTAAAGGGCCAATGCTTTGTACAAAGTCTCATGCCATTTCATCTTCCATATATTTTTTTTACAACAGGTGGCAGGTAAATAATGCCAGACCAGCAAGGTCCGATGTAAAATAAAACATAGGGTTTTTATGTGAAGCTGTAAAAGAATATAGGTCTGAGGTCAAGAGAAGACTTCTGGGAGAAGGAGGAAATGTGAGGTTACACCTAGGACCTGATCCTGAGGGAGTTGTCAGAGAAGCCCCACCCTGGAACCTCAGAAGAGCTAGGTGAGTGGACTCCCTGAGGAGCCAGGGACCTTTGTTCCTATCTCCTAGCCATCCGCCTACATTCCTTCCGCTCTAACAACACAGGCCCATCTGCTGTTCCCCGAACAAGCTGTGTATTTCACATTTCCTGGCCTTCGCTCATGTTGAACTCTCTGCCTCTATCATGTTTCCTCTCTTCCTTTGCCATTCTTCAGGCTCAATATAAGTGTTGCCTCTTTGTAAACCTCTTCCAAAGTTCTTAATCAGAATCCCCTTCACTCTGTGTAACTTTTTAAGTGGTTCTCACAGTTGGATTTTTGCTATAATTAGTGAGTGAATCAGTTATATCCTTGCCTTGCTCCTTGTTCACCCTCTTTGAGTGTGGAGACCCTTCTTTGCAACCCTTTGTATGGCCTGTACATAGCAAATTGTCACTATGTATGTTGAAGGGGAGGAGTATCAACGAAATGATGAAAAAACTTAGACTGAAATGAGGTCTCAGAGCTTCTTCTGCAGAAAATCACTGTGTCATACAATTACTTTGGAGAGAAGGTGACAATAGAGTTGCAAAGGAAAGTCTTGATTACACGATGCTTTCCTAATTTGCCACTAGATAATTCTTGCTCCATGTTCTTTTTTTTTTTTTTTTTTTTTTTTTTTTTTTTTTTTTTTTTGAGACAGAGTCCCAGGCTGGAGTGCAGTGGAGATCTTGGCTCACTGCAAGCTCTGCCTCCCGGGTTCACGCCATTCTCCTGCCTCAGCCTCCCGAGTAGCTGGGACTACAGGCGCCAGCCACCACACCCAGCTAATTTTTTGTATTTTTAGTAGAGACGGGGTTTCACCGTGTTAGCCAGGATGGTCTCGATCTGCTGACGTCGTGATCCGCCCATCTCGGCCTCCCAAAGTGCTGGGATTACAGGCATGAGCCACCGCGCCCGGCCATCTTCCTCCATGTTCTTTAGAGAATCCATAGACGCTTAGAGAGGGAAGTCAAGAGCTAACAATTACTGTTGTATAGCCAAACAGCCAAACTTAAAGTAATTTCTACTGAGGATCTGAGGTCATATCAAAGGAGAGCTAGTTACAGGGTCACAATAATGGGAAACTGCTGAAAACAGCTGGTGTGACAGCACTGAGTGAAATGTTATTTTATACACGGGAAGTTGTCTCTCCCTGGTTTTAATATAGAACTACAAAAAGATGCAAGTGTCTCTAAAAGCTGAAAGGAATAGCAATATAAATTACAATTAACCTTTATTAAACCCTATATGTTCATAAATGTTCCAAAGCACTTTACAGGTATTAACTCATTTTATCTGCTCAACAATGCTATGATTGTAGGTATTATTATCACCCTCAAGGTAGCAATGAGGAAACTGACCCAGAAAGGTAAAGATACCAAGTCACAAAGCTAATAAAGCGTAGCACCAAGATTCAAACCCAGTCAGCCTGGCTCCAGAGCTTAAGCTTGCATCTCTGTCGTTTTGACGTACCTACTGTGCTCTGCTAGGAATGTTGATGGATACTTTACAAGCCTATTTCTTTACAATAAGGTAGGTTATACCCGCTCCCAAACAAGGAAAACTGAAGAGAAGTTAAGTAACTCACCTAAGACCACACAATCAGCAATTGCTGGCTTCATATTTCTGATATCGTTTAGTCATGCTTAGGTCTATTGGTGTATGGAGCCAACCTTGTAGAGCCAATACCATCATCAGGGTCCTCAGGTTTAAAAAAAAAAAGAGAGAGAGAGACCTTGCTAATCTATAGAGGATTTTTATATAATTGTGCATAATGCGGTCAAACAGAACTATTAATACATATCAGGTAACTATGTAAGTGATCATGAATGCTTTATCCTATGCTCCAGGTCATCATCAGATTTGAAAAAAAAAAAAAAAACAAAAAAAAACTGGTTAATCCTATATGAATTTGTTTTCCAAGAAAGCAAAGTAAAGTTCCAAACACAAAGTGCTTTCAAAATGTAATTATACCTTCCTTCGTTGGTTACATATTATATAAAGTACACTTTTCTGGAAAATGAAGTATATTGCCTTACAGGAACTCAATTACAACTCTGAATTATTGCCATTCATTTTATCTTACTCTTGTGTCACACTCCATCATAAATTTTAATTTACCAAGTATATTGAGAGCAAGCTGGCTGTGACATCTGTCAACCCCACTGATTGCCAGAATTGATTTGCTGGATCTGTCCTGCTAAGATGGTGTCCCATTTCTTCCTGACTCTGCCACATGTGTTTTTCCAAAAGCTGGACACTTCATTGGAGAGGATGATTTCTCTAGATAAAGACCACTGACTACAGAGAATCAGGTTTTTCTGCTGGAATACTCAAGGCATGTTGAGTAGGTTCCGCTGCCTGACTTTGTCTCTCCCAGTAGTTAAGATAATGAGCCACTTGAAGGGGGAGATTTCATCTTTGTGTCTCCAGCTTCCTAGCACCATACCTGGCATGTGGTAGATTCTTTAAAATGTTTCTTGAAAGAAAAACAGGAAACAGACACACAGCCAGCTCCTGTATTCATATAGCTTCAATTCTACATGAAGGCGACACCTATAAATAAAAATACAGACATAGAACATTCAAACAAGCATGGACACAATCTAAACCCCCTTTCTTTAGAGTCCTTACACAGTTTACAAACGGAAAAGGCACCATCCTAGAACAGCCAGTAGAGGGCATCACACACCAAATATAGGCAGAATGTGGCTACAGAAATTGAGTTCAAGTTCTAGTTTCTGCTGATCTGAAGGATTCTAAACGGACACCAAAGTAGAGAATATTGTTGGCCTGTGCTCTGCAAGTACCTGTATTTCTATTTTGGTGTAATCACGGATATAATTTTTCCTGTTTGCCTCATTTCATTTTCAGAGATGACTTTTAAAGCATGAAACAGTGAAAAATGCTTATTATAATGGCAAATTTGAAAAGCAAGATACAAAACTGCTTAGGTCTATTGGTGTATGGAGCCAATATGAAATCTGATAACTGCTACCTCAATAAATTTTCTTAAAAGACAAAGCAAGTCCGGCATGATGGTATGTGCCCAGCTATTCTACTTGGGAAGCTAAGGCGGGAGGATCGCTTGAGTCTGTGAGCTCGAGGTGGCAGTGAACTGTGAACACGCAACTGCACTCCAGCCTGGATGACACAGTGAGACCCTGTCTCAAAAAAAAAAAAAAAAGAAAGAAAGAAAGAAAGAAAAGGCTGGGCGCAGTGGCTCACACCTGTAATCCCAGCACTTTGGGAGGCCGAGGCGGGCGGATCACAAGGTCAGGAGTTTGAGATCAGCCTGGCCAATATGGTGAAACCCCGTCTTTACTAAAAATACAAAAAGTAGCCGGGCGTAGTGGCAGATACCTTTAGTCACAGTTACTTGGGAGGCTAAGGCAGGAGAATTGCTTGAACCCAGGAGGCGGAGGTTGCAGTGAGCCAAGATCAGGCCACTGCACTCCAGCCTGGGAGACAGAGCGAGACTCTGTCTCAAAAAAAAAAAAAAAAAAAAAAAAAGACAAAGCAATGAAATAAAATGATGGAAAGAATAATTCCAAAACATGAACAATGATTCTCTTTGTGATGACTTTTTAGATATATATGCATATTTATTTTTCTATATCCTCCAAATTTCTTGAGCACTTTGATAATGTAAAATAAATATTTGGCATAAAACAAGATTTAATATTTATTAATGATTAGCGTGTATAAAAAGTTCTCTGTAGCCACATATTGTGTTTCATTCTTTTTGGAGATATAGTTATTGATGGTGGGTGTGGGGAACCTCTATTGGCCATTTAAGTCCGTGGTTCTTGAGAGTGGCTCTTCGCTGGAATCACCCAGGGCACGCCTCGAGTGCCAAACTCAGGTCTCACTTCAGGGATTCTGATTTGATGATGAACCTAAAACTATCAACAATGTTTATTTTCAAGACACTTAGGAGAGGTGCTATTAGAATAAGTGCTCTTCTGTTTCAGTAAGTTGTACTTCTTAAGAAGAAAATGTGAAGTCTAGAAAAAGAACTTCAGAGATTGAATATCCACACACTAACTGATTGATCTATGTGTGGGAAATGGTGTAACAACTACACCCTGAATCAAGGCTGCCACAGTTGTATGTGTGTATACAACTTACAGCTCTAAAAACTGGCTTGGTTCCAACATTTCCTCTAACTACCCTGCAGCCCTTGGGAGATAATTAGCTAATGACAGTAAAGGGCTTTTAAACTTGAAACATGTTATATAAATGCTAAACACAGGAAACACACAGAGGATTTCTACTGATTGCCAATACTTTGCAACCAGAGACAATTGGACACATCTTTCAGCCAATTTCTTTTTTTTTTTTTTTTTTTTGCAACTGAAATCTTCCTAATCTTTAATCCCAGGGAAACAAAGGAAGTTCTTTTTTTTAATGCCTTTCCTACAAATCAAAGACCTAAGATGGTTGCTCCTTTCACTATCTCACAAGTGAGGTTCCAACAAAACACCACATTGTAATGTTTGTGTGGATGAAGGTTAGGCAGTTCACCGGTTTGCTTGTATAACTGAAGCTGGGTGGGTGCTGCCCAAAAAAGGGGTCATACCAGGTTGTCCAGTAGGAGTCCTGGTACTACCCTATACATCATCTTTTGTTTAAAGCAAATAATTTGTGCATGTGGTAATAAATCACATTGTATAAAAGAATTTCCATTGAAAAGCAACAGCCTTTCCTCCCTCCCCTTCGTGCTCAGCTCCAGTTCTTCTGCAGAGAAAAACTTCCTTGTTTCATCTGGTATGAGATCACTTGGTGTTTACTTCCATTGCACTCTATATTGCTCTTCTTGGTTTACCAACTTTAGTCAATAGCAGTTAATTCCACAATATAAAAATGAGCACATCTCTCATATTATCCTCCTCTTCCCAATGTTTAATAACAGTAATCATTTATTTTATTTCCTCTTTTGGAACTACTTTTTTATATTTTTCAGTAAGTACTCAAATTTCTATTTCTTTTTAATAGCATATCTGTGGGCTCTCTGTTCTATAAATTGTAGTGGCTCCCCTTCCCATTCCTGAACTTTTCTTCTCTCTTCCATTGTTGACCGCTATACTTTACAACTCACGAAATGGTTAATATTTGTATTGTGTACTGCCATCATAAAAAACTATGTTCTAATTTTTTTATAGGTTGACTTTAGAAGTTAAAAATCTATATAATTCCTTCCAAAAAGTATAGTAAGGAAAGAGGGAGAGGACAAGTAACCACACATTGGAGAAACCTGGTAACTCTAGTTCAATCAGGTGATTGAGGTCAGGACCAACAGTCATACCAATAGTATGTACTATCCATACATAGTATGAATGTACTCTTGATTTCATGTGATAAAAATGGCACCTTACCTTTGCGGTCCTCCTCACAAAACCAGTCACGCCAGTCTAATAATAAGAAAAAAAAAAAAAATCCCAAGTGAGAGACAGTCTACAAAACCCTAATCAGTACTCCTCAAAACTCAAAATCATCAAAAACAAGAAAAGCCTGAGAAACTGCTGTAGCCTAGAGGAGCCTAAGAAGACATGACAAAGAAATGAAATGTGATAACCTGGATGCAATGGGATTCTAGAATAGAAAAAAGACATGAGGGAGAAAATTTAAAAATTTGCATAAGTTATGAACTTTAGTTATTAATAACATATCAGTACTCATTCATTAATTGTAACAAATGGGCTATACTAATGTTAGATGTTAATAATAGGGGAAACTGACTACAGGGTATATAGCAACTCTCTGTACTATTGTGCAATTTTTCTGTAAATTTAAAATAGTTCTAAAAAATAAAGTTATTTAAAATATTTTTTAAAAAATAGAAACAGGCTGGGCACGGTGGCTCAATCCTGTAATCCTAGCACTTTGGGAGGCCAAGGCAGGTGATTACCTGTGCTCAGGAGTTTGAGATCAGCCTGGGCAACATGGTGAAACGCTGCCTCTACTAAAAATACAAAAAAATTAGCTGGGCATGGTGGTGCACGCCTGTAGTCCCAGCTAGTTGGAAGGCAGGAGAATCCTTGAACTTGGGAGATGGAGGTTGCCATGAGCCAAGATTGTGCCACTGCACTCCAACCTGGGTGACAGAGAGAGACTCTGTCTCCAAAAGGAAAAGAAAAAAAGAATCCAATACACTACACATACTCAATTATGATTAATATAAACATTGTTCAATGTTAATGTGCTAGGATATTTTCTTTTCCATGGACTTAATGTTATAACCCCTGGGTCTCTCAAATGAGGCTATTTCTAGCATGAAGGTCAAATGAATTGCTTTTTCGTACACTCCGTTAACTGCTTATATTCCTGTCCAGTTGTAGTTTGCTTCATGTGTGGTCTGTGACTTTATTGTTCAGAATTGTTTCTCTCAAGTTTCCAATTGTCATTTTATCTTGTGTATTCTACCCATTTTAACCATTAACTCTCTCCTTTCACTTTATTTTAGGAATTTGTTGAAATTTCCAGTTTATTGCTTTTTACTTCTCCCTACTACATGCTTTTTTTTTTTTTTTTTTTTTTTTTTTTCCCCCCCTGTGCTTATTTACTTTTATTTCTGTGAGGTCATGGGGGAAGGTGAGTGCACATAGGTTCACTCTCCTGTCTCAAAAGAGAAACTTACTTCACCTTTCATACAATTTCATCAATACTTACTAGAGTATACTAGCTGAGATCTGACTCAAAGAAAGGAAAAGTATATGCAGTGTTATACTGGGCTAGTTCTAGTACTCAAGGAAAAAGAAATAGTACTTTCCATCAGTTAGTGACCTTCCTGCCCCAGATATTTCTAGAAGCAAGTTATTCTGATCAATACAATTCTCTTACTTGTTTTTAAAGAGGCACATGATGGTAGGAAAATGAGTTGTTTTAACAGAAAGGGTGAAAGTACTTGTCCAAGGTCGTTCAGCTAATAAAATAAGTGAAAGCATTACGACTAGAAAACAAACAATGGTAGCCGGGCGCGGTGGCTCACGCCTGTAATCCCAGCACTTTGGGAGGTCAAGGCGATGGATCATGAGGTCAGGAGTTCAAGACCAGCCTGGCCAAGATGGTGAAACCCCGTCTCTACTAAAAATACAAAAAAAAAATTGGCGGGACATGGTGGCACACTCCTGTAATCCCAGCTACTCCGGAGGCTGAGGCAGAGAATTGCTTAAAACCTGGAGGGGCGGAGGTTGCAGTGAGCCCAGATAGCGCCACTGCACTCCAGCCTGGGAGACAGAGCGAGACTCCGTCTCAAAAAAAAAAAAACAAGGGTGACCTGAGTTTTCTGACACACACCCCATACTGAGCCTGGAATCGCTGTTTCCCATTTGTTTCTCTCCAGCCTTCTTCTCTCTGACCATATCCTTTTTTCAGAAATTCTAAAAAGAGGCCTAGAGAGAGGGCGGGGTAGGGTGGGAGGCTAGGAGGACTAGCCGGGAAAGTGTCTCCTGCTTTTTCCAGGGATTTACTTGCTGTGGCTGAGATAAGGGAACTCTGGGGACTTACCTTCCCTCTTCACTCCCTCCCTTATCCCAAACCTGCCTGGGTAGGGCTGATACAGACAGCAGGCCTGGCTCTACTAGTTTTTACAAAATATATGTCCTAGCTTTAGAATTAAATATCTCTCTTCAGGTGGATAGCAGATGTTCATATTTACATACTAAATCTTTCTCCTCAAAATTTTCTTATTTCTAAATATTCATGCTGATATGAATTACTAAAAGAAGGAAGGCCATAAGTGTATGATGTTTAGTTCAGTAAATTAATATTAGGCAAAAGGGGCCAGGTGTGGTGGCTCACGCCTGTGAATCCTAGCACTTTGGGAGGCCGAGGTGGATGGATTGCCTGAGCTCAGGAGTTTGAGACCAGCCTGGGCAACATGATGAGTGAAATACAAAAAAATTAGCCAGGCATAGCTCCTGTAGTCCAGCTACGCAGGAGGCTGAGGCAGGAGAATTGCTTGAACCCGGGAGGCGGAAGTTGCAGTGAGCTGAGATTGCGCCACTGCACTCCAGCCCGGGAGACAGGATGAGACTCCGTCAAAAGAAAAAAAAGAAAAAAAAATCATATCTACTAAGGAAAATGAATTTTTTCCCGTACTCTTTAATTCTTTATTGTTTTTTGCTTCCAGAAACTGGAGAAGAGAAAGAAAAATGCTAACAGTACACTTCACTGTTTATTTAATTTTTAAAGCATAAAGTAATGAGGGAGAGGTCCTTCCTCCTCCATATCCTACAATTGCCTTCTGTAACTCTACTGAGATATTATTCCCCCAGGGCAACAGTGAGAGTATCCTCTAGAGGATGTAACTGGAGAGTCGAATAACAAAGCCGTATTCAACCTTCAAAAACCATGGCACTAATGTGCTATAAACCATTTCTTTGGATCCCGTGTTGAAAATACACCCCTTCCTAGGAGGCAACCCTGCGCTGCACTGAGAGCTTCCATTGATTCTCATTAATTTATCTGAAAACAAAGGACAGCTGTGACTTAGCAACATTTCTTATTTATGAGGGACTCACCTCGTCTCCCTTAGCTTCTCTCCATCCTCCCAGATTTTTGTCTTGAGAGCTGTACGTTGCCAGTGAATTAAAAGGTTCAGTACTAGAATTTTCTAATTTTTTACTTGAGAATATTGGCAAATATGAATTTAAAACTTCAGTCCCTACATTGAGAAAATTCTTATTGAGGCTAAAATGAAATATTTTTAAAATCTCAAAATAGTTTGCCCCCAAAATCAGTGAATGCCTAGATAAGGATAATGGGACATCCACATAAAAACTATTTAAAAATGAATGTGGTTGAGATGGAATATCTGGTTACTGTACATCTATTAATAGCATAAAACATTGGCATTAAAAAAATATTGGAGGCCGGGTGTAATCTTAGCACGTTGGGAGGCTAATATTGGAGGTTCATGCCTGTAATCCCAGCACTTTGGGAGGCCAAGGTGGGTGGATCATGAGGTCAGGAGTTCAAGACCAGCCTGGGACAACGTAATGAAACCCTGTCTCTACTAAAAATACAAAAAAAAAGTTAGCTGGGCATGGTGGCAGGCACCTGTAATCTCAGCTACTTGGGAGGCTGAAGCGAGGAGAATTGCTTGAACCTGGGAGGCAGAGGTTGCACTGAGCCGAGATCACACCACTGCACTCTAGCCCAGGCAACAGTGTGAGACTCTATCTTAAAACAAACAAAAAAAGGTTTAAGATATCATTTAAATTTCAGAGTCATTACATGAGGACACATAAATACAGCAAATTATGTTATCAAAGGCAATAAGAAAAAGGAAAGTTTTGATTGATCCAACACTTTAATTAATACATAGTTGACAATTTTCAAGGAATTGAAATTTCGTATGTGCTCACTATTAAAACTAGACAGACCGCTATTTAACATATCATGCTCTCTCTCTCTCTTTTTTAGATGCTTCCAAAAATAATTCATGGACCTTATTAAAATTAAAAACATTGCTCTTTGGAAAACATTGTTAAGAAAATTAAAAGGCAAGCCACAGATTGAGAAAAACATTTGCAATGCACTTATCTGACAAGGTACTTGTATCTAGATTATATAAAGACCTCTTTCCACCTGGAGAAAAACTATAAACGAAAATCATATGGGCTGGTGCAGTAGCTCACACCTGTAATCCTAGCAGTTTGGGAGGCCAAGGATGGTGGATCACCTGAGGTCAGGAGTTCGAGACCAGACTGGCCAACATGGTGAAACCCTGTCTCTACTAAAAATACAAAAATTAGCCAGGCGTGGTGGTAGGCACCTATAATCCCAGCTACTCAGGGGGCTGAGGCAGGAGAATCGCTTGAACCTGGGGGCAGAGGTTGCCATGAGCCAAAACCATTCCACTTCACTCCAGCATGGGCGAAAGAGTGAAACTCTGTCTCAAAAATAAATAAATAAATAAAATCATATTAATAAAAGTCAAATATTAAAAGAAAATATAAAAGAGAAAAAGAACTCTTACCCCTCAGTAATAAGATGACAACAACTTACTGTTTTTAAATGGCAACATATTTGAACAGATACATCATAAAATAAGACATACCAATGGTCAAAAGCTCTTGAAGAGGCACTCAACATCATTAGTCATCAATGATATGAAAATTAAAGCCACAATGATATATTACCATGCATCCAATGGAATGACTAAAACTAGAAATATATAATAGCTGGAACTCTAACACACTGCTGATAGGAATGTAAATGGTACAACCACATTGGAAAACAATTTGTCAGTTTCTTATAAAGTTCATAGGGAAGACAAATGAACACATATGTCTACATAAAGTCTTCTGCACAAATGTTCATAGCAACTTTATATGTTATCAAAATGGAAACAATATACATATCCATCAATGAGTGAATGGATAAATAGTGATTCATCTGTACAAGAGAATACTATGCAGCATTAAAAAGAAATGAACCGGACCTACATGGTGGTTCACACCAGTAATCCCAGCAGTTTGGTAGGTTATGGTGGGCCAATTGCTTGAGTTCAAGGGTTTGTGACCAGCCCAGGCAACATAGTAAAACCCAGTCTCTACAAAAGATGCAAAAAACAAAAACATTAGCCGGGCCTAGTGGGCGAGCCTGTAGTCCCAGCTACTCGGGAGGCTGAGGTGAGAGGATTGCTTGAGTTCAGGAGGTTGAGCCACTGCACTACAGCCTGGGTGACAAAGTGAGACTTTGTTTAAACAAAAAAAAACTATTGATAAAAGCAGCTGCATGGACGAATCTCAAAAACATTAAGCTAAACTCAAAAAAGTACATATTATATAATTTTTCTTACATGAAATTCTCGAAAATGTAAACTAGCCTATAATAACAGAAAGTGGAGCAACAGTTCCCTGGGGCTGAGGATGGGTGTGGACGTTGACTGTATAGGGAAATGAGGGAACTTTTTAAGGTGACGGAAATTTTCTATAGTTTGACTGTAGTAGAGGTTAAATGAGTGGATACATTTGTCAAAACTCATCCAACTACAGCTTTTAATGGTTTCAGTTTATTGTACATAAGCTATATTTCAACAAAGTTAATTTTATAGAAAGCAATAATAGTTCTCTTTTTTGGGGGGAGCGGGGAGGGGGTGGAGTTTTGCTCTTGTTGCCCAGGCTGGAATGCAATGGCACGATCTCTGCTGACTGCAACCTCCGTCTCCCAGGTTCAAGCAATTCTCCTTCTCCTGCCTCAGCCTCCCGAGTAGCTGGGATTACAGGCATGCGCCACCATGCCTGACTAATTTTGTATTTTTAATAGAGACGGGGTTTCTCACGTTGGTCAGGCTGGTCTCGAACTCCCGACCTCAGGTGATCCACCCGCCTCGGCCTCCCAAAGTGCTGGGATTACAGGCATGAGCCACGCACCAGGCCAATAGTTACCTTTAAAAAAAAAAATCAGAGAACTGTGAAACAATAATAGTTATCTTTTTAAAAAGAATCAGAGGGCTGGGCACGGTGGCTCCCGCCTGTAATCCCAGCACTTCGGGAGACTGAGGCAAGTGGATCACGAGGTCAGGAATTCCAGACCAGCCTGACCAACATGATGAAACCCTGTCTCCACTAAAAATACAAAAAATTAGCTGGGCGTGGTGGCGTGAGCCTGTAATCCCACCTACCCAGGAGGCTGAGGCAGGAGTATCACTTGAACCCGGGAGGCGGAGGTTGCCATGAGCCGAGATCACGCCATTGCACTCCAGCTTGGGCAACAAGAGTGAAACTCCATGTCAAAAAAAAAAAAAAAACAACCATAAAAAGAATCAGAGAACTGCAATGTCATTGAAGAATGGATTACAGTAGCAAAAATGGAAAGCAAATGAAATATTCATTATCAGATGCTTAGTAAAATCAACTATGAAGAATCTATACTAGGCAGGGAGTGGTGACTCATACCTGTAATCCCAGCACTTTGGGAAGTCATGGTGAGAGGATCACTTGAGGTCAAGAGTTCAAGACCAGCCTGGATAACATAGCAAGACCCTGTCTCTACAAAAAATAAATTAGCAGGCATGGTGGCATGTGCCTGTAGTTCCAGCTACTCAGGAAGCTGAGACAGGAGAATCACTTGAGCCCAGGAGGTTGAGGCTGCAGTGAGCTATGATAATACCACTGCACACCAGCCTGGGGACAGAGTGAGACCCTGTCTCAAAAAAAAAAAAAAAAAAAAATGTGTAACCACTGGAAAGGTTGAGGTATATGTTTGAAATGTACGTTAAAAACATATAAAGTGAAAAGGTGGCTTACAGGATGTATATGATCTCATTTGCATATGGTCTACATTATATATACATGTGTGTATTTATGTGCATGAAAATTTCCAAGGGATCTAGTCTATAGAGTGGTTAACTGGAAGGTCAACTATGAGGTGAAATGTTTGCAAAGGGATTTTTCACTACCCCAGTTTTCAATGTTGAATCTTTATAATAAGCTAGTTTTATATCCATCATCAGCAGAAACAACAGTGATAATTCCATTTGGAGAAAATAAAAGGTAATTGGAGATGGCCTGGCACATTCCAGGCATCCTTATAAATACCAATTATTTTGTCTTCTCCTAGTTAATTGGAAACCAATAAGCAAGGATTTACTGTGTGGTGGAAAGGAAAACATTCTGCGCCATACTTCTACTAACCAACTGGAAAAGGCATACAATTGAATTGCGGGAGAGGAAATATGATGACCAAACTTGGCAAGGTAAGAGATTTCCCCGCCTGATCATTTTTCCTACCTCTCCAAAAGAATCAGCCGGTATCTTTCAGTCTGGGCAAGAAACTCTGAGAGCATCCATCCCTACCACCCTTTACAATGACAGACTCTGAGAGTAAAGCTGATAAACATCAGAGCACCGCAACCCCACTTTTTCTGTAGATCCTTGGCATCTTCTGGAGGAAATGGGAATTTTGAAAACCCTAAATGCTCAGAGAAAACACCAAAGAGTCCCCTTACATAACAGGTAATGTCAGAGCAATCCTGTGAAACAGCTCCATGTGGCATTGTTCTAAGGAGAGACTTTCACAATCCTGTCATCTTCATGTGTCTTCTCAGCTCTGCAATTAAATATTCTCTTACTGCCTCCTGCAGTTCCCCTAGTCTAGACATTATAATTATCATGACAATTCTTCCAATATCCTAATTAACAGAGAATGAAAAACCCTGGAAAAAGAAAGTCAAGACCCCAGGACTTGGAAGTCATATCTGCCAATGCCACTGAGGAAATTAGCCAAATATAGAGGAGAATGATTCATCGACTTCTTCACTTCCCTATCTCCTCTTGCTTGTCCTTCCTATACTCTTCTCAAAGGAACATATCGAAAGTTTGCTTCTACTTTTCTTCCTCCTATTTAATCTTCCCACACCACATGGCTCTGCAGAGGCCCATTTAGTCCATCGGAATTTAATAGCTAGTCTGTGCTGCACCAAGACATTCCAGTTTGCAGTGTGTTTTTGAAAATGTGTTTTTATGAATAAATTATAAATTTCTGGAGCACACGGATCATTTTTAGATGACAGCCTAGATATGAGCAACTGAAGCCTATTCAAACAGGACATAGTTTCAGATTTGGGACGGGGATCTTATTAAAGAAGTATCTCTCCAACTTCTTTTCCATCTTTCCCCTTGTGCAATGAGGGACTTTGTAAATTTAATTACAAAGCCGCTGTACTCCGTCCAGTGTTCCACCCTCATTTAGCTACCTCAGCAGTGAATCAGGGGGTTCAGAGGTGCTCAGATGCAGTTCTGCCCAAGGTCAGGGCCACATTTCATACAAAGGGATTGCCATTTACTGGCAGCTGCAGGATGTTTAGTTGTGAGCCAAAATTCCCCAGCAATTCAGTTCTGTGAGCTGAACTGCCCAGCCCTTCTAGGGAACTCACACCCAGTATCTTATTACTTCTGCCTAGTCACTATCACCTCTCTCTTTTCAAATTTCATTTTCTTACTTCTCATCTCCTTTTCTCTTTATCTTTAAAGAAATTTGGAGGGGTTATCAATGAAAAGGGAGGTGTCACTAGAGGCAAGGAGAAGAGGGGTCCTCTATTCCCCCTCATTTTATACATACACACATCAAGAACCCAGAGCCTTGTGAGACCCTGAGTCCCAGGACTCCCGGCTAGCTGTCCTTGGACATCCCTTAACACAGGGTAACAAGAGATTCCTGGCCCCCTGACACTCCCCACTTGTTCCCTGCCATGTTCCTTTTTAAGATGAATGACTAGCCTGAGAACCCAAAGGGGTCAAAATGGCTTAAGAGGTTATCTCTTTTTGATAATAGTATCATTAGTATAATATTTAATAGTTTACAAAGCCCTTTCACTTATATATCACCCTGTTGGAGCCTCACTACAACCTTGTGAAGTTGGTTTCATTATTATTCCCTATTTACAGAGGAAGAAATCTGAGTGCTGACTGGTCAAACAAATTAGGCACGTGATCGCATTGGGACTCAGACTAAATGCAGATCCCAGGGACTGTCATCCAACAGTTGCTTTTAGTATAAACTGCCACATCCATAATCCCCAGGAACAGGGAAGTTACCTTAGGCTGGTGTCTATCCACAAGGGACCACTAAGTCGACCAGAGGTAGACACCTGGCCTGAGGCAGCCTTTCCATCAGTTGGTTAATGACTCATGAAGATGCCTTGGGCAAAGAGCTCTACCCAAAGGGCAGCCCCATGGAACAAAGGCATTTGGACTAGCTCTCTCAGGCTTTTTTTTTTTTTTTTGGCGGGGGGTAGGGGGGACGAAGTCTCGCTCTGTCGCCAGGCTGGAGTGCAGTGGCACATTCTCAGCTCACTGCAACCTCTACTTCCCGGGATCAAGCCATTCTCCTGCCTCAGCCTCTGGAGTAGCTGGGACTACAGGCGTGCATCACCATGCCCGGCTAATTTTTGTATTGTTTTTTTAGTAGAGACGGGGTTTCACCATGTCATTCAGGATGGTCTCGATCTCTCAACCTCACGATCCGCCCGCCTCGGCCTCCCAAAGTGCTGAGATTACAGGCCACCGCACCCGGCCAGGATTGGCCTCTTGATAAAGAGAGGAAAACAGAGCAGACACATCATAGGAAAAAAGCAGAAAGATAACAAGAGGGAGATGATCCTGGCTATGAGAAAGATCAAGGAAACAGCCAGTCCCTAGAGCTCCCTCAATCCCCCAGCAGTTTTCTGGTTCCAGTTTGATTATCTATGATAAACACTCCCTTTCCTGGAGTGCCTTAGTGTTTCTCTCCTCCTTGAAACCAAACAGCCTTTCCATTCTTTATCTGGTAGTGATCTTTGCTGACTTATTCCAAAGCAGTGGCCCCTGTCAGGTATCCAACAGGAAGAGATATGGGGCAAGGGAGTCTCTCAGATCTCACTAGGGGAGGTGGCTGATCTTATCTCCAGATTTTCTGCTGCTCTCATTTCCTCTCTGCCCACAAAGAGAGGCTCTGGCCAGACCAGGAAGTTCAGCTCACTGTGGTCTCTGCAATTCAACTGGTGAGGCAGGCAACACACATGACACACTACTGAATCCAGGTGGTTAATCTGGCTCTTCAAAGATGAACTTCACAAAAATCAAAATTTTTGAATCAAACAATTTATTCTATGATAAAGTAAACATGTAGTTTTGATTTACAAACTCTGATACTGTGTTCCAAGGGGAAAGATTCTTACAAATAAAAAGGTAGGTTTTTATTTGTAAAAGTAAGAGAATACTTTTGGCTGGGCATGGTGTCATACATCTGCAATTCCACCACTTTAGGAGGCTGAGGCAGGAAGATGGCTTGTGCCCAGGAGTTGGAGACTAGCCTGAGGAACACAGCAAGATCCTCCTCTCTACAAAAAATTTAAAAACTAGCCAGGTATGGTGGCACGTGCCTGTAGTCCTAGCTGCTCAGGAGGCTAAGGCAGGAGGATCGTTTGAGCAGGAGGCTGAAACTACAGTGAGTCATGACCATGCCACTGCACTACAGTCTGGGTGACAGAGTGAGACCTTGTCTCAAAAAAAATAAAATTAAATTTAAAAAAAGGAAAAAAAAGAGAGACTATTTTTGAAATTATACTGCAGAACAATGTGATGGCCTTACAAAATCTGTTTTCTAAACACCTCTCTGTGACTAAAAGATACAATAGTTGGAAGAAAGGAGTCATTTGAGGGAATTTTCTATCTCACGCAAAGACTTTATTCTGGAGGATGTATTTTCCACTCACCTAGACCTTATAAAAGGAAGTATAATCTGACTCACCACCTGAAACTAGCTTTCGTACCATTGCCTTTTTTTCTTCTCTTCATTTTTCCCTTTTCCATTTTTCCTTTAGCTATACTTTTTTTCTTTTTGAAGACAGGGTCTCACTCTTTCATCCAGGCTGGAGTGCAGTGGTGTGATCTCAGCTCACTGCAGCCTCAACCTCCTGGGCTCAACAGATCCTCCCACCACAGCCTGCCGGGTAGCTGGGACTACAGGTGTGCACTACCATGCCTGGCTAATCTTTGTATTCTTTGTAGAGATGGTGTTTCACTATGTTGCCCAGGCTGGTCTCAAACTCCTGGCAATCAGCCTGCCTCGGCCTTTCAAAGTGCTGGGATTACAAATGTGAGCCACCATGCTTGGCTATCTATACTTTTTTAAAGATAATCTGCATCATTTTTTATTGTGTTCAAACTTTTGGGAGGGGCCGTATTCCCAAATACTTTTACCTGTTTTAACAAGCATTAAATATGAGGGCCCCAGGTATTTAAATCAGAGCACTTCAAAAGGCAGCTGGCTCTGCAATCCTGAATATAATAGTCTAAACAAATATGATTCAGCTTGAATTTGTTGTAATGCCAAGAGCTTTCCAACCAGGAATATCCTGACATGAAACAGAATAAAGAAAGTATCTGGATTCTTTCAAAGCTTAGGTATAGTGGTTCAAGCCTCTGTTTTGTTTGTTTGTTTTGTTACCAGAGAGGTAGGACAATGAATGACTCAATTGAGGGCATATTTTGCAAATAAAAACAAAAGGGAAAAACAAATAAAAACACCTAAGACTGACAGACTTACTAGCCTCTCACAACATTTAAGTCAGGAGATAAATATTTTGGCTTTCTGGCTTCTATAGTAGAGGGCAATAAGGAAAAATGTTTTGGATAAGCCAACCCCCAGTGTCTGCCACAAACAGAATAGTAAGGGAGAGGAAGCAATCTAAAGTCACCCTCTGAGATGGGAAGCTCTCAGGCTTATGCCCTAAAAGGTAAAGTCCCATTCTAGACAAGACAGTACTGAAATAACTCTCTGGTTCGTGTTCAATATTCTACCTGAATAATATGTTTATGGTCAGGCAGAGCAAAGATGCCTTCAGAGAAAATGTACAGGGAGGAAAGCACTGTCTAAACAGCAGATGACCTCACTGAAGAAGGCTTCCAACACCTCTGTCCGGCTCACGGCTACCTGATTCTTCAGGTCACGATATGCACAGTGATTCTTCCAGGAGGTCTACTTGAACTTTTTATGCTAAATTATATGCCTTTGCTAAATGCTCACACATAATCTTGAAGTTAAGCCTTATAACATCTCTCTTTCATCTGTAAGCCTTGTTTGATGTCTTCTTTTCCATTTAGACATGGAAGTTCTGTGAGGAAAGAGTCCATACCTGTCATGTTCCCTGATATTTCTCAAACACGTAGCACAATGTTTGGCATATAATAAGTGCTCATTAAATTTGTTTTGGGTGGAGCTAAGCTGATTTGGCTCTCCTACTAAAATGTTATGCTCCTTCATAAGTTATCACATTCATAAATATTTATTATAATTACATAATTACTTATTTAAAACCTGTTTTTCTTACTAAGCTCTTTGAGGGCAGGGCAAAGTTAGTGTGATGTGACTCCAGCAGCTCTCATAGTGCCTGGTATATAGATATGGTATAGATGTTCGATAAATAATTATTGAATAAATGATTGCTTTAGACAAGATATATAACTTCCCTGACACTCGGATTCCCAATCTGCAATCAATCATAACCACCACCGTCAGTACCATGATTATTAAATGCCATGCATGTTCCCCATGGTGAACCCACAGACTGAAGTTCTGGGGTTTGCCATGCAATGAAAAAGCAGAACAGAGAATTCAGCGAACTAATCTGGAATCTGGTCCCAGAAGCTTTAATCTACAAAAGATCTATGACAAAAATAAGGGACCATTTTAGTTTTCTAGGGCTGTCATAACCAAGTACCACAGACTGGGTAGCTTGAACAACAGAAATCTATTTTCTCAGCATTCTGGAGGCAAGAAGTCCTGGATTAAGGTATTAGCAGTGTTGATTTCTTCTGAGGCCTCTTTTCTTGGCTTATAGATGGCCATCTTCTCTCTGTCTTTACATGGTCTTCCCTCTGTGTGTGTCTGTGTTGTAATCTCTTTTGATAAGGACACAAGTCCTTTTGGATTAGGGCCCACCCCAATGACCTCTGTTAGCCTTAATTGTCACTTTAAAGATTCTATCTTCAAATAATTCCTAAGGTACTGGGGGTTGGGGATTTAACATATAAATTTGGGGGTATCACATAGTGGCCCATAACAGGGGGCATTGGAAAATATACTCCTTTTCTCTCTTCATTACAAAAAATATCTCATACATAATCTTCTGGTGGAGGGTAATAAGTTTTAAAATACCTACAGCCTGCTAAGAGGGCAGTCTATCAGCAACTCACACCTCAATATGAATTGCTTCATTGAGTGGAATGCTTTCCTATAAGCCGTAGGAAACCAGTGGCCCAGGTAAGAGAGGAGGTCCGGGAATGAGAAATGAATCATTTTGACTCATGAGTTACTACTAGGAAGGGTAGACCTAAGAAGAATGATAAATAAAATATTTTAGACATCTACTGTGTGTTGTGCAAAGAATTAGTGACATTAGTCCATTGTATTCTTTACATTCACTCAGTGAGACAGATGCGTTATTATCATCCTCATTTTACAGTAAGAGAAGCTTAGACACAGAATAATGAAGTCGGAGCAGAGATCGGAATCAAAGTCTTTCTGAGGCCAGAACCCACACTTCCACTTTCTAGACTGCTTGGGGACAGTTTTCAACATGAGGACATAAAGATCATGAGGATAGGAGTGTCAAAAGGAGGGCAGCAAAATCAGACTTCTCTTGTTCTACAATTTTGCAAACAAACAAAAAACAAAAGCAAACTTGTGTACCCATTTGGACATATATGCTGGTGGCTGTCAGTGGTAGGAATACAGATGTCAAATGCCCTGTGATTTATCTGCCCACCCCAAAACACTAGCTCAGCTTCACTGGTGCATATGTTACCTATGCAGGAAAGGCCGGGGCTCAGCTTCACTGGTGCATATGTTACCTATGCAGGAAAGGCCAGGGCTCAGCCCTGGGTGTTTCCCATTTTGGAAAGCCTGTAGGAACAGATCCTGTTCTTAAATCACTCCATGAATCAGGGCTTTCTCTAGGACTGTGGTTCTCTACCCATATACAGAGACCCAATACACCTTTCTTATAACAAATATTTGTAACACTTCTCTTGTCATTATGAAATTAAATACTTAGATAATAAAACCTACAGGCCAGGCATGGTGGCTCACGCCTGTAATCCCAGCACTTTGGGAGGCTGAGACGGGCAGATTGCTAGAGCCAAGGAGTTTGAGACCAGCGGGGCAACATGGTGAGACAAAATAAAATACAAAAATTAGCTGGGCATGGTGGTAGGTGCCTGGAATCCCAGCTACTTGGGAGGCTGAGGGAGGAGAATCGCTTGAACCCTGGAGGCGAAAGTTGCAGTGAACCGAGGTCATGCCACTGCACTCCAGCCTGGGTGACAGAGCAAGACTCAAAAAATAATAATAATAAAAATAAAGTAGGCCGGGCGCGGTGGCTCAAGCCTGTAATCCCAGCACTTTGGGAGGCCGAGATGGGCGGATCACGAGGTCAGGAAATCGAGAGACGATCCCGGCTAACACGGTGAAACCCCGTCTCTACTAAAAAATACAAAAAAATAGCCGGGCGAGGTGGCGGGCGCCTGTAGTCCCAGCTACTCGGGAGGCTGAGGCAGGAGAATGGCGTAAACCCGGGAGGCGGAGCTTGCAGTGAGCTGAGATCCGGCCACTGCACTCCAGCCTGGGTGACAGAGCAAGACTCCGTCTCAAAAAATAAAAATAAAATAAAAAAATAAAATAAAGTAAAGCCTACCTACTCACATAATTTCAGGAAAAAACCCAACACTATCTAGAGTGACCAACAATCCTGGTTTTCCTTGGACTAAGGGATTTTTCTGGGATCGAGATTTTCAGCACTAAGCCTTAACCATAATAATAATAAAAAAAAAGAACAATAAAAGGAGAGTAATTAAAAATAAATTATCATGTATTAGAAGACTTTGCTTGGGCCAAGTTACATGAGAAGACACATTGAAGTAGTCAGTTACTTACACTGTTTTTTTTTTTTTTTTTAGATGGAGTCTTGCTCTATCACCCAGGCTAGAATGCAATGGTGCAATGTAAGCTCACTGCAACCTCTGCCTCCCGGTTTCAAGTGATTCTCCTGCCTCAGCCTTCCTAGTAGCTGGGATTACGGGTGTGTGTCACCACACTCTGCTAATTTTTATATTTTTAGTAGAGATGGGGTTTCACCATGTTAATCAAGCTGGTCTTGAACTCCTGACCTCAGGTGATCCACCTGCCTCAGCCTCCCAAAGTGCTGGGATTATAGGCATGAGCCACCACGCCCAGCCTGCTTAGACTTTCTTATAATGTTAGGATATAAGTAAGAATATCTATACAAGAAATAAGAAAATGAAAGAACAAGCATGTGGGCTACACTAGAATAAAATATAGTATAGAAAAATTTAAATGTATTCATGTGAGAATGGAAAAAGTGTCAATTTAATTGGAGTAGGGATAACATGCAAAACAAATTACAATGTCAAAGTTGAAAACATGAGGACTCTGATATCCACAGTTGAGTTGTATCTTGTCATAAACCTAGGGTCTCTCTATATGTACATATATATGCTACTTCATGGGACAGAGTAGTGTCTCTTTTCTTGAAATCCCTCTGTGCTTTGTGGCATCTGGTTAGGCACCAGTACTTAAAATGACCTGGGGGACCATGCTCTTGGATGGACAACAGGAACTTGATGATAAACTGTGTAAAGAAATAGTGGCCAGTCGCGGTGGCTCACGCCTGTAATCCCAGCACTCTGGGAGGCCAAAGCAGGCGGATCACCTGAGGTCAGGAGTTCGAGACCAGCCTAACCAACATGGAGAAACCCCATCTCTACTACAAATACAAAATTAGCCAGGGGTGGTGGCACAGGCCTGTAATCCCAGCTACTCGGGAGGCTGAGGCAGAAGAATCGCTTAAACCCGGGAGGCAGAGGTTGTGGTGAGCGGAGATAGTGCCATTGCACTCCAGTCTGGGCAACAAGAGCAAAGCTCCATCTCAAAAAAAAAGAAAAGAAAGAAAAGAAAAGAAATTAGGTGTTACATGGAGGTTATATGGCACAGCTCTGGGGGCAGCATCCAAATAACACAAAAATAAATAAAAATCCTTCCATCTCATTATTTTCATATTATGGATTTCTTATCAAACTGCTAAATTTGTTCAAATGTAGGGTGGTAATAATATGAAATATTTTTAAAAGATCTTTAGTCATAAAATTCAGTGAGATCAATTCTAAGTCTATTGAAAGATGTGTCAAAGCTTCTATGTTACGTATTTGCACCTGACAGCTACAATTGTAGACTGATACAGGTGTGGCGTTATAGTGAGTCATATACCATGAGCAGCATTGCAATAGGTGATATCTTTTCTGAAGCAGTGATCATTTCTTGAAAAAGTCCCGGCCGGGGGCGGTGGCTCAAGCCTGTAATCCCAGCACTTTGGGAGGCCGAGACAGGCGGATCACGAGGTCAGGAGATCAAGACCATCCTGGCTAACCCGGTGAAACCCCGTCTCTACTAAAAAATACAAAAAAAAAAACTAGCCGGGCGAGGTGGCGGGCGCCTGTAGTCCCAGCTACTCGGGAGGCTGAGGCAGGAGAATGGCGTTAAACCCGGGAGGCGGAGCTTGCAGTGAGCTGAGATCCGGCCACTGCACTCCAGCCTGGGCGACAGAGCGAGACTCCATTTCAAAAAAAAGAAAAAAAAAAAAAAAAAAAAAGTCCCAACAAAACACAGTACAATCTTCCCTTTGTTTAGCTGGTGATTGCATTCCTAAATGGGTCATATTTATATGTAAAATGAAATTAGACCTTAGGCTTGGAAAATATAAACAGGTTTTCCACATGCATGAAACTTTTTCTGTTGGGACATTAGAAGATCCCATATGATGACAGAAAATTCTTTGTTGCATAGGCTGTCTCACTATGGCAGCGTGTCTCTCCTCCCTGGTTTCAGTTCACTAAATGCTAGTAGAGCCTGCTCGCGAATGTCCAAATGCCATAGTTTAGGCCCGTTTCTTTGAGTGCCATCATAGAGGTGAGGGAATTCCAAGTGCTAATAGAACTGAAAGCAAGGCCAGGCATGGATGCAGTGGCTCACACCTGTAATCCCAGCACTTTGGGAAGCTGAAGCAGGAGGATTATTTGATGCCAAGAGTTCGAGACCAGCCTAGGCAACAAAGCAAGGCCCCATCTCTACAAAAAGTAAAATAATTAGCTGGGTGTGGTGGCACACACCTGTAGTCCTAGCTATTCCAGAAACTGAGGTGGGAGGATAGCTTGAGCCCAGAAATTCAAGGCTGCAGTGAACGGTGAACACATCACTGCACTCCAGCCTGGGCAACAAAGTGAGACCCTGTCCCCCACCCCCAACCAAAAAAAAAAAAAAAAAAGAATTGAGGCACAGCAAATACTACTGTGGGAAGAGGAACTGTAAAGGGGAAGGAGTTTGGATTCAGGTGGACACAGGCTTGAACTTCACCCAACCTTAGACAATTTTTTTTTTGAGATGGAGTTTCACTCTTGTTGCCCAGGCTGGAGTGCAATGGCACCATCTTGGCTCACTACAACCTCCGCCTCCCGAGAAAGTTCCCGATTCTCCTGCCTCAGCCTCCCAAGTAGCTAGATTACAGGCATGCGCCACCATGCCCAGCTGATTTTATATTTTTAGTAGAGACGGGGTTTCTCCATGTTGGTCAGGCTGGTCTCAAACTCCCGACCTCAGGTGATCCGCCGGCCTTGGCCTCCCAAAGTGTTGGGTTTACAGGCGTCAGCCACCACGCCTGGCCTCTGCCTTAGACAATGTACATAACCTGCCACGGCTTCAGTTTCTTGGTTTTTTCTTCTTTCGGTTTCTTCACTTTTAAAATAGATCTATAATACTTCTGTTATGAGTTTGTATAAAGACTAAACAAGATTGCAATGTATATAAAATGCTTAACATCCCTTTCAGGGGCCACATTCCAAGTATTTCTTTCCTTGCCATTAAGTGAGAGAATTGCAGTTATCTCAAAGTAAGGAAATACGATGAGGGTAAGCTTCCCACAGCTCAGTTCTTGGAGAAAATAGAAAAGAAGAGAGACAAGAGGAGCATATAAAAATGACTAATTCAGGAGGAGGTGACATCTGAGTTATCAAGTAGGATAAAATTACCTTGGTTCATAATCAGTAATAGGAGGCCTCAGTACAGCATGGTGACTTCAGCAGAGCTAAAACCCAGCTTCCTGTCTTAGCTCTGCTGCTTGGCAATGAGCTGGGGCAAATCACTTCGCTTCTCAGCTTCTTTGTAGGTAAAATGAGTTCAATAATACCTGCCTTTCCATTTTATTGTGGAATTGAACTGAGATATAGGATAAAGGCACCAGGCTTGGAGCCAGACTCTTACACACAGTAGCTCTTCCTCATCAGTTCAGAGCTGTGTAGCAGCCAAAGGAAAACTTCCCTTTTGCCCCCTAAAGGTTCGCTGAAAATCACCTGACGAAAGGCAGATTAATAGGAGGAAAGGCATGTAAATGTATTAACGTGCATGGAGGAAACTCCCAGATATTATCCCATCTCTCTTCATGAATTGGGGTCTAGATGTTTTCATGCCTCTCTTCTTAGAAGAAAGGGAGATGGGGAAGTATGGGTGATGTAAGAGGGCTGGTAAATGATTTTTCAGGGAATTTAATGTGCTCCAAGAACATATAATGGCCTGAGACAAAGCCTGTTGGGCCCACAAA
This sequence comes from Macaca thibetana thibetana, assembly GCF_024542745.1. Lineage (NCBI taxonomy): Eukaryota > Metazoa > Chordata > Mammalia > Primates > Cercopithecidae > Macaca > Macaca thibetana. Next base: position 89,165,072 of record NC_065578.1, on the reverse strand, counting down.
GCAGACAATGTTTTGTGACAAAAGGCTGTCTAGGTTTGTTGACAGACTTGTCTTTTTTTTTTTGAGACAGGGTCTCGCTCTGTCACCCAGGCTGGAGTGCAATGGCGTGATCTCAGCTCACTGCAACCTCCGCCTTGTGGGTTCAAGCAATTCTTTGCCACAGCCTCCCGAATAGCTGGGGTTACAAGCGCCCACCACCATGCCTGGCTAACTTTTTTGTGTTTTTATTTTAGTAGAGACAGGGTTTCACCATCTTGGCCAGGCTGGTCTTGAACTCCTGACCTCATGATCCACCCACCTCGGCCTCCCAAAGTGCTGAGATTACAGGCGTGAGCCACCGCGCCGGGTCAACAGACTCGTCTTTCTTCCTGTGATGTGAGTTTAGTTAATTAAAACTCGGAACGGATGAGAGGGATTTGTTTTTTCCCTTGGCAGGTCTGGACTGTAGGCAGATAAGGTAACTTTAGAGAACAACTTCATCCTGTGCTTTGGGAGAGACGGAGGATTGAGAGACGGGGTGCAGGGAGGTCAGAGAGAACTTGAGGCTGCCTCCTCCATTCAGCATGTCAAAGCACTATATTTTGGGGTAGCCATTTCTGAGCCCCAACAGCTGCTAATTCAGCATCCGAAGAAACAGGACTAATGAACATGAACTTCTGTTATTTATCAGTATTTCGGCCAGGCTAGGCTGGGCTACCTGCAGTTACAAGTAAATCCAAAATTTCAGTGACTTAAATTTGAAGATATAGTTCTTATTCATTATACTTTTTATCATTGTCTGCTAGAAGCTTTATTCCACACCATTGTCATCCTTACTCCAGACCTGGGGCTGACAGAGTGACCACTATAGGAATATTGCTCGTTGCCATGACAGCAAAAAGATAAGATGGTGAAGCATCTTGACTTTTACAGCTTCCACATACATTTCATTGGCCAAGTCACAAGGCAGTGCCTCCAAGTATGGGGGAAATTACAATCCACCACATGTCAGGAAGGAAAGAGAACAAGAATGTTTGTGAACAGCCCTAATGACCACTGTAGTTAGCGAGCAAAGATTTCAGAAAGATTTAATTATCTCTTTTCCCAGAGAAAGACTTGACGTGAATTAGCTTGTTGAGAATTGGCAGGTTACCAAGGATATGTTTTTCTTTTCTTGATGAAAATAAATTATTGGCAAATAGTCTTGCTGAGTAGTTGTACTTTTTGCAATGTTTTCTGTTGCCATGGCCCACTGCTGAATTTAACCACCCTAGGTTAATTTCAGTAGCTTTCTTTATTAGAGTTGGGAAGATTGCCTTTTCCTCACCCGTGGGTCTCTTCCTCTCTCCAATGTAATAAATGTGTACCACTTTTTTTTTTTTTCAGACGGAGTCTCCCTCTGTCGCACAGGCTGGAGTGCAGTGGCATGATCTCGGCTCACCGCGAGCTCCACCTCCTGGGTTCATGCCATTCTCCTGCCTCAGCCTCCCGAGCAGCTGGGACTACAGGGGCCTGCCACCGTTATACTTTTCCTACTCATATTTTAAAACCCCAAATTTCTGATGGCACCAAAAACATAGAACTCTTGATTAGAAATGATGGGTTTGAAACGTCCAAGGTCTTTATGTAAATTTTCCACCAAGTTGATTCTCTTTTCTTGTAACTTAAGTGCTGGAAAACGTTGCTTCCTTTTCCATTTTTAATATTCAGGTGTTTCTCAGATGGGAAACACCTTCGGTAGGGAACCTTCCTAAAACTCAGGGGGTATGTCAATTATCTACTGCTACATAACAAAGTACCCTAAATCTTAGTGGTGTAAAAGAATGATGGACAGCTGGGCATGGTGGCTCACGCCTGTAATCCCAATACTTTGGGAGGCCAAGGCAGGTGGATCACTTGAGGTCAGGAGTTCGAGACCAGCCTGGCCCACATGGTAAAACCCAGTCATTACTGAAACTACAAAAATTAGCTGGGTGTGGTAGCATGTGCCTGTTATCCCAGCTAATCAGGAGGGTGAGACAGGAGAATCACTTGAAACTGGGAGGCAGAGGCTGCAGTGAGACGAGATCACACCACTGCACTCTAGCCTGGGTGACAGAGTGAGACTCTGACTCCAAAAAAAAAAAAAAAGAAAAGAAAGAAAAAGAGTAATGGACGTTACTATTTCTCACAGTCGCTGAGGTTAAGGAATTATGAAACAACCTAGCTGATCGTTTTCACTTGGAGTTTCTCATGAGGCTGCAGTCAAGATGTTAGCTAGGGCTGCAGTCATCTGAAGGCTTGACAGAGGCTGGAGGACAACTCATGCACATGCTGGAGAGTGCTGACTGCTAACAGGAGATCCCAGTTCCTCCCACCTTGTGGCCTCTATAGGGCTGTTTGAGGGTCCTTTTCCCTGAGGAAGTGAGGCAAGAACGGCAAAGACAGCTGCAGTGCTTTTTATGACTAAAACTCAAAGTCACATACTGTTACTTCTACAGTATTCTGTTGCTTATCCAGAATGCATGGGCAGCATGGGAGGGCATTATACTGGGATGTGATTACCAGGAGGCAAGGATCACTGGAGGCCACCTTAGATGCTGGCTATCACAAAAAGTAGGGCAAGAATTCTCTCAATTCCCTTGAAGTCTACCCCAAATGTAAACATGAGAATTACAAGGCAAGGATTTTTTTTTTTTTTTTTTTGAGACAGAGTCTTACACTGTTGCCCAGGCTGGAGTGCAGTGGCGTGATCTCAGCTCACTGCAACCTCCGCCTCCCAGGTTCAAGTGATTCTCCTTACCTCAGCCTCCCAAGTAGCTGGGATTACAGGTGCCTGCCACTACACCTGGCTAATTCCTTTGTAGTTTTTTTTTTAGTAGAGATGGGGTTTCACTATGTTGACCAGGCTGGTCTCAAGCTCCTGACCTCAGGATCCACCCACCTCAGTATCCCAAAATGCTGGGATTACAATTGTGAGCCACCGTGCCTGGCCAAGGATTTTTTTTTTTTTTTTTTCTATCTTTGTTCACTGCTTAGTACTTTGGATATTACCTAGCACATAATAGCTTCTCAATAAATATTTTTGCAATGAATAGGTAAGAAAAATCAAGAAAACTTTTTAAAAGTCTCTCAGTTAAACATTACAAATACTGTTTTTCAGCTTCAAATAAGGTATATAAATGTCTTAGAAATGTGGTAGTGCCTTATCACACTGTAGATAGCCAGCAAACATTGAGAAAATAGTAAGACTTGCCAAGTCGCCTCCAAATTGGTGTTAGAAGCGTGATTTCATTAGGGAGGCAATGTAGCACAGTGAATAGATACAGAAAAACTGAGATTTTTGTCTAGATTCTACCGCCAATTAGCTTGGTGAATTTAAGCAAGACAGTCTCTCTGGGCCTCATTCTTCCTACTTATAAAACCAGAGACTTGGATTAAATGACATTAAAGGCACTTCGAGCATGAACATTCGGATATTGTTTATTTGATCTCAACTTGAATTTGGCCATACGCTTAAAACTAGGCCTATAAGAAACAATTTCTGATGTACTCTATTTATTGGATAGTTCTTTCATGTGCATCAGGCTTCAGTCTAAAATGTGTGCATAGGTTTGGGTTTATTTCAAGACTGTGGGGTGAATCACTAAGTCTATGTGTATAAAGATTCCAGAAGTCACTTGGGAAATAATTTACTCTAATGGAAGTGACAATTTGATTCAAAAACAGTATCTCAAGAATTGGAAGGGAAAGGCAATTTTTAAAATAGCTCCATGTCTACCTATCAAATTATCTGATTTCATAGCCCCCATTTGCTCATGTTTGAGTACCCAAGAGATGGGGCTGGAAGTAAAATGGATGCATTAAAATCTACAGTAATTTGACACAGATAACTTTTTCATGTGTTATTTATAGCTGAACACAGTACTCTAAGAGTGGTCTAACCACAGGAAGAGGATACAAACACTTTTCTATTTGGGACGGTATCAAGTTAGAATTTTATTTTGGAGGGAGTGCATCGTCCTAACTCTTGATTCATAGTCAATAATCAAAGCTTCAAATAGTGTAGTAACCACATCTTCATCTATACTTTTCATTAAATATCCTCTTGTCAGATTCATCCTATTGTTCTCAGTCCAGGTCCTTTGGATCCTGCTTTATGTCACTTATGCATTAGCAGTGTTTTGGTTAGTGTTCCAACAGGAAACTGACCGGGGTGCCAGGAAACCACAAGGGGTTGTCCAGGGCTAGTAACTTCAGAGAAGCTGACAAGAAGAGTGAGGATCGAGGCAAAGCAGCCTTCTTGTCTCTCATAATGAGGGAGTCATAGGCTGGACTACAGGGAGGGGATGTCCTCCATCCATTGCATCTCCTGCTGGAGCTCCCTGTGACCAGACCCAGCTGTAATAGGAGCCTATTGGAGTGGTTCGTATAAGCCAGCCTCCCTACAGAGAGCAGGGTAGAGAGTGGATCTGGTGGAGCAATGGACTTCTTTGGGTCATTAATTCAAAGGTAGAACGTCTAAGACTATGAATGGAAATCCTTGGCATACCCACGAGACATTTTTCATTTCATGTCGATTCATTAATCTGAAACATACTGACCATATGATATATCTTAACCAGGAAAATTACTCTACTTTCTTTTTTTTTTTTTTTTTTTTTTTTTTTTTTTTTTTTTTTTTGAGACGGAGTCTCGCTCTGCCGCCCAGGCTGGAGTGCAGTGGCCGGATCTCAGCTCACTGCAAGCTCCGCCTCCCGGGTTCACGCCATTCTCCTGCCTCAGCCTCCCGAGTAGTTGGGACTACAGGCGCCCGCCACCGCGCCCGGCTAGTTTTTTGTATTTTTTAGTAGAGACGGGGTTTCACCGTGTTAGCCAGGATGGTCTCGATCTCCTGACCTCGTGATCCGCCCGTCTCGGCCTCCCAAAGTGCTGGGATTACAGGCTTGAGCCACCGCGCCCAGCCACTCTACTTTCTTAACATACTGATGTCTCCTTCTTCTAGTGCAAAAACAAACAAAAAAAAAAACGAAAAAAAAAACTAGCTTTATTGAAATTTTGAGATATAGTTCACCCATTACAGTGTACAAATCATTGTATTTGTATACTTTATCCCGTAGTTGTATTAAAATAAAGTTTACCCATTTACAATATACAAATCAGTAGATTTTAGTATATTCACAGTTATGCAACCATCGCAACAATTGATTTTAGAATATTTTCATTACCCTAAGAGACTCCATACTCATTATTATATTTTATAATATTTTCATTACTCCACAAAGAAACTCCATACTCATTCTTATTCACTCCTCATTCCTCTTCAATGCCGCCAGTCACTGGCAGCCACTAGTCTACTTTCTGTCTCTCTATATTTGTCTACTTGGACATTTCATATAAATAGAATTACACAAAAGGTGGTCTTTTGTGTTTGGTTTCTACAATATTGTAATACAGTAAGAAACATATATTTGGTCTCTGTCCTTGGTTCCTGGCACTACAGCTCCTGAAACCCTGGTAGTCTCTGGAGAGAAGAGAGTAGCTTTTGTATGCTAATGAGATGACTAGTGGCTGGAATCTCCTAGATAGCTTCAAGATTGTAGGGGTGGGTGGGGCTAGTTGCCAAGGAAACCAACCCAACCGTGTCATTAGAGGGTGTGAGCTTTCAAATCCCCCAACCTCTGAGGAAGGGAGAGGGGCTGAAGGTTAAGTTGATCACAAATGGCCAGTGATGTAATCAATCATGCCTATATAATGAGGCCTCCATAAAAGTCCCCAGAAACTGGATTGCTGAATATGTGGAGGTATCTGGGGGGTGGCACGCCCAAAGAGGGTATGGAAGATCTGTGTCCCTTCACCCATACCTTGCCCTATGTATCTCTTCCATCTTTCTGTCAATCTGAATCTTTTGTAATATCCTTTATAATAAATGGGTAAATGTTTCAGGTGTTTCCCTGAGTTCTGTGAACCAGTCTAGCAAATTAAACCCAAGGAGGAGGTCATGGGAACCCTGAGTTATAGCCAGTTGCAAATTGCAATTGGTATCAGCAGTGGGGGGCAGTCTTGTGGGAATGAGCCCTCAACCTGTGGCATCTGATGCTAAGTCCAGGTAGATAGTGTCAGGATGGAGTTAAATTGTAGGACACCCAGTTAGTATCTGCAAAATAACTCTGTGGTGTGTGAAGAATCCCCCCTACATATCTGGTGTCAGAAGTTCCTGTCGAGTAGTGTGTGAAAGTAGGAAATACACTTTGTTTTTTCCTGTCTCTATCAGCTTCTCTCACTAAGTATAAAGTGTTTGAGGTTCACCCATGTTGCAGCACATATCAGTGCTTCATTTATTTTTACCGCCAAACGATATTTCACTGTATGGCTATCCCACGATTTGTTGATCTGTTCATCAGTTGATGAACATTTGGGTTGTTTCTTCTTTTTGGCTGTTATGTATAATGCAGCTATGAAATTCATGTACAATGTTTATGTGAACATATGCTTTCCTTTCTCTTAGGTATATACATAGAAGTAGAATTTCTGGGTCATATGGTAAATTTATTTTAAACCTTTCAGGAACTGCCAGACTGTTTTCGGCTGCACCATTTCACATTCCTATCAGCAGAGTGTAAAGGTTCCAATTTCTTCTCCACATCCTTACCAAGACTTTTTTTTTTGTTTGAGACAGAGTCTCACTCTGTTGCCAGGCTGGAGTGCAATGGTGCGATCTCGGCTCACTGCAACCTCTGCTTCCCGGGTTCAAGCGATTCTCCTGCCTCAGCCTCCTGAGTAGCTGGGATTACAGGCGCGTGCCACCACACCCAGCTAATTTTTGTATTTTCAGTAGAGATGGGGTTTCACCGTTGGCCAGTCTGGTCTTGATTTCTTGACCTCGTGATCCACCCACCTCAGCCTCCCAAAGTGCTGGGATTACAGGCGTGAGCCACTGCGCCCGGCACCAACACTTTTTATTATTTGTTGTTTTGATCTTAGTTATCCTAGTGTGTGTGAAGATTTTGATTTGCATTTCTGTGGTGACTAAAGATGTTGAGCATCTTTTCATGTGTTTATTGGTCGTTTATATATCTTCTTTGGAGAAATGTTTGTTCAGGTCCTTTGCCTATTTTAAAACTGGGTTATGTGCATTTTTTATAATAGAATCATAAGAGTTCTTTTTTTTTTTCTTTTCGGTTTTGTTTTGTTTTTTATTGTTGTTGTTTTGGAATAGGGTCTCTCTCTGTTACTCAAGCTGGAATGCCGCAGCCTTGCCCTCCCAGGCTCAATAAATCCTCCTACCTCATCCTCCTGAGTAGCTGGGACTACTGGTGTACATTACCATGCCTGGCTAGTTTTTGTAATTTTTATAGAGATGGGGTCTCACCATGTGAATACAATACAATACAATACAATTACAGGATACAGTATACAAATACAGTCTGTTCTCAAAGTCCTGGGCTCAAGCAATTCACCGGCCTCAGCCTCCCAAAGTGCTGGGATTACAGGTGTGAGTCACTGTGCCGGGCCAGAGTTCTTTATATGTTTTAGACACAAGCCTCTTGTTAGATATAATGATTTGCACAATTTTTCTCTCATTTTATGGGTTGTCTTTTCACTTTCTTAATGATATCCTTTGAAGCACAAAGTTTTTAATTTTGAAGATATCCAATTTAGCTATTTTTTTTTTCTTTAGTTGCTTGTGCTTTTGGAATTTTATTCCAGTGTTGTTTTGAGAGCTATTTTTTCCCAGCTTCCCGCTCAGGGTTAGAAAAATTGTCTGATTTCTCTTTCCTGCCCAAAATTACTTAGAATAGTATAAGCTAATATTTACCAACCACTTACTGTGTCCGAGGCTCTTGTTAGAGTTCAGACAGCTTGGGTAATCAGTCCTGGATCTCAAGGCTAAGGACGAATTCAGCTCATCTCACTGTGCAGCCCATACTCTTCAACCGCTTCACTGTGCTACTGATCAGGGTCTTCCTCATCTTGACATTTGTTTCATTTTTGCAGGAGGAAAATGGTGTATTTGCTGTTAGTGTTGGACAAGTTATTCTGCCTACTCTTTGTTCTCTTCCCTCTTCTGAGGTGAGTCCCCTGCCCCACCCTTTCTAGGATTGCCAGAATCTACAAACTGTCCAAAACACACATGTACTCATCCAAAAAGGCAAAACAACACCCTCATTCATGACACAGAATACTCAAAGCCCTGGTGTCACGGCTGCAGTCTCTCCCTGACCCTTGGCTCACCCGAACTGTGCTGAGTCTTCTCTTTGGTGGTGATAGTCTAGGGTGTGACATCCGGGGACAGCTTTGACACTCCTCGGATGTAAGTGCCATGCTGTGGCTCACCTTGGAACCCACAAGAAGGGCCCAGGTTCAAAATCCTTTAACTGTCAGTTGAATCAAACATGCCCACGTGCAGCAGTAGAAAACAAAAGCAAGTCAGACTGCCTTCTCAGATGTTTCTTTTAACTTTGGCAATATCAGTGTTTAAACTTCAAGTTTATTTTTATTTTTATTTTTTTTTTTTGAGACAGAGTCTCGCTATGTCGCCCAGGCTGGAGTGCAGTGGCCGGATCTCAGTTCACTGCAAGCTCGGCCTCCCGGGTTTACGCCATTCTCCTGCCTCAGCCTCCCGAGTAGCTGGGACTACAGGCGCCCGCCACCTCGCCCGGCTAGTTTTTTGTATTTTTTAGTAGAGACGGGGTTTCACCGGGTTAGCCAGGACGGTCTCGATCTGCTGACCTCGTGATCCGCCCGTCTCGGCCTCCCAAAGTGCTGGGATTACAGGCTTGAGCCACCGCGCCCGGCCAAGTTTATTATTATTATTTTAAATAAGTGAGGTCAGAATTACCCAACAGGAGTCCAAGAACTTCTTACCCCACACTGCACCCCCCAATTCCACAGTGTCCAATTACCTATGAAATCCATTTGTATCTACTTCAGAAATATCTGTCAGCCTGCCTGTCCCATTGAATCTTTCCTGCCCCTGCATCAGTTCAGATCTCTATCATCTCTTAGGTGGACTAACTCATCTCATTTCTTTTTTTTCTTTAGACAGCTCTCACTCTGTCACCCAGGCTGGAGTGCAGTGGCCTGATCACGCAGATTACAGCCTCAAGCAATCCTCCTGCCTCAGTCTCCTGAGTAGCTGGGACTACAGATTCATGCTGCTATAGCTGGCTAAATTTTTTGTAGAGACAGGGTCTCACTTTGTTGCTAAGGCTGGTCTCAAACTCCTGGGCTCAAGCAATCCTCCTGCCTCTGCTTACCAAATAGCTGTGGCTACAGGGGCACACTGCTGTGCCTGGCTCATTTTTTTTTTTTTTTTAGATTTTGTAGAGACGGGGTCTCACTATGTTGACCAGTCTTTGTTTCTTAGTCTTGTCTTCAATCCAGTTGAATTAAATTGAATTATCTCTTCCTGGTTGTCTTCCTCAGTAGATTATGAGATCTTTAAGGTCAGAGACTAAAAACAATTAATTTGCCTAGAACCTGACATAGAGTCTGCCACCTACCAGCCTGACCAACATGGTGAAACCCCGTCTCTACTAAAAATACAAAACTTAGCCAGGTGTGGTGACACCTGCCTGTAATCCCTGCTACTCAGGAAGCTGAGGCAGGAGAATCACTTGAACCCAGGAGGCAGAGTTTGCAGTGAGCAGAGATCTCCCCACTGCACTCCAGCCTGGGCAACAGAGTGAGACTCCGTCTCAAGAAAAAAAAAAAAAAAAGTCTGCCATCTAAAGGCATTTAATTAGCATTTGTGAAAGAAATAGTAGTCGGGTACATAATTTCCCCACTGCAAGTCCTCACAAAAGGCCGTCTAATAAAAACAATTAAATCTCATGTGACCCAGGTGTGTCAGAAATGCCTTCCTATTCTGCTATGTGGACGAGTTTTGCTAGTTTTCCAGGTTTAATCAAGGCAAAGCAGATAGCTTGTCTCCTATGATTAGTGGCTCATCTGCAGCCTGTGGAGGGGCAGACAGGTATGATACTCCTTCGTCACTCATCGCAATGGTCATGGCAGGCACTTCTATAACATAAGACAAGTTAGCAAGAGAAAAGCATGATACATTTATTTAACGAAGTTTTAAATGACATGGGAGACTTCAGAAATGAAGACCCAAAGACCCAGGAAAAGCTGGGTATTCTTATGCTTAGGTTTGCTGACAAAATGGACAGTCATGTAGAAATGAGATTGGACAACAAGGGTATGCTGTCATAATAGAAATCAACTGAGGGGAATGCAGCAAGGCCGGTCTGTTCTGCTGCTTCTTGGCCCCCTATGTAGCATTTCTTTCTCTGAGTATCGGACAAGACACTTGTCACATGAAGGTCTTCAGGGAAGAGAGGAGAATGTCAGAGAGTGACATTTCTAGGTTTTATGGCCTGCTTCAGGGGAGAGGAGTTAGAATTTCTATGACCCATCTTGAGGAAGACATATTCTAGTTTTATGAGCTGCTTCAGGGGAGAAAGAGAGTCTGGAGATAGGAGGGTGGGAGAAGGCCAGAAATATGGTGCTTCTGAGGCCCTTGCAATCTCCTTTAGTTCAAAGTACTCGGCATGCTAAAGCATCATACTTTAGGGCATTGTTTTGAGCCCCAAAACCAGTAACTCCTCCTTATCTTAGTTATGGGGGAGAGTCGGGCCTGTATCCCTCTCGGCCCCATCTCTGCCAGGGACCACCAAGTGATCAGGATATTTGTTTCTCACACACATACATATCCATTTCCCCAAGCTCAAACACCCTCTGGACACTAACTTTTTTTCCAAAACAATGTAGATAAGCATTGCAAAATCACTCAGAAGAGGAGGACCAACAGTTATAACCCTCTCTGAGTAACCTGCTCCCTACTCCCATAGGAAGAAAGGAGGTGAGCAGACAGGACAAGGACTCACAATGTAGACCTTTACAAGATATCCCAAATGGCTGTTACCTTGCTCTCTGCCTCCCCAGGTTTCTGCTGTCCTACACTTCGATCTTCCCTCTGAGATTCCTTTTCTAATGATCCCATCCCTTTGCCCCAGAAATCTGTCCCATTCTGTCCCATTCTCCACAAGAGAAAGTGGTCCCAGTTGCTGCTGTCTCTTCTATTAAATGCAAATATTAATGCCTTGGGCTTCTGCTGAGTGTTAAAGGCAGATTCCCGTGGCTTATCCTTCTGCCAGCTCTGAAATGGGAGGAATGTGGCTAGCCCTGTGGTGGAACTTCTTGAAATGCCTTTCCCCCTTGGGCAGTGAGGGCTGATGGCTGGGGCCAATTTCCTCCTGAAATACCTAAGGACAAATATTTTCCTATAATCAGTATTGCTCACCTTCCAAAGACAATGGGGGTCAGTAGCACAGAAGCAAAGTATTTTTCAGGCTTTTTAAATTTTTGGAGCCGAAATCTCATTATTTTGCCCAGATTGGCCTCCAGCTAGTGGGCTCCAGTGATTCTCCTGCCTCAGCCTCCTGAGTAGCTGGGATGACAGGCATGTACTCCAGCCCCATGTCTGGGTTTTTTTTTTTCCAGCTTATTAATATTTTTTCACTTCACCTTATTATATGATTGTGGTAAAGGAGTTTTTGTTGTCTTCCTGGACCTTTTCACTACAAAAGTCTCTCAGTTGAGAATGTTTGTTTACTTCCTACCATAGAGTTTCTTGATCCTAAAAACTCTCCCTAGATGGAGTGGGGGTGGGGAAGATCTCCTTTATCCTGCCAAGCAAACTAAATAGAAACTTGAAAGTTTACATGTAACTGGAGTAGGGTGGCTCACATGCCTGTAAACCCAGCACTTTGGGAGGCTGAAGTAAGAGGATTGCTTGAAGCCAAGAGTTCAAAACCAGCCTATGCAACATAGTGAGACCCTGTTTTTTCTAAAAAACACAGAAAGAAAGAAATTAGCTAGGTGTAGTGGCACACACCTGTAGTCCCAGCTCCTCAGGAGGCTGAGGCAGGAGGATCACTTGAGTCCAGGAATTCAAGGTTACAGTGAGCTATGATCATGCCACTGTACTCCAGCTTGGGTGACAGAACAAGATCCTGTCTTTCTCTAAAATAAAAATAAAGTAAAATAAAAACAGTAAATAATTTTTTAAAATTTTAAAGAAGTTTGCATATAGAATTAGCAAGATAATTATAAAGGCTATGTTTATGGATTTGTAATTGCCTAACAGGTTCTTACCCACTGCACAGGTAAATGCAATTCACTGAGACAGTATTATTGCAGTAAAGAGTTTAATTAACACAAGGTCAGCCAGGCAGAACTAAAGTTATTACTCAAATCAGTCTCCCCAGCAACTCAGAGGCCAGGGTTTTTATGGATAATTTGGTGGGTAGTGAGCAAGGGAAGGGTTGCTGTTGATAGGTTAGGAACGAAATCACAGGGGTGTGAAAAACAATTCTGTGCACTGAGTCAGCCTCTGGGTGGGGCCACAGGACTGGCTGAATCCTGAGCCTCAGGTCTGGGTGGGGTCAATCAGTTGCTAGAATGCAAAAATCTGAAAAGTATCTCAAAAGACCAATTTTAGGTTCTACATTAGTGATGTTAGCTACAGGAGCAATTGAGGAAGTCACAAATCTTGTGAACTCTGACCACATGACTCCTGATCAGTAAGGAATTTATAAAATATGCCTGTAGTTTAGCAAAATTCAGGCCCCTCCCATAATCTTAATCTTGTGGTCTCTCAGTCTTACAAAGGTGGTTTCAGTCCCTTAACAAAGAGGAGATTACTTTTGGAAAAGGACTATTATCATCTTGCTTTAAAGTTAAACTACAGGCTGAGAGTGGTGGCTCATGCCTCTAATCCCAGCACTTTGGGAGGCCAAGATGGGAGTATGGCTTGAGACCAGGAGCTCGAGACCAGCCTGGGCAACATAGCAAGACCTCATCCCTATTTAATTGAAAAAAAAAAAAAAAGTTAAACTATGACTAAATTCCTCCCATGGTTAGCTTGTTCTATGCCCAGCAATGAGGAAAGACAGCCAGGCTGTGAGGCCAGAAGCAAGATGGAGTCAGCCATGCTAGACGTGTCTCACTGTCATAATCTCTGCAAAGGTGGTTTCAGATTCAGGGCCTTGCTCTATAAAGTATCCTTTAAAAACTGATGTCATCAGTTTCAGAGGAAATCGTGGGATTTCTACATGTGACTTTTTGCCTAGGAACTAAAAGCTTTCAACTCCTTGCATCTCACTATCTGCAAGATGAAAGGAACCAATCTACGATTTCTAGCAGATTCTTGGAATTTGTAATTCAACTAATGCCTACTAAATATCTGCCATGTGCAGTACAGGGTGGTGAAAATGTAATTTTGTATCATTTAGGCAAAATTCTCATGGTGTCTACAACCTTGCTTTGAGCAATAACATACTAGAACAAAGGTTAACACAAATAATATTATTTCTTTTGCCGTGTCAACCTAACAGCAAAAGAAGAAAACATTTCTCCAAAATGACTTATCCGAAAGACCCTAAGCCCTACTGCAGATTCTCAAGGAATAGGTCATTGTGGTTCAGAAGTTAATGGAAAAACATTCCAAATTCCTTCTGTTCTTTCCTTCAATAGTGACTTCACTTAACCTTGATAGTGACAAAGATTTCTTCAAGGAAAAACAACTCTGAAAAGAAAAAGGAATTTGAAGAGTAATTCAGTCTTAACCATCCTTTCAACTGGAAATTTGAGCTTATAAACAGTGCCAGAAAAATGTGTTAGAGGCATAGCTGGAAAAAAAAAAAAAGTAACTTTTTCTTAAACTCCTGCAAATGACAGAATTATTCATAGGAATCAAAAAGGGAACAATCTCTGAGGGAGAAACACTGCTATGTTACTAGTGGGTCTTCAGAAATACCCTAACTTTCCACTCATCCCTGTTCTAAGAAATCATCTACCTCCACTGGAAAATTCCAAATAGTCTATTTAACTTGCATTATAATGTAAAACATCATTTACTAGAGTAGTTACATCACTTATCCAGATATCCTTTTTTTTACCTAACACATTATTACCAAAAATATTCTAAAGTCTTAGATGCATTTGCCCTTCTCTCTTCATTTTAATGTCAGATTCTAAATGAAATTTGTAACAGCATACATACAAATGAATGGTTTAGAAGTTAAGTTATTCTTTATAATTTTTCCTTTTCCATTTGTCTGAAATACAAGTTGTTATTTTTGTTGTTGTTTTACTTCTCAGGAAATGGTGTCACCTGGTATGTGTTGATCAAAACATAAATCTAGTTGACATTCTTGATTTCTCTTTCTCACCTTCACTTGAACCTCCCGGGTTGAAGCGATTCTCCTGCCTCAGCCTCCTGAGTAGCTGGGATTACAGGCGCCCACCATCACGCACGGCTAATTTTTTTTGTATTTTTAGTAGAGATGGGGTTTCACCATGTTGGCCAGGCTGGTCTCAAACTCCCGACCTTGCAATCCACCCGCCTCGGCCTCCCAAAGTGCTGGGATTACAGGCATGAGCCACCATGCCTGGCCATATTTGCACTTTAAAAGAACATTGTACAATATACAGATAAGTGGTAAAATGTATGCTAATAATTTAAAATTTTTTCTTTACTTAGAATGATGTTTGATAACCAATTAAAAACACAAGAGAAAGAGTGAGGGAGAAAGGATAAAACTTTTTATTTTAGAAAATGACTTATTTGGCTTGATGCGGTAACCTACACCTATAATCCCAGAGCTTTGGGAGGCAGAGGCAGAAGGATTGCTTGAGGCCAGCAGTTTGAGACCAGTCTGAGCAACATAGCAAGACCCTGTCGCTACAAAAAAAAAAAAAAAAAAAAAATTAGCCCCTCGACATGCTATTGCATGCCCATAGTTCTAGCTACTGGGGAAGCTGAAGTGGGAGGATCCCTTGAGAGTAGGAGTTTGACACAGCAATGAGCTATGATTGCGCTACTGCACTCCAGCCTGGGCAACACAGCAAGACCTTGTCTCTAAAAAAACTTTTTTTTTTAAAGAAAGAAAATGATTTCTCAAACCTCTAACTTGCTTGGAGCTATAGTCTGCAATCTGTCCCAAGGGGCTTTCTTTAAAGGGACCAGAGCTTCTAACCACCACCAAAATTATCAAAGTACATTTGGAATGTACTGTGTTGAGTATTTTCTCCAGTCTGGTATCACTTTTCTTTAATATTAAGATCGACTTGTTAACCAAACCTTCTCAAGGTGGAACAGCAGCTTTCAAAGTGTGAAAGATGTTTTCTGCTTGCTCCAGGCTGAGATCAAGGTTTATCCAGACCAGAACAACTTGGTAACCATAGGTTAGATACGCAAATTTAAAGTTTAACTTTATGCAAACACTGCAACACAATCCCGGGACAAGGTCCATAAAGAACGGTCCTGACACCTTTGCCTTTTTGTGTCTTGATGACTCTGGATCATTGAGACCTTCAGGTTTTGGCCTCCATGAAGAGATATCAGAAAAATGAAAAATGCTTTCTTTTCCTCTTGGCCCCGTGGCACAAAGTTAGCCGGCCAACGAAAACCATTAACAGAGCTTTCCAAGCACAAAGCCCTGAGGAGGGAAACAGAATGGAGTGGGAAGGCATTTCTCCTGGGGTTGCATGATGGCTAGTGGAAATCCTGGGATGTGAAGTCACAAGCTCACTTCATATCAGCTGTATGACCTTAAGCAAATTATTCCCCTGTCTAGACTTCGGTTTTTTCATTTATAAAGTGGGATCAATGATATTTGCCCTGCCTGTCTAGTAAGATTGTTGTAAAAATTAAGACAAGATCTTTTATGAGAAAGTGCTTTTTAACAGTAAAAGCATGCAGAAAGGTATAAGATCTAAAATGATGCATTCTGGAAAGCATTTTCAAATTAATGTATTCAGTTATTTAACAGATATTTATTAAGCACCTACAACAGGCCAGGTTCTATTCTAGGTGTTGGAGGTAAATCTGAGAACAAAAATAAATAAATATCTCTCTTCGTATAGAGTTTGTAGTTAGCCAAGGAAAAAAATTATGAGAAAAAAGTAAGAGTGAGGTTGCAATTTTAAATAGGATGGTGTGGCAGATTGTTACAATAGTGGTCCCTCATAAATCATGCCTTCTTATGTCCGCACACCCTCAAAATGGACTCTGTTGTTCCTAACTTGCCAGTCAGGAGCCTAGGCCCTGAGAGATCTTGAAGCTTCCACCTCTTTTTTTTTTAAGGTACAGGGTCAGCTGGGCACAGTGGCTTATGCCTGTAACACCAGCACTTTGGGAGGCCAAGGACGGTGGACCTTGAGGTCAGGAGTTCAGACCAACCTGGCCAATATGGTGAAACCCCGTCTCTACTAAAAAATACAAAAATCAGTCAGGTGTGGTGGTGCATGCCTGTAGTCCCAGCCACTAGGGAGCCTGAGGCAGGAGAATCGCTTGAACTCAGGAGGCAGAGGTTGCAGTGAGCTGAGATCACACCACTGCACTGCAGCCTGGGTCAAAGAGCGAGACTCCATCTCCAAAAAAAAAAAAAAAAAAAAAAAAAATAGATATAGGGTCTCTCTCTGTTGCCCAGGCTGGAGTGCAATTGCATGATAAAAGCTCACTGCAGCCTCAAACTCCTGGGCTCAAGAGAGCCTCCTGCCTCAGCCTCTCAAGTGGCTAGGACTACAGGCATGCACCACCACGACTGGCCAATTTTTATTTTTTGTAGAGACTGGGTCTGGCTATGTTGACCAGTCTGGTCATAAACTGAAGCTTCCACTTTTGAAAATTGTTGCTCTTGTTTAAGAAATCCCAGAGTAGACTACAGAAGAATGGGATACCCATGAAAAGAAAGGCCCTGTCAACATCAGCACCAAGGCTCCAGCCATGCAAGTGAGGTAATCTTACACCCTCGGGTCCCAATCCAGCTGTCAGATGACTGCAGCCTCCCTTGATGACCCCAGGAACCCAGCTGGCCCACAGAATTGTTAGAAATAATAAATCAGTGTTTTTAAGAGAAGGCCAGAGAAAGCCTCTTTGGGAAGGTGATACTTAGGCAACAACTTGAAGAAGGAAGCTGTTGTGGATTGAATGTGTTCTCCCCAAATTTGTATTTTGAAGCCCTAATACCCTGTGTGGCTCTATTTGGAGGTGGGGCCTATAAGGAAATAATGAAGATTAAATGAGGTCATAAGGATGGGGTCTTACCTGATAGGGTTAGTGTTGTTATGAGAAGAGACACCACAGAGCTCTCCCAAGTCCCCAGTCTTCCCAATGCACTCATGGAAAAAGGCCATGTTGGGGACATAGCAAGTAGGCAGCTGATTGCAAGCCAGGAAGGGAGACTTCACCAGAAACCAAATTGATCAGAACCTTAATCTTGGACTTCCAGCCTCTAAAACTGTGATAAAATAAATTACTGTTGTTTAAGCCATCCGGTCTATGGTATTTTGTAATGGCAGCCAGGGGCTACTAATACAGAAGCTATGCCGAGGTTTACCTGAAGTTGGAAAGGCCAGCTGGAAGGCTGTGATACTGGAGCACAGTAAATAACGACAGAATTGGAGGACATGCGGTCAGAGAAGTGAGGTGGGGTGCAAATCCACAGGCCATTGAAAAATTCTGCCTTTTACTCTTTGAGTTAAAAGAAAAGTCAATGCGGAGTTTTGAGGGGCGGAGGGACATATTTTCAAAGGATATGCATTTCTGCAATATTTTATTTTTGTGTAACAATGAACATGTGTTACTTTTGTAATCGGGAGAAAATAAATCAGAACACTTAGAAGGCTACATAAGAATGAGCAAACAAGTATAAGCTGGGGCCTTTAATGTTAATTTGTGGGATACAAAGGAAAGGGAGAAGAGAGAGAAAAAAATAAAAGGGTGGGAAGAAGAGATTGTAGCTGACTAGAAGTACAAGTCCCCGAAGGCCATCCTTGAATTACTTGAGAACCTAGATACTTGTATTCTTTGCAATGCACTCCCACTTTTTACTTATTTATTTATTTATTTATTTATTTATTTGAGACAGGGTCTCATTCTGTCACCCAGGCTAGAGAGCATTGGCACAATCTCAGCTCACTGCAGTCCTCTCCTGGGCTCAAGCAATTCTGCCTTGGCCTCCCAAGTAGCTGTGATAACAGGTGCGTGCCACCACGCCCGGATAATTTTTACATTTTTAGTAGAGATGGGGTTTCACCATGTTAGCCAGGCTTACTCCCACTCTTAATTGCACCTCTGCAGAATGGCACCTGAGAGGAAGGGAGTAAGGGGTAGGGGCAAGAACGGAAAACAAAGCATGGATTGAATCATTTTTGCTAGGGATCAAATACATCTGATTTACCCCAGAACCTAGTATGTTGCCTGGCTTATATGAAGAGCTCGATTAATATTTCTTGAAGAAATGACTGGCTTGACCATTCTCCTTATTCTGCTTTCCCAGTCTCCCCATTTCCATCTCAGCCCCCACCCCCGCCTTTTTTTGTTGTTGACACAACTGAATTCTAAAGGGCTTTTTTTTTTTTTTTTTTTTTTTAATTTTAAAACAAAGAGTCAGTGGAGTGGAGGGTTGATATTTAATATAATAAAACAGCAAAAGTCTGCTCTATTTAAGTCCTGCATGCCTCATGGTCTGTTTCTAGGTTTAAAAATGCAACAGATTGAACTGAATCTTCAAGTAAAGTTGAGATCTCACAGTTTCTCAGATAACCCTTTATATCTCATCATCATTTATATCTAACTGTGGATTGGAACTGGCAGTGTTAAAATTGCAATGGGAGGGTTATTTGAGTTGTGTTATCCTGTAAAAGCTAACTTTACATGTGTTTACTCATTTAATCTACACAGCTATGCCACAAGGAAAATACCATGATTAACCCCATTTCACAGATGAGGAAGCAGAAGCTAAGGTATCATGCCTTTGAGGAGGCAGTTCCAGCAGCCACTATATTCTGCAGCTTCTCAGTTCCAATGACAAAGAGCAGGTGATTAAACACTTTTTTTCATCCTTAGTAGGCAAAGAGATGGAGGAATGACTAAAGATTCTCAATGCAAGCCTGGGTGGATTGTTTCTTTTTGTTTTTTTGTCTGTTGTGTGTGTGTGTTTTTTTTTTCTTTTTTTTTTTTTTTTTTTTTGAGACGTCGCCCAGGCCTGAGTGCAGTGGCCAGATCTCAGCTCACTGCAAGCTCCGCCTCCCGGGTTTAAGCCATTCTCCTGCCTCAGCCTCCCGAGTAGCTGGGACTACAGGCACCCACCACCTCGCCCGGCTAGTTTTTTTGTTGTTGTTGTTTTGTATTTTTTAGTAGAGACGGGGTTTCACCATGTTAGCCAGGAGGGTCTCAATCTCCTGACCTCGTGATCCGCCCGTCTCGGCCTCCCAAAGTGCTGGGATTACAGGCTTGAGCCACCGCGCCCGGCCTTTTTATGTGTTTTTAAGTTTACTTACCCCTTTATCTCTCTGACCCCAAGTCCTTTAATTCTGTCCTCATTTACTGTGCTCCAGTATCACAGCATTCCAGCTTGCCTTTGCAACTTCAGATAAGCTTCAGTATGTCTTCTGTATTAGTAGACCCAGGCTGCCATCACAAAATGCCATAGACTTACTTACAGTCTCTCTCTTTGTTACCCAGGCTAGAATGCAGTGGTGCGATCTTGGCTCATTGCAGCCTCAACCTCCTGGGCTCAAGTAACCCTCCAACCTCAGCCTCCTGAGTAGCTGGGACAACAGGCGCACACCACTGCGCTCAGCTAGTGTTTCTTAAATTATTTTTATGTCGAGATGGGGTCTCACCATGTTGCCCAGATTGGTCTCAAACTCCTGGGCTCAAATAACTCATCCGCCTCGGCCTCCCAAAGCATTAGGATTACAGGCGTGAGTCACTACACCTGGCTGGATAGTACTTTTAAAATGAGCATTCTGTCTAAAGTGCTCATTCTAAAAGTGCTGCAAGTATGCTTTGCTGTAACCAATGGTTTCATTTCCTAAACATTGGCTATAACCATTTTTTTCCTGAGTTCTAGAGGAGCTAACCCTGATGAATAGAAGAAAACATTATTTTCGTTTTGCAAATCACACCCTTAGTCATCTGTTCTGTAAACATGGTCTTTTATGGATCGTATATTTTAAAACTATGAACATAAATATATTTCAAATGAATTCTTTGAAGAAAGCAAATGACCAGCTATTAATATCTGTGGTCATAGAGATGAATTTTCGTCTTTTTTAATAGACTAAAAAGGTAGAACACTTTTAGTCCCAATGACCAGTCTAAGTTTCAGGTTAACCAAAAAAGAGATAAAAAATACTGGTCAGCCCAGAAGCAAATTCCTTATCCCCTGCCCAGTGAAAACAGTCAACATTCCTTATTGAGGACTGCTGTGGTTTGAATGGGTTCCCCAAAGTTTACGTATCGGAAACTTAATCCCCAGTGCAATATTGTTGAGAAGTGGAAACTTTAAGATGTGATTGGCTCATGGGAGCTCTGCCCTCATGAACAGATGAATGCTGTTGTTGCAGGAGTGGGTTCCTGATAAAAGGATGAGGTTAGCCCTCTTTCTCTTGCCCTGGCTCTCCTGCTCTCTTGCGCTTCTGTCTCCCGCCATGGGATGACGCAGCACGAAGGTCCTCACTGCAGGCACTTTGATATTGGACTTCCCAGCCTCCAGAACTGTGAAAAATAAATTTCTTCATAAATTACCCAGTCTTTGGTGTTCTGTTATAGCAACACCAAGAAGGCTAAGACGAAGACTCAATAAATAACCCCAAGTCAGAGTTCGTTGCAGCTATTCTTTGAAAATCTGTTTTCAGGTCTTTTGCCAGTAGGTCATTGGGTCTGACCCAAGTTTAGAGAACTTACTTACAAAGAATCATAACCAACCCAAGAGGGTTCTTGGTATTACAATGTCTGAATACCCTGATTTGCTAAGCAAAATACACAAAGTAATACATGTATGAAAAGATGTCTGTGAGACATTAAATCACCAGTGACTTGTCTTTGCTGCCTTTTGAGAGAAAAGCAAAATTAGTTCTTACTTGGGCAGTGTCCATTTCCTTATCTCTTATATAATCTTCCATTTGAATAGCTTTATTTTCCAGGCTTAAATGATGGATACATCTCTCAAATATTACAGAAATATTATTAATAAAAACCACTTAAATGTATTAAGCATTCAACATGCCAGGCATTGTCCTAAGCAATTCATGTGTTAACTCACTTAATATACACAGCTACGCTACAAGGTAAATATTATCATTAACCCCTTTTCACAGATGAGAAAGCAAAAACACACCCCTGTTAAGTAACTTGCCTTTAAGGAGGCAGTTCCAGTAGCTTAAACTCTAACCACCATATTCTGCAGCTTCCCAGTCTAACGACAAAGAGTAGGTGGTCACGCTGCTGGCAGGAGGCTTTTTATACAGACAGAGTTAAGTCTTAGGCTAAGAAAATTAACTTAGTTTCATACAATGAGGAGGATTTTAGCAACTAAAAACTCAGTATGAGCAGAACCTCTTGTAATCTTCTCAAAAGCAACTGCAATAGGTCTCAATTCATTGCAATTGAGCACACGTGTTATTTGCTATGGCTTTAACTCTGGCTGGCAGAAGAACTGAGGCCATACTTAAAATGTGTCATTGGGCTAATTTTATTCTGTAAATAATGGAATAACTGTTTACAATATTTTAAAACATCTTTCCTGGCCTCCTCTGAGCTCTTTATTGCTCCGTCGGCAGACTTTTCTTGGTCACTACTGACTGTAATTTTAGTCCTGGTGAATGGTAAGATTCTCCTGCTTATATTGATTGTATATAAACTGTGTTATCCTGTAAAAGCTCTGCTCACCTTTACAAGGGGTCAAAGATATAAAACACACACAAATGCTTTTCATCTAACAATTCATGTTTTGTTTAAAATTCACTCTGCCAAACTGAGCTCTTTTGGGGTGAGGAATTAGAATAGATTACAATGGATAAGGGAAGAAGGTAGGCCAAAAAAAAAAAAAAATTGAAACCTCCTGGACGTTTTGAAATGCAAATCTGGAAAGGGTACATATGTACCAGCAGGGGTGGGAATATTAGTTTCCTCAACTTTCTTCATTCTTCCTCTATTCTAAGCAGTTTCTTCCATGTGAAGCTGGGTCCTTCCTCCCCGCGGACCACAAATATTTGATTTCTTGTCCCAGCCCAGATGGTGGAGTACAGTGACCATCAACAGAAAAAGGAAAAGATCCAGTAAAAATAAAGGTCAGGGCGATGCAGGCGCCTGCTGCTGCATGGGTTGGTAACAGCCGAAGAATCCGCGTTTGAAATGCCATGCTGGAAAGAAAAGTCACATCTGCCCAGAGGGCCTAGCAAATGTTACAGTGTTTTCCTGCACCCACCTTTCTGGATCTGTTGAATGTCACTCTCTACCACACTGACTCTGCATCAAACAGCTGAGACAGAGCTTTCTCATTTCTGAGTAAATGACCATGAGTAAAGACAGTCATGCTTTTAACATTTAGTGAGGGAAAATAATTACATTACCTTGGGTGGATTGCCCTTTCATGACTGTCAACAGCCTAACAGAGGAAACAAGTTGTAATGCTAAGGACAGATGCTGAGACACATCAAAACTTCTCTCTAAGGCTAAAGAATGAAGAAAAATCCTAGCTTGGATTTATTTATGTAACCGGATGTCAACACAGATTTCAAAACATCTTTCTGAATTGCTGACAGAGCACCAGTCATCTGCTGGGTATTTGAGTGGAAGAGCATAAGCAACACCTCTCTCGTTGTAGGGGTGCCTGCATCAGAGACTAGTAACTGCTATTTACAATATGAAAACAGAGACAGGTCAAATTCTCTAGGTTTGTTCATCTCTTAGATGAGGATAATGCCTTTCTGTTAGTGATCTTGTGAGGATTCAATGAGATAAGATATGCACGTTGCCTGATTTAGCAGTGCCCCTGTCTCCTGCCGGCTGGGTGACCTTGGACAGATTGTGTAACTTCACAGTTTCTTTATCTATAAAATGGAAGTAACTCACACTTCCCTGTTTGCCTGTGATACAGGTCAAATGCCCATCTGGCATAGAGTCGGAGCCATTACTGTTGTTACTTATAGTGTCCAATTCACTTTTTTTTTTTTTTGAGATGTAGTCTTGCTCAGTCGCCCAGGCTGGAATGCAGTGGTGCGATCTTGGCTCACTGGAACCTCTGCCACTTGGGTTCAGGCAATTCTCCTGCCTCAGGCTCCTGAGTAGCTGGGACTACAGGCATGCACCACCATGCCTGGCTAATTTTTGGACTTTTAGTAGAGATGGGGTTTTGCCATGGTGGCCAGGCTGGTCTCAAACTCCTGACCCCAGGTGATCTGCCTGTCTTGGCCTCCCAAAATGCTGGTATTACAGGTCTGAGTTACTGCACCCAGCCCAATTCACTTCTAATACCATCTTCTATCTTCAGAAATGGAAACTTGAAAACATATAATCAATCCCCTAAAGAACAGCAGTTACTTAGGATTGATACGTGAAAGGTGTTGACTTGAATTCATGTGTCAGCTACTTCTAAGGCAGAGATGAAAATGTTCTCTTAACTGAATTTCCTACCATGATGATAAATTAATAGGAAACTCTGATTATGCGTATTTATCTCCAGGGAGCGCTAGGCACCATGCTGACATAAGCTTCACAACATTCTGGGAAGTGGAGATGATGAGTGATTTAAACACCATCTTCAGGAAGATGAAGGGTTATCATCAGGAGAGTAACCAGATGTTTCCATCATAACCAACGCCGAATAGGTAACAGGCCTAAGCTGCAGGGAATAGTTGGGTTAAACCCTTGGAGATACATCTTGAAGTTTTCATTCAGGCAGAACTTCATTTCATTTTTTTTATTTTTATGTATGTATTTATTTTTGAGTCAGAGTCTGGCTCTGTCACCCAGGCTGGAGTGCAATGGCACAGTCTTGGCTCACTATAACCTCTGCCTCCTGGGTTCAAGTGATTCTCCTGCCTCAGCCTCCCGAGTAGCTGGGATTATAGGCACACACCACCACGCCTGGCTAATTTTTGTATTTTTAGTAGAGATGAGGTTTCACCACGTTGGCCAGGCTGGTCTCGAACTCCTGACCTCAAGTGATCCACCCGCCTCGGCCTCCCAAAGTGGAGAAACTCATTTTAAAGTACTGAAATATGTGGCTATTCCTTAGTTTTTCAATGGCAAATTGAAAAAATATATTTCTTAATCTGTGCAGCTTGGTGTAATACCTGTGATTCCTTTGAGTATGTCTTTCCCCTAAAACTACTCTAGCTAATTTTCATGCTGGGCTATTGGCAGTTTTCCAGAAGCATTCTGAAAAGGCTCAAAATGGGCAGGCTATTCCATGGTTGACTGAACTTTAAGCAACTAAGCCAGACTCAGCCTGAAGGTTAACAGAATGGGGCAGTTTAGCTACCTGGGCACGTGAAGGGTATCAATGAGTGAAGGGCTTACTTAGTACAAGTGCATATGCCATTGGGGCAGTCATAGACCTTCAAAACCTCACACTACTGGGAGGATGACCTATATTGCCACCACCTCTTCAAGCAGTCCACAGTGACTGTCACTTTTTTTTCTGCTCTGTAGTTGCTATGGTGACATGAAAAGCATGACTGCCAGCAGGAGCAAATGGGGATGTGGAAGTTGGTCTAAGCCACAAGCACCAACAAAATCCCCAATTCCTCCCTCTCCCACTAGAGCCCAGCAGAAGGCTGATGGGAGAGGCATAACCCAGTGGGGGAAGAAACACTTTCTGATGACTGATTTGTTCTTCGTAGGTGTGTTATTTAGGACAATGCTTCTCAGACTTTATTTGCCTATACATCAGCTGGACACCATCCTGTTAAAACACAGATTTGGTTCAATCAGTGTCTGGGGAGGAAACTGAGATTCTGCATTTCTAACAAGCCCCCAGTGCTGCTATGGCTATCCAGCCATGGGTTTGAGTAGCAAGGTTTTTAGGATTTGTTGCATGTATCAGAGTCCCCGAATTGTGGCTTAAACAGGACACAGATTTATTTCTCCTTTATATGACCCTGTTTCTTGAAGTTGCCAGGGGCCCAGACTTTTATTGTGCTGCTGTGCCACATCTGATTTGTTGCCCTCATCTGCACAGTCTAAATTGGGCTTATTTCTATATGTGCAATTTAAGCAGCAGCAACGGGGAAGGATATGACCTTCCTCTAAGGTCCTAATCCAGAAATCCCACATTCCACTTCCATTCCCACTCCTTTGGCTAGAATTTAACTAAATCCTAGCCCCATGGCACATCTAGCCCCAAGGAAGCCTGGAAAATAGTTTTCATTTTGTTTTTTTGAGACAAGGTCTTGCTCTGTCACCCAGGCTGCAGTGCAGTGGCCCGATCTCCGCTCACTGAAACCTCTACCTCCTGGGCTCAAGCGATCCTCCTGCCTCAGCCTCCTGAGTAGCTGGGACTACAGGCATGCACCACTGTGCCAGCTAATTTTTGTTATTTTTGGTAGAGACAGGGTTTTGCCATGTTGGCTAGGCTGGTCTTGGATTCCTGGCCTCAAGCGATCCACCCGCCTTGGCCCCGTGAAGTGCTGGGATTACAGGTGTGAGCTACCATGCCTGGCCTGTTTTGTTTTCCAAAAAGAATCAGGGTCTTGCTGTGTTGCCCAAGCTGGACTGGAACACCTGGACCCAAGTGATCTTCCTGCTTCAGTCTTCACAGTTCCTGGGACTACAGGCAAGGACCACTGCCTGGCTTTTAAAAATACACATTTTATTGTGTTCCAGGTGTCCACTGAAAATTCCATTACCAAGGAAGGAGAGAATGCATATTAGGGAAGGCCAACAGTCTCTGGGGATAAAAGTAGTAACAGTATTATTGAGTACTTACTATCTGCCAGGCACAGTGCCTCAAATGAATCACCTCATTCAATTGTCACACACAATAAAACACATTTGGCAGGTACTATGACTATTCCCATTTACAGTAAAAAAACTGAGGCTTAGGTAAGTAGCTTCCGCACAGTCACACAGCTGGGGCCAAGGCAGGATTCAAACCCAGGCACTCTCACTCCAGAGCCTGGAATCTTAGGAGTGAAGGAAGGACAGCTGACAGTGACAGCAGGTGGGGCCGGGGAACTTTCTACCATCAGGGGTCCCACAGCAGTGGGAGGGGGGTGGATGAGACTGTGGAATGAAACTTTTCGGGATTAACTCTCAGCAAATAATCCCATGAATTTCCACAAGAAAGGCGATGCTTACCTGGAACAGTGTATACGTTTTATGTCCAGAGACACAAGGATGAAGAATGGACATCTGCTATTGGCTTTGTGAGTGAAGGGACTTATTTCCATGATTTCAGCTGTGACTGTCACCCCAGGCTAGGCTAGGCCAGGCTTGAGGGGCAGATGGTTCCTGGCCTGCTGCTCTTCTGCCCCCTTGGTTTCAGCCTTCCCTGTGCCCCAGCGGATACCACCTTGAATAGCCGGAGCCCTTGCTTTAAGAGAGCTGCAGCTGGCCAGGATCAGACGGGGCCACTTCTTCATGTTGCAGTCACAAGTTAGAGGACTTTTGAAAGCTGGTTTCCAGGGGCTTGCTCTTTTTTCCCCCTTTCTTTTTTTCATGAAAGGAGCTTTTTGTTAGTACAGCCTTTGTTTGGGGATTCAGTTGATAAAGGGACCATTTTATTGGAATGAATTACTGACGCAAGTGCTGCCAGAAATCTTAGCAAGAGGACAGTACTCTGGCTTTTATTCAACAAGGTGAATGGAAATAACTATTGGGCGTTGGCCTCAAGGGCACTTTGGAGTTTGCTGCCATCAGCAACTTAGGGAGTTTGGTTACTGGTTGAAGTAGACACCAGGAGAGACAGAGAAAGTATTACAGATATTAAGAAAGAATAAGACTTCTTTCTTTATATTAAAAAAAGTCAAACAGTCAGGACTTTGCCGGCCATGAATTATAGAATGAACTCTTCCTGCCTACTATTAAATTACTAAATCTGTACTACTAAGAATGAGGTCCCTGTGACAATTTTGGCTCATCTTTCTGAACCCTTAAAAAAGTCAATCCTCTCTGTCAAGCCAACTGACTGCTAGTGAGAAAAAATTAAACAGCCACAAGTAAACCAAGTTCTTTCAGACTTTGTGAGACTCACCCAGATATGGCATATTTAAAAACAGACTTTAAATACTCTTTTTCAGATTGCTCAAGGGACTTCATGGAAAGATATGAAAATATTAAGCCAAATCTTATACATACTAACTTGTTTTTCTCCCACGTCTGGTCCAAGCGACGCCAACATAAATTCAAGAGGACACATAGGTTGACAGTCTATTTGGGCCCACAACTCTTTTTCTGTTGTTGAGGCATCAAAACTCAGTATATTTAAAGTCTGTTAAATGAGTCAGCATTTCTCAGGAACTCTCTTTTAGAGTATTCCTATTTGCAAACAGTGGCATGGAATGTGGCATTTAAATCAACTGACCCTCAACTTTTCAGAGTTCAAGGAAATCAGTAAGGGCTGATAGTCAACAGCAATTTAGGTAAGAGAAGAGGTACCCCTTGATACTGTTTGAAGACATCTAACACCAACCAGTTCTAAGTGACTGAACCCCAAGTAGTGTTTAGGAAATAGGAGCCTATGGGCAGAGCTGCCAGTGGCCAAATTTAGGAATTATCTCATAGATTGTGGTCCCTACAGAATGGCTCTTCTCTGAAAAGCAAAGTGAACTGTGGCGTCCTGCCACACCTGCCCTTCAAAAACAACATACACTTGTTTTAAGAAAGGCAGCTCTTTGAGATGTAGTTTGCTACCACATTTAAGGTATATATGTAAAGGCTTTACATATGTAGGGCCTTTCATATGCCAGTTATACTTCAATAAGGTGTTTTGTTTTGTTTTAAAAAAAGGGAAGACAAGTTTTCCAGTCCTAAAAGCAAAGATCCTAAGATCTGGACTCCTTATCTCACAACTAAGATGGAGTGGCATCCTTCTAAAAATACTGTGCTAATTTCAGGTGGTGTCATTACCAAGCAGGGAGAACAGAGCCCTATATGGCTGGTGGAAGGGAAATGTTCAGGACCATTTACAAGTACAAAACTTCCCTGAAGCTCTTCTTTAAGTTCACTCCACCCCCGCCATTATTCATTTACACAGATTTTGTACACTTTTTTTGGTTTGAGGCAAGGTCTTGCTCTGTCACCAGATTGGAGTACAATGGCACGATCATAACTCACTGCAGCCTCGAACTCCTGGGCCCAAGTGATCCTCCCACCTCAGCCTCCCAAGTAGCTGGGACTACAAATGCATGCTACCACGCCCAGCTAATTTTTAAACTTTTTTGTAGAGATGGGGTATTGCTATGTTGCCCAGGCTGGTCTCAAACTCCTGGGCTCAAGCCATCCTCCTGCCTCAGCCTCTCAAAGTGCTGGGATTATAGGTGTGAGTCACTGCACCTGACCTACACCTTCTATAATTGTAATTAAACACTTCTATTATTTACATAATTAATATTTATCTCTCTACTTTACTAGATAAACCTCCATGTGGCCAGAACTTATTCCAACACTGAATCCCTAGTTCCTTGTATTAGAAAGGCACCAAGGTACATCATTAATACTAGTGAATACATTAAAGAATGCTGAGACAACTGGAAGATGCATAGAATTTGCTGTACTGAAAATATGCCATTGCTTTTTGTCTGATTATTCAAACTTAAGCTTAAAAAATGTTTAATAAGCTAGCCCCCTACCTCAAGCCTTTGAGGAGGAGAAGGAATGGCCAGGGTGCCAGAGCCAGCATCGATTCCTAACTCAGCTACAGGGGCTGCAGCCTTTTCTATTTGTGAGAATACTTCTCAGAGCATTCACAGGCTCTACTGCAGGCCAAGATTCACCTCCATTGGCCACAGACCAGCACTCTTAGAGTTCAGTTCTGAGGAGGAAAGCAAAGATATGAGTCCATCTTTGCCCATTCTCTGCAAAATCCTTCAAGTTGTGCTTAGAAGTGACAAAAGTCCAGTGTTTAAGTGAGTCCAGTTTTGTAGCGAGAGGACGCTGCTTTGTCAGAGTGCCAAACTGTTCTATTCTCTTGAAAAGAGTCCTGTAGGAGGCCTATGAAACATCTGGCAGGGAATTTTTTTGATTTTTCTGAGATTGATTAGATACTGGTCAGTTAAAGAAGGAAATCATTATCTAAAAAGTGTATTCTCCTAGCATTTGTCTGGCTATGACTCCTCCTAGCTGCACGCAAACATAGAAAATACAGCTTGTCACTAAGATAGGGACAGTTAAGAGTTTCCCTACCCAATGAACTACGTTTCCTATTATTTTCCCACCAACACCAGAAGAACACTGAGAAGGGCAAGAAATTAAATGATACTTGTGATTCTGTGTTATCTTCCAAATGGTGGTGATATTGGAGGTTTTGTTAATAAGTCATTAAAATTTTTATTTTGTTGTAATAAAATTTATTTTTAGAAAACATTTTCTATTTATTGGCAACCCTATGTTATTGGCAGAAAAATGTACCATATAATCGGAACGCCAAACTATGTCAAAAAAGCTATTAAGAAATGTGTTATTTCTTGCTACTTATTCTTAAAAAACAAAACCCCTAACAATCCACACACCTCTACTGCATTCCAAGTCTGTAAGAGTATAAAACCTATGACACGAGGTGCTCAGGAGCAGCAGTACCAGTCAACTATTGTGAGGAGTGCTTACTTGAGGCACTTTAAATTAAAACAGGAAATCAATCAGTATTTTAGCAAATCTAAATTTACAAGTTTGGACTTGATGTATCTGTTTTTAGTGATCTGAGTTAAAGCAATATTGCACCAATTAAGCAAAGTAAATTAAGACCCCTCAAAAAAGGTGATATAGTAAGAAAATGTCAATTTAATCATTTACTTTAGCAGGCAAGCAATTTGTAAACATTCAGTAGCGGCAGCATCCAAGTTACAAACAATTTAAAAATAACCAAGATTAGTGATTATAATTTTTCCTTCCCTTTCCCCAAAAGAAAAAAAAAAAAAGATTTGGAAATGAATGACTTAAAACCCTACAAATGTTGAACATTCAGTTATGTCTTCTATCAGCCTTCTATGCATCCTGTGTTTTATTTTAAAAGATGTATCTACTCCTAAAATGCATTATCTTGTAATAACTTGTACGTGAGCACTTGCAATCTAGGAAGTTGTTCCTGCACATCGCTGTGCACGTATTCTCTTAGTTTAAATCCCATTTGCAAAGGGAATATTTATGTCTTGATTCAATGCCTCTTTGACTTCGAGTGGCAGGGTGTCAAAAAGGTGATCTTCCACAACAAGCCCGCTTTTCTTGAGCATCCGACACTGGCCCAGCTGGGCTGGCAGGCGGTCCAAGCAGTTCCCCTTCAGCTCCAGCTGAGTGAGCTGGGAGAGCTGACCAACTTTCTCTGGGAGTGAGGTGATGCAGTTTTGTCCCAGATTCAAAGTCCTCAACTTTATGCATTTAAACAATTGTTTTGGCAGACTGTCCACTTTGTTCCCAGTGATATGCAAATGCTGCAGGTTCTGAAGCAATCCTATTTCTATTGGAATCATTGAAATGTTGTTGTAGCTTACATCTAAGCATCTGAGTTTCTGTAAACTAAATACTGCCACTGGTAAGGATTCGAGCTTGTTGTTAGAGAAATAAAGTGACTCCAAGTTTTTGACATGGGTAATAGAGGGAGGAATAGTAACAATCTTGTTATGCCATAATTTTAAACAAGTCAGTCGTTTTAAATGCTGGAAACTGATGATTTCCTCAATTGTGCGAATGTTATTTGACTTTAAATCCAGTTCCTGCAAATTAGAGAGGCTGAAAATAGCATGTGGAATTCTCTCTAGTTCACAGTTCTGGAGTTCCAGCTCAGCGACATTCATCATTTTCTTAAGGCTGTTCAGTACCAAGAGTTTAGTGCCGTCATTATGAATGACTAACTTTGTAAGATGTGGAGCCACATCTGTAATGTTGGAGGGAACTTTGGTCAAATTGCTCTTCACGTGGAGAATCTTAAGGTGCCGCAACTCTCGGAGAGATTCAAGTCCTATCATCTTGTTGTTTTCAGAGTTCAAATTGCCTATTAAGTACAACTCTCGAAGGTTTTTGAGCAAATACACCCAGGCAGGAATTTCAGCCACATCGGTGAACTTCACGTGAAGGCATCTCAAGTGATCGCGAAGAAAGCTAAAAGCAGTCTGTTCAACTTTTGCAGGGCAGTGGCAGAGGTGGAGCTCTTGGAGGTTAGTCATTTGAGAAATCTTAGCAGGAATTTTAGCTTCTGGAATTAGTTCAAGCTTTAGCACATCCAGGTCTGTGAGGTCAAAGACAGCATCGGGCACCCCCGATAGCATGAACAGATGCAACTCCTGCTTGTCCTGGGCATTGCGTGAAACGTGCTGCCTGAGTTTTTCAAATGTCCACTCATGGTTCAAACTAATTTCCCTAAGTTTATTTTCACTAACTTCTGACAAGAACACACCAAAACGCTTGGAATATAGCTGGTCATACTGGTCCACCATGTGGAGAAGGAACGCAAAATCGTTTTTGACATCTGGAATGTCACTAAAACTGCTCTCTTCTCTGACTTTTTCGAAAGAATATTCCTTCAAAGGTATCCTGAATAACCAGAAGAGAGTGTAGAGGCAGATAAAGCCATAAACACAAATAATGGATATGTAACTGATGAGAAGCTTTTTCAACATGTAAGCCATATTGTGGGTGCACTCAAATACCTCATAACCAGTCAGATGCTCAACTTTGGGCTTGCAGACATGTTCAAAGCTGATTGCGTTGACAAAGTTCGCTGTATAGCAGAGAATAAAAATGAACTTGGCTGTTTTGATAACTGTTTGGACGACATAGAGTTTATAGATCAAGTCACTATCTTCCACATGGGCACGGAACTTCCTCACTTTCTCAAACAGGGCTTTGGCCTGCTCTCCATCCTTTTTATCTAGGATGGTCATGCTGGGAACTTCAATCACAGGCTTCTCAGCTGAAAATTTAAAGCCGGTTTTATTGATCATTGGTGTACTGGCACTGGGGCTCCCTTCATCACTGCTGGTAGACACATGCTTTGGTAGAGTCTGGGCACCTGTTATTCTCTGCTTGTTTTCCTCTGAGTCTTCGCATGCTGTCTCAGACAATGCTTTTGTAGTCCAAGGGGATTCAAAGCACTTTCCTAATATTGAAACAAAATGTTCTACTTTTGAGCATGTTTTGGGATATTTGAACCAAAAGTTGCTACTGACCATGAGAATAATAGTATGTATAAGAGCAAGGTATGGAAAGTACTTAGAATACCAGGGAAGGGCCAGATGGTAACACATCTGATTAATAAATACATATTGCTGAAAATCCAAGTTTGTTTTTCGACCTGTTGGATCTTTCTTCTCTTTCTTTGCCTCCTGACTTGGAAGTGCGAAATCTGTGCGAGGATATGTGGCTCTGAGAGGTATGTCAGGTGTCACAGCAGATGTCCCAAAGGAAATGTCATTTGTTGTCCGCCCATCTTGGTCTTGGTTGGTGGCTGCTTCCATCTTCGGGATGTTGGTGGTGACCTCGGCATTTCCTGGTGATGTATGTGCCTTTGAATTTACAGGAGATGGCAATACTGGCAAACAGACCACCTGATCTTTGGTAAGTTGCATGGTTCCTGCAAAGATGGCTACCATTAACATAACAACAGCCAGGTAATCCATAAACACATCCCACCATGGTTTCAGGATTCGGTAAGTTGGCTGAATGTCATTAAGTGATGCAACTTCCGCAAGGGTAAACATTCCTAGAAAACAAGAAGACAAAATACATTATTCTAGAGATGCAAGTGAAAAGAGTAAATGAGAAAAACCCTATGCCTGTTCCAAACTAAAGTTTTCTCATTCAGGTCCTACCTTTTTATCCAATATAAATGTAGTAGAAAATAAACTAAAAGGAGAATATATAGCTTTTCTCTCCTAGTGCAAGGAAGAGGGAAAGAATGAGTAAGAATTGTATTCTAGGTAAGAAATAATGACAGACTGCACCAAGTCCATAGTGGTTACTTAGTGGACCTTGAAGGAGGATATGACAGCAGGATGGCATCTGTTGTGGACTCATTTAAGGTTAAGACTGAAATTTGGAGGTCGAGGAGTGGGATGACTCTTACTTTGTACAAGCCAAAATTGAAGGGTCTGTGTATACCATTAAATACCGTTAAACTCTGGATAGTCTTATGTTCCAGACTTAGTTCTAACACTTACTAATGATGTGATTCCTTAAGCCTTGTATTTCCCATCTGTATAATAGGGATGAAAACTTCTAAGGGTTGTTGGAAAGGTTAAATTAAGTAATGATTGTGACACTCTTAGCACACCCTCTGGCCACAACTGTTTGTTAGATGTTTATGTTAGCTCCAATCACTCTGGTGGAAGTGCCCATAAACAGTTGAAATTAAGGGTTAGCATTTAGGAGGAGTCTTACTATACACACTTGGATTTATCAATATATATAGCTGAAACTCTGGCCTTTGATGCAGTCCTATGGAAAGCATGTGGATTGAGAAGACAGCTCAAGACTCAGGTGGCCATGAAATAATCAATGATGGTGATGTTGAATAAGTCAGCACCAGGAAGACACACGATCTCTACCAAAGCAGGTGACCCGAGCAGCCATGAATGAAGCCCCGGTGCCAGGAAACTTGAAAATGTGGTTATTATTCACTATCAGCTGGTAGCTTTATAGCACTGAAACTAGTTTATACAAATAATAAAGTACGAGGGCAATCATCCTAGAAGTAACCCAGAAAAACGTGTTTATAGTGGCAAGTATTGGGAATGGCTTCTCTAATTATGTACATGAACTGAATGTTTCAAGTTTCAACTTCTTGAAAAACCACATTACCATATGTTGTTTTCTTGGGAGGTTCTTGGGTTTCCATATTCATATTGCTTTGTCTTTTTTAAAGAAATAAATCATGTCATTTCTTTAAAAACTAGCAAAAGACAAAGCAATAAAAACCAAGGCAAGTACCCAAGATTTTTGGGAATGCATCTATTTTTTAAAAATTAAGGATGGAAGATGAATTTTTAATGTTTTATTTTTATTTATTTATGTCGCCCAGGCTAAAGTGCAGTGGTGCGATCTCAGCTCAATGCAACCTCTGCCTCCTTGGTTCAAGCGATTCTCCTGCCTTAGACTCCCGAGTAGCTGGGACTACAGGCATCTACCACGCCTGGCTAATTTTTGTATTTTCAGTAGAGACAGGGTTTCACCATATTGGCCAGGCTGGTCTCGAACTCCTGATCTTGTGATCTGCCCACCTCAGCCTCCCAAAGTGCTGGGATTACAGGCGTGAGCCACCGTGCCCGGCTAGGAAGATGAATTATCTATTCATAGGTTGTCTGGAATGCTGTGTTGAGGAGGATTCTGAGGCTGATTCTGGTTTCAGTAGGAAACAGTGCTGTGACCAATTGTTCGTGTCTTCCTTGGATGACACAACGAAAAAGGCATTAGTACTTTGATTCTGCTCTGTTTTAAATTAAGTTTCTGAAAGCAGGGACCAGGTCTTATTTATTTATTTTTGTCTAAAAACCTTCCACATACCTAGTACTGCACAGAGCAGGTACATAATATTTCTTAATAAAATACGATGACTACTACAGCAATGATCACATCTGTAGTTAGTTTTGTAAGTGAAATACCTCTTATGTAAGCAGGTAAACATAAGCCTAAGAACTCCAAACATAAAATTGTTAGAAATCACATTCCCAGACTTCAGGGCTTAAGTATGAAATGCCTGGTATCCAGTGTTTGAAAAAAAAAAAAAAAATTACCAAGGAAGTGAAAAAAAGAAAAATAACCATTTGTACCTTAGTTGGGGAAGTGGGAGATAACATGCCCACTCGAACCCCTTTTATTCTGAGCTCCTGTATCTTGTGTGGGTTTTGCTTTCATGAATGGCTTGGGTAAGCAGGAAGAAAGGCTACTGGAACCATGGCAAGCTAAACTAAATGAGAAACAGCTCAACCTCATGTCATTTTGAGCTCTTCAGTTCCTATCTAAAATGCACAAAACACAGCATCAAGCTGCAGGTTATACAGAACGACTCTTACTTCATGTACAGAGACTAGAGAGTACACCTTGCACAGGTTTATTTCTGGCAAAGAACATGACAGTCATACTTGGGGACCATGGCTTTAAAGGGCCATCTGCATGAGTAATAGGAACAATAGATTTTTTTTTTTTTTTGCATGTAATATTTCCTTCAAATAGGATTTTTCTTTACTTTTTAAATAGAGTCATGAACTGCATAATGGTGTTTTGGTCAACAATGGACTGCATATATGATGGTGGTCCCATAAGATACAAGATGGTGGCTCATGTCTATAATCCCAGCACTTTGGGAGGCCGAGGTGGGTGGATCATTTGAGGCAGGAGTTTGAGACCAGCCTGGCCAATATGGTGAAACCCCATCTCTACTAAAAATACAAAAATTTAGCAGGCATAGTGGCGCACACTTGTAATCCCAGCTACTTGGGAGGCTGAGGCAAAAGAATTGCTTGAACCCAGGAGGAGGAAGGAGGTTGCAGTGAGACAAGATCACGCCATTGCACTCCAGTCTGGGTGACAGAGCAAGATTCCATTTTATAATGAAGTACATAGAAACCTGATACACAGCACTAAACATTGGCATTATAGATCAAGTAGGGCAGCGGTCCTCAATCTTTCTGGCACCACAGACGAGTTTTGTAGAGGGCAATTTTTCCACAAATGGGCGTCGCGGGGAGAGATGGTTTTGGGATGAAATTGTTTCTTCTTGGTTGGATCATCAGGCATTAGATTCTCATAAAGTGTGCACAACCTAGATCCCTCACATGCGGACCTCACAATAGGGTTCACGCTACTATGAGAATCTAATGCTGCTGCTGATCTGACACAAAGTGGAGCTCAGGCAGTAATGCTCACTCTCCCGCCGCTCACCTACTGCTGTGCAGCCCAGTTCCTAACAGCCCTCGACAGGTACCAGTCTGCAGCCTGGGGACTGGAGACTCCTGAAGTAGGGGAAGGACTGATGTTCAGTAATGATGTTGGGAATTTGGTTTTCCATGTGAATACATATATACATGCATATACACACACGCATCATCTAGCTTTGTGTAAGTACACTCTGGTATTCACGCAACAATGAAATTGCCTAACACCACATTTTTTCAGAAGGTATCCCTATTAAGTGACATGTGACTGTAGCTGTATTTGGTCCTAGGGAGACCAGGATGTCTGGGTTGGCGGATTGAGAGAGAAGTGAATTTTGAAAGTCAGTGTACTGAGGACATTGGTTATTTGTCTTTTACACCATGATTATCACAACTGGTCTTTCTGCTGCCAGTCTTTACCTCCTTTAATCCCTTTTCCATCTTGCCGTGGGTCCCTTGGTAAAAACTCTCCAGGCTCTCTCTGTTCTAGGCCAGTAACTTCTGCCAGTTTCTCTAACAAGCCATTCTTCCCTTGTGTTCAGCCTCTCCAACACTTTGTTTCCTCTGCCTTGATTACTTCCTCCCTACTCCTCTTCACCAGGCTATCAGGTTTCTGCAGCCTTTTCCAGAAAGCTTTCCCTGATCCCCTAGTATGGGTGAGGTGCTTCTTCGATGTGTTCTCACAGAACTCTGTACCTTCGCCCATCACAGCTCTTAGCACACCGTATTTACTTGTCTGATCGCCCATTGGATTACCAATTCAATGAAGACATGCACTATGTCCAACTTCCTTCTTTGTCCTATGTATCCAATGCCTGACACATAGTAGGTGCTCAATCAATGAAATGATTTTGAGATCTTGATCATCATCTTCAGCATCCTAAAAATTCCTTGAGAACATTTATTAACATCTGCAGATGGTATTGGGCAGGGGAGCGTGTTATTAAACTGAATTGCTACCACAAAGCAACATTGATCTATGCAAGAATGAACACTCTAAGCCAGGTCTCAGCATAAAAATAAAGAGTTAAAGGACCATACAGCAGAGACATTGTTGGATCCTTGCAACCAGTGTTATTTTGCAGCTGTTGAAGTGTCAATGGTAGTTTTCAAGCACCTTGTACTCAGGACAGGCTTTGATCCCACGAAATAGAAGAGGCAGTCCACCTTCCCAGTGGGAAAAGAAAAGTTCAAAGGTAGTGGCAGTGGGCACAGCAACAGAGTACAGAGTACTGTAACTTCACACGCTGTCACCAGCTCTGGCCCCAGACTCCCTGCAAGAAAGGTAACACTGAATAACAGACAGCGCACGACCACTCCAACCTCAGATGAGCTCCTCTCTTCCAGCACATTGTCTACTCTGCCACCCCCACCAGAAGTTTTGTGCCCTTGCTATTTTCCCCAGCCCATTTCTCTTTTTTCTTTCTATTGAACTTTTCCTTAATAAGTGCTAGCTCAAACACTACCTTTTCCTTCAAATTGCTATCATATTGTCTAGTAATAATCTGTTTGTAGGCCGGGCATGGTGGCTCACGTCTGTAATCCCAGCACTTTGGGAGGCCGAGGTGAACAGATCACCTGAGGTCAGGAGTTTGAGACCAGCCTGGCCAACATGGCAAAACCCCGTCTCTACTAAAAATACAAAAATTAGTGGGGCTTGGTGCCAGGCGCCTATAATCCCAGCTACTCAGGAGGATGAGGCAGGAAGAACTGCTCGAACCCAGGTGGCAGAGGTTGCAGTGAGGCGAGATAGTGCCACAGCACTCCAGCCTGGGCAACAGAGCAAGACTCCGCCTCAAAAACAAAATCTGTTTCTAATCTCGATCTCTTCCACTAGATCTTGAGCTCCTTGTAGGCAGAGAATATGTCTTATTCACCTTTGTAATCCACCATGCCCTACTCTCACTCTTGAAGAACACAGATGGCATTTAGTGATGATGATAATGGTGACAGTAATAGTGGCTATCACTTGTCATTTTCCTTCCATGTGGCAAGCACTGTACTAGGAGCTTTACATCTGATACAACTTCCCAGTTTTATACAGAGCACACTCCGGAAAATAAATGTAGAAAAGTTTAAGCTTTTGGGGGCTAAGAGAGTGGCTCTATTTCCAAATGTTGTATGAAATCATAAAATCCACCAGAATTCCTAAAATTAAAATGACAGATAATACTAAGTGCCGGTGAGGATGCTGGAGCAACTGGAACGCAAATACTGCTGGTGAGTGTGTCAATGTTGGGAAACTCTGGGAAATGTTTTAATATTATCTACTAAAATTGAGCATAAGCACACTCTATGATCCTGCAATTCCACTGCTAGGTATATACCTGTAAGAAACACGGGTATATACGCATCCAAAAACATGTATGAGAATGCTCATAGTAGCACCATTTGTATTAGCTCTAAATTGTAAGCTATCCAAATGCCTATCAACTGTAGAATAAAAAAAAAAAAGATGTGGTATATTTACAAAATAGAATACTAGGCAACAAGAATGAATGAATGATCTGGTTACACGGGTGTGTTCAATTTATAAAATGTGATCTGTACACTCAGGCTTCCACTTCAATAAAATGTTTTTGGTATGTATGCTTTCACTTCAATAAAACGTTTCAGAGGAAATGGTAAAAGAAGTTGCCGCAGAAACAGCTGTCCTAGGAATGCACTGTGACATGACATTGAGGCTGTGCCTCCGCCCTGCCCCAAGGCACATCCCGGCTGGCTGGGATTACATGCCAGGGAAGCCTGTCTCTTCCTCTGGTGATCTCCCCTCACTATTTTTTTCCCCAGCCTGA
Source organism: Macaca thibetana thibetana (assembly GCF_024542745.1). Lineage (NCBI taxonomy): Eukaryota > Metazoa > Chordata > Mammalia > Primates > Cercopithecidae > Macaca > Macaca thibetana. Next base: position 89,126,433 of record NC_065578.1, on the reverse strand, counting down.
GAGTAGGTGCCCGCTTTCCCTGGAGTACAAAGGACTGATTCTGACATAGAAAAGAAGGTGCAGAGGTAGGAACATACAATATCTGAAAGTTCTGGGTGGAAAAAGTTGAGCGTACACAGGTGGAACACAGTGGAACATTGCCTGAATCCTATTTAACCTTCACAACATTACTCTAAGCAGCCAAAGTGTTGTTATTTACCCTTGAGAGGGGAAGAAATAGACTCATAGAAGTTGTAGACATTAAATAATTAGTAGCAGAGTCTGGATTGAAAATCCCACCTAAGGCCAAAGCACATGTTCTTTCTACCAGATTACCTTTTCTTCTTTATTTCTCATGTTTGCAGTGCTTTTCGGTTTGCAAGCTACTTTTCTATACAAGATCTCTATTTATTTTCATAATAACCCAGTGGTCTAGGCATTACTACTGCCCAACAGTATGAGGAAACTTGAGGCTCAAAAAGCTTAAATGACCTCTCTGAGCTAATTAAGTGAGAGAGCTAACAGAATCTTTCATCTCTAAATATTTTTCTCTACCACGGATCATCCAATGGCTGTGTTATTGGCTAAGGGTTGGCTATTGAAGGAGGAAACTCCTCACTGCTGTCCTTGGCTTAAACATGACAAAGCAATGAAATTATGTAATCACCACCATCCCTGCCTGACATTCACTAGGAATTCAAGAAAGCCACCAGCCCTGTGCCTAGCACCATGGAGGGGAATGCAGAGATGATCTAATATAGATCCTTGCCCTCAAGGAGATCCCAGTCTAATGCAGGATGATAAGAAATAAGAGTACAATTACAACATATTAGGTTGGTGTGAAAGTGACTGCGGTTTTTGCCACTACTTTTAATGGCAAAAGTTGCACCAACCTAATAGTGAGGGCATTGCTCTGACCTTAATACAAAGTAATATGAAGTTAATACAAAGTATAGCAGATGCACGGATGGAGCAAGCCCAAGTCTGCATGTAGTTACTGGGAGAACTTCACAGAGGTGTGGTTTTGAGCTGAGAGATGAAGGAAGGGTGAGACATGAGGTGGTGGGGAGAGGAGGGAAAACAATTTTGACTGAAGAAATAGCAAGGGCAAAGGCATAGCATGAGATAAATGATGTGCTACAGAAACTACAAATAATTTTAATGCTATCCCAGTTATTGGTCTAGTATATGCCTGTACAGATATCACATCTCATGGGTAAGCCAAAGTATGGAAACCAAAGCATGGATGTTAACTACAGGCTTAAGAAAGTGCCCAGGCCATAAGGCAGAAAACCAGTACTTTCCAGCAATGTCAGCCACAGGACTTAGAATTAATCCATCTGTTATACCATTTTACCCACCAAACATGGGGATAATGACATATGCCCTTCCTACCAGGGGCATATTTCAACCATCAACTGAATTAAAGATGAACAAGCAATTTGAAAACAAAAGTAGGTTTTCATATATACTGAGTGTGTATGTGTATAAAGTATATTGAACACATATTTATATAATACAGCATATTAACTACATTATGATCTTCAAGTGACTTATTTTAGGTTCAGGTTTGTAACATGGGTAAACTAGTTGCTGAGGCTTGGTGTATGAATGATCCCATCACCAAGGTCAGCAGTCCCCAACCTTTTTGGCACCAAGGACTGGTTTCATGGAAGACAATTTTTCCACGGATGGGGGAGGGGGGTGGTTTCGGGCTAACTCAAGTGCATCACATTTGTTATGCACTTTATTTCTATTATTACACTGTAATATATAATGAAATAATTATACAACTCACCATAATGTAGAATCAGTGCGATCCCTGAGCTTTTCCTGCAATTAGACAGTCCCATCTGAGAGTAATGGGAGACAGTGACAGATCATCAGGCATTAGATTATCACAGGGATAGCAGAACCTAGATCCCTTGAATTCACAGTTACAGAGTTCATGCTCCTATGAGAATCTAATGCTGCTGCTGATCTGACAAGAGGCAGAGCTCAGGCGGTAATGTGAGCAATAGGGAATGGCTGTAAATACAGATGAAGCTCTGCTCACTCTCCTGCTGCTCACCTCGTGCTGTGCAGCCAGGTTCCTAACAGGCTATGGATCAGTAGCAGCCTGTGGCTCAGGGGTTGGGGACTCCTGATCAAGGTAATGAGCATAGCACCTAACAGGGAGCCTTCCAACCCAACCCCCTTCCTTTCCCTCCCCCATTAAGCAGGCCCCTGTGTCTATTGTTCCCTTCTTTGTATCCATGTGTATTCAGTGTTTAGCTCCCACTTGTAAGTGAGAACATGTGGTATTTGGTTTTATGTTCCTGCCTTACTTTGCCTAGGATAATGGCCTGCAGCTGCATCCATGTTGCTGCAAAAAACATGATTCATTCTTTTTTATGGTTGCATAGTATTCCATGGTGTATATGTACCGTATAAAAATCCAGTCCACTGTCGACGGGCATCTTGGTTGATTCCATGTCTTTGCTACTGTGAACAGTGCTGCAGTGAACATACAAGTACACGTATTTTTTGTAGAATGATTTGTTTTCCTTTGGGTATATACACAATAGAGATTGCTGGGTTGAATTACAGTTCTGTTTTAACTCTTTTGAGAAATCTCTACACTGCTTTCCACAGTGGCTGAATTTACATCCCTACAAGCAGTGCATAAGCGTTCTCTTTTCTCCGCAACCTTGCCAGCATCTGGCGTTTTTTGACTTTTTAATAATAGCCATTCTGGTGTGAGAGGGTATCTCACTGTCTTTTTGATTTGCATTTCTCTAACGATTAGTGATGATGAGCATTTTTTAATATATTTGTTGGCCGCATGTATGTTTTCTTTTGAGAAGTGTTTGTTCATGTCCTTTGCTCATTTTTTTAATGGGATTGTTTTTTGCTTGTGGATTTAAGTTCCTTATAGATTCTGGATATTAGACCTTTGTCAGATGCATAGCTTGCAAATATTTTCTCCCATTCTGTACGCTGTCTGTTAACTGTTGATAGTTTAATTTGCTGTGAAGAAGCTCTTCAGTTTAACTAGGTCCCACTTGTCAATTTTTGTTTTTGTCGCAATTGCCTTTGGGGACTTAGTCATAAATTCTTTGCCAAGACCAACATCCAGAGTAGTATTTTTTAGGTTTTCTTCTACAGTTTTTATTGTTTTAGGTCTTACATTTAAGCCTTTAATCCATCTTGAGTTAGTTTTTGTATATGGTGAAAGCAAGGGGTCCAGTTTCAATCTTCTTCATATGGCTAGCCAGTTATCCCAGCACCATTTATTGAATAGGGAGTCCATTTCCCATTGTTTGTTACTGTCGACTTTGTCACAAATATCAGGTGGGTTGTATGTGTGTAATTTTGTGGACTCTCTGTCCTGTTCCAGTGGTATGTGTGTCTGCTTTTGTATCAGTACCATGCTGTTTTGGTTACTGTAGTCTTGTAGTATAGTTTGAAGTCACGTAATGTGATATCTCCAGCTTTGTTCTTTTTGTTTAGGACTGCTTTGGTGATTTGGCTTTTTTTGGGTTCCATGTGAATTTTAGAATACTTTTTTCTAATTCTGTGAAAAATGACACTGGTAGTTTGATAGGAATAGCACCGGATCTAAATATTGCTTTGGGAAGTATGACCATCATAATAATATGATTCTTTCTAATGTGAAGTTAAGCCAATGAGAGAAGAGATCAGCACCTGGTTTCTCTGCATCCTATCCATATCTTGAGGTTTGATCTCCTTAGTGAATCAGAACTCAGAATGGCTATAAATGGTTATCAAGGGATTTTTGTTTTTTAACTTGAGAACGGCATATTTATTAAGTATTAATTGCATATATTCTTTGATTTCTCTTTTATAGTATGACTATTGCAAAAGACTTAAATAATTACATTATGCGGAAGCGGATTTCACATTCCAAAGCTTCTCTTGGTCAATGGCACACATGAAAATCAGTTTAACATTCCTGCAAGCAAACATTTCTCGTGGAAGTCAAGGAAGCTTTTTGTACTAGAACTGAAAAGGCAAAGTTATTGGACTTTGGTTGAAAAAAACTAAATCTGAAAAGAACAGGGTTGACTCTAAATTGTTTTAGAATTATGATCCTGTTTTCTTATTCAAATGTATGGTTAGTAGTAACAAAAAAAATCAATAACAGTTTAAAAATCAGAAGACATAGTCGTTGGGCAATCCTGTGGTTACCCTAAAAAACACTGAATTATATACTTTAATGGGTAAATTGTATGGTATGTAAATTTTATCTCCATAAAGCTGTTAAATAAATAAACCAGATCTCAACCTTTGTTTATTTTTACTGCCTAAACTGCCTTTCAACAGAAATAGGATAGTGAAGTTAGATACGGTTGTGGCCTATTGTAGCTATTCATGCTAGACTACATTCTAAGTTCAAGTATGTTTTTAAATGATTGCTTATGTTATTACCTCTCTAACATTCATGCCTCCTCTGTAAAATCTTAATAATAAAAACCACCTCATAGTGTAATGTATTAGGAACACCTGGTTTAGGGTCTGGCACAAAGTAAGTCCCCAAAGATGTTTGCTGAATCTGAATTTTAAAAAGAAAAAAAAGAATCATTGAGGAGAAAAGTCTGTCTTAATCTTTAACTGAAGATGACTAGGGCAATTCGTTGAATTTTTGAACTAGCATGTAGCACCATATACATAGAGCAATCCTAGAATAAATGACCGATGATAAACATTTGGCATTCAATTTTATTTATTCTTTTAGATGTGTTTAAATTAAAATTATTGGCCAGACGCAGTGGCTCATGCTTGTAATCCCAGCACTTTGGGAGGCCAAGGCAGGTGGATCACCTGAGGTCAGGAGCCCGAGACCAACCTGGCCAACATGATGAAATCCCGTCTCTACTAAAAATACAAAAAATCAGCCAGGCGTGGTGGCAAGTTCCTGTAATCCCAGCTATTGGGAGGCTGAAGTATGAGAATAGCTTGCACCCAGGAGGCAGAGGTTTCAGTGAGCCAAGATTGCCCCATTGCACTCCAGCCTGGGCAACAAGAGCAAAACTCCATCTCCAAAAACAACAAAAAAATTAGTTATATGAAGAGGTGGCAAATGGTACTATAAAGAGCACAACTCCAATGCCCAAGAGACCTGGATTCAAATCCTGCTCTTTGTTCACATTTCTTAGCCAGAGTAAATGTGGGTAGCTTGGTGACTGCTGGAAAACATATATTTATAAGATTGTTATGAGCAATACAAGAAAATCCTAGCATTAAAACAGAATATAATCACCTAAATTAAAACTTTAAAAGTTGGCCGGGTGCAGTGGCTCATGCCTGTAATCCCAGCACTGTGGAAGGCTGAGGCGGACAGATCACCTGAGGTCATGAGTTCGAGACCAGCCTGACCAACATGGTGAAACCCTGACTCTACTAAAAATATAAAAATTAGCTGGGTGGCAGGTGCCTGGAATCTCAGCTACTCAGGAGGCTGAGGAAGGAGAATTGCTTGAACCTGGGAGGCAGAGGTTGCGGTGAGCTGAGACTGCGCCATTGCACTCCAATCTGGGCAACAGAGCAAGACTCTCTCTCAAAAAAAAAAAAATACATAAAAATAAAAATAACTTTAAAAGTTTACCTGCACTAGGAGGTCTTAGTACCCCTATTAAAAGGAAGCCAAATGGCTTTGAAATATTATTTAAGTAAGAGTTTAATGTATAAAGCAGCAAATGGCTTGATTAATATAATCAATATAATATTCAATTATACTTTTTTTTTTTTTTTTTGAAATAGGATCTCACTCCAGTTGTCCATGCTAGAGTGCAGTGGCGTGATCTTGGCTCACTCCAGCCTTAACCTCCTGGGCTCAGGTGATTCTCCCACCTCAGCCTCTGCAGTAGCCCAGCTAATTCTTTGTATTTTTAGTAGGGACAGGGTTTCACCATGTTGCCCAGGCTGGTCTTGAACTCCTGGACTCAAGTGATTCACCCGCCTTGGCCTCCCAAAGTGTTGGGATTACAGGCATGGGCCACCACATCTGGTCTGTAATTTTCCATGTAGGCATGAATTAACTACCTAATCAAATACCAACTTTCACTTTCTTTCTGCAGGTAAAAAAGTCAGCCCTCTTGGTCAACCTGGGCAAATGGGAGAACATGCAAGAGACTTATGAGGATCAAATTCTCAAATCCTTCATTGAAATAAATCAAATGAGAACAAATTACAGTTTATAACGAGCTACAACCTCTCTACAATAAGCCTTCCTCAATACTCAACAAACACGTAAGCACATATGTGTATGTACACACAGATACTCACACACCACACCCAAATCAGATGTCAAAAATTTATACGGTTAAAGAAAATAACATATGCTTCAGAAGCAATAGGGGAAAAAGGATGATTTAGTTTTTTTCCAATAGGCCTCTGTATTACTGTATTATTTAAGTGTTAATAGTTATGGGTATTACAAGTATACAAAATACTCTATAGCTGATATAACTCTATACAGAAATGAAAAGTAAGTCACTAGTGTCACTCCCTCTTAAAAGATTATGCTAAGAAGTTAAACTTTTAAAAATAGTTCCTTTCTAATGCTATTTTGGTTTAGATATCTCAAAAATAATGGAAATAATTTTTTTATGGAAAAAATCTCAAGGTTTTAAAAAACACTCCTTATATAAAACTGATCAATCTCAGATTTCACACTGGGCAAAAACCATCCATTTTGCTAACCACCAAAAGCTTTTTATAAATCCATTTAACACCTAAAAGAACAAGACTATAGAAAATTCATAACTTGTGAAATATAAAAAGAACTTTACACAAATTACATTTTAGTGTCTCTTTTAGGATTTTTCCCTAGTGTAGTGCTATTCACAGAGCAAATTTGCTTCAGAGCTAAGGAACAGAACTCTAAATATGTTAATAGGTCTAAAGCAAAGTATCTTAGGAATTAACAAAAATGTGTTAGTACACTGCTGTGAATTTGTTTTACTTCTAGCTCTCAATTCTAAAAGTCAAGGCCCACGTTTGAGGGCTTACAAATGAGATGTTATTCACAGAACAATAAAAACAGGCTCTAAAATCAATGGCTTCCACATTTTATTTCATACAATCTCAGTTTCTTCTATAAGCTATCACCAGCATTCTCTTAAATCATGAACTCAGGCCAGCAGAATTTCACAAGAGCTTCAGTATCTATAGACCCCGCTTAGTGTACCCTCTATTAGAAACTAACAAATAATTATGGAGTTTTTGCTATAGGGTTCTGGGGATTAAAAAGGGAAATAATTTTTTAAAAAATCAAAAGCTGTCCTTACTGAGAAAGCAACATAGAAGAAGCATAAAAAGAGCAAGGGATAATGACAATAGTTTCATTAGTCCCTAAAACAGAGTCTGGCAGCTAAGAGCCCTTAATAAAGGCTCCAGAGAAAGTCATCCCAAACTGAGTGAAGAATTTGGTTCAACTTTATTGCCTAACTTCATCCAGTTTATGAGACAGTTAGTAGGATTTCTATTGGGAGCTTTGCTTGCATTTTTAAATTTCCTGCTTCTTTCCATCTGCAAAATGGACATCTTAGATTAAACTTGACCATTTTCCTTTTAAGTTTACTGACATTCAATAGTATTTCTTCTAGCATATACCCGGCATAGCATATCCCTGACAACCAAGCAGCTTTCCATGGTCCCAGGAAGTTGCCACATTCTTTTCCAATTATTTTTTGGGACCAAAAGACCTTCTGATCATAAATCCATAAATATGTGCTCTGGTGATAGACAGCTGGGAGCCTGTCAGTCCTTATTCCTGGTTTGGTACAGATTACTGGAAAAAGTACCTGAGTACCTTGCCCTGGATGCTTACCTCACTAACCCTCAAAAAGTTCTCAAAGTCAGTATGAGAGAAAAATACTCAGATACAAATTCTAATCCTTGGATAGGTAGCTTACTGAGTTAAAAGGATTACTTGGTAGTTTATTAGGAGATTCTAGCCAGTAGGACCAGAAATGAATGCAAAGTCAGACAATGGCTGCTCATGACACTTGCAGAACTGTCAGTTCTGTCTGTCTCCCTTTCTTCCTCCTCTTGCGTTTCCATGCCTCCACCTAATGGGAGGACAGTTTCTTTTATCTGCATATCCTCAGGGCACAGCACAGATTAGGCACTTAATAAAGGTTTGTTAACAGAATGAATCACTCACAACTGTACAGCATTCCAGAAGGGTGCTCAGAACGCACCCAACCTGAACCAAATACTGGCAGTGAGAAAAGGTCACTATTAATTATACCAAAGTCAAAATGATCAACTTTGACAGGCATTTTTCAATGTCCAGCTGGGCAACGTATTAGAACTCTTTTTAACAGGTCATTCTGATGCTAAGCCATTCTGATAGACCACCTGCATGCAGTCTGGCTAGTAATTAAGCACTCTACAGGAAAACAAAGACAAAGGTAAGCTTGGGCATACCCTCACTAGAAGATAATACCAAGAACTAATTCCTAGCAGAGGGCAGGTGATAAGCCAGTATGATCTCTGGGGCAGTGGCAAGTAAACACCATTTTAGCACGTAACAGGTGATATAAAACGGCAGAGAGGAAGGAGCTCTAGAGAGGGAGGACCCTTGAGACACTGAAGGTGCCAGCACCTCAGGCCTCCTTTTCCTTGTCCTGCATGGGGTTTTCTGCCCTCAGTGGAGGCAGAAATTCTGACTGAGAGTAACCCTGGAGTTAGTGGTGAATGCCGTATGTGTTAAGGCAGGATACCATGTGCAAGTGTTGAGCAAGTACCTGGCACATGGTAAGCACTGAATAACAACTGCTGGTTATTATTCATTGTGTGGAATAAGGTGCTTTATATAAATAACCCTATCAGCATTCATCTTTACCACCTGGTACTGAGAAGTTTGTCTTTCATGATGAAATGGTATGAGCCATGGAACCCAGATGTTCTCCACTTGGCTTTGGGTTCCAAAAATTCAGCCAATTTTACAAGGCATTATAAGCATTAACTCTAAGTCTTCTTTTAATTATTCATTTGCTCATTTATTCCTTTACCTAAGAAATATATACTGTATACTCAAGTATTAACACTATGCAAATTCCTGGAGAAAGCTTGGGGAGTACATTCAGACATATTTCCTCTCTCACACAGTGCATAGTGCAGCGGAAAGAAATATTCACCTAGTTGCGTATATAAATTAAATCATCAATGTGAAGAGCTACCAACAAGAGGTACAGGCTGAGGCAGATTTGCCATGCAGTGAAAGAAGGTTAAAGGTCAGGACCCTATCCTCACACTGACCGCAACCAAGGCCCTGTACTTATATTTGTATCTCTAATTTTATGTATTTTTCTTAAAGACAGCCCCTCAAATTTCATAAATTTCAGATCCCAGGAAGCTTGGACCTTCCCCTGGTGGCATGGAACTACGAAAGTGCATAATGGGGTGTTTCCTCCTGTTGGCAAGATCAGAGAGGAATTTTCTGAGGAAATCATGATGGAAGGGAGGTGTGAAGAAACAGTATAGGGGTATGGTGGCCCAGAATGTGCAAAGGCCCTGTGGAGACAGGGAACAAAGAACAGAAAGAAGGCTACTGCCCAAAGCTTGAAGAGTCACAGGAACATGCAGTGTGAGTTGATGCTTAGAAGCTTAGTTTGATGTCATCAAACTAAGGGCAGTTTTAAGTCACTGCAGATTGGAAGCTGATGAAAATTAAATTTGTGCCTTTTAAAAGATTACTCTGGGCTTAGCATACAGGTTAGTGAGGGAAGATGTAAGATCAGGAAAGCAGCTATTGCTTGACTCCAGGCAAAGGATATATGTACGTATTTAAAACTAGGTTGTGAGTGGTAGAAAAGGTATTGAGTAAAATGGATAGATTTATGGGATAATTGGGGCAAATAGTTTACACCTGTATAAAGATATCTAACATGGAATAATTTATACACAAATAGCCTAGAGTCTCTATTATGGAGCTAATTTAAACTAGAAATTCAATTCTTTTTTTTTTTTTTTTTTGAGATGGAGTCTCACTCTGTTGCCCAGGCTGGAGTGCGGTGGTCGGATCTCAGCTCACTGCAAGCTCTGCCTCCCGGGTTTACGCCATTCTCCTGCCTCAGCCTCCTGAGTAGCTGGGACTACAGGCGGCTGACACCTCGCCCGGCTAGTTTTTTGTATTTTTTAGTAGAGACGGGGTTTCACCGTGTTAGCCAGGATGGTCTCGATCTCCTGACCTCGTGATCCGCCTGTCTCGGCCTCCCAAAGCGCTGGGATTACAGGCTTGAGCCACCGTGCCTGGCCTCAATTCTTTTTTTTTTTTGAGACGGAGTCTTGCTTTGTCACCCAGGCTAGAGTGCAGTGGCCGGATCTCAGCTCACTGCAAGCTCCGCCTCCCAGGTTCACGCCATTCTCCTGCCTCAGCCTCCCACGTAGCTGGGACTACAGGCGCCTGCCACCTCGCCCGGCTAGTTTTTTGTATGTTTTAGTAGAGACGGCGTTTCACCGTGTTAGCCAGGATGGTCTCGATCTCCTGACCTTGTGATCCGCCCGTCTCGGCCTCCCAAAGTGCTGGGATTACAGGCTTGAGCCACCGCGCCCGGCCAGCCTGGCCTCAATTCTTAAGTTGGTAGTATACTGGATAAGAATGTGGCTTAAGGCGTTAGCTTGCTTGAGTTTTCACCCCTATTTCCATCTTTTACCTGTAAAATAGGAACACAGGTAATGTTTCACATCACTGTGTAAACTTGGGCCTTCACTTTCCTTATCAGTGAAATGGAAATAAAATCCAACTGTGACAAGGTACATACACCACTCAGTGTAATGTTGAACACATGGTAGGCCCGCTCATTGAATGTTCCTACCCTAACTCCTCCCCAAAATTGGATTTAAATGTCCAGAAAAATTTGGGGAATGTGGGGGCCCCTGAGGAAAACCCAGGATTTGAAATGTGGTGGTGATGGGGGAAAAATAAAGAATCATGAAGGCTTTGAGAAGAAAAAAAAAATCAATGAAGAGAGAGCAGAAAAGCAAGAAAACCAATAGATGAAGAGACAGAGAGTTAAACCATACGTCAGTCAAATATTACAGAGATCTTAATCTCAATCTCATTAAAGCATAATGAAGACTTAAAAATCATTAATGACCTATGACAATATAATCGCTATTGCAGTGGAATTCATTATTGACATGAGAAAACATTTTAGAGCTAAATAAAAATTCCCCTAAAGGGTTGGCCTTTTGAAGTAATACAAACAAGCCCTTATTTTCGATTTAGTGATAAATTGGTAAACTTGGCTAAATACAACTTTTGTTCTATTTCAAAGGATTTGATAAAGCAAACAAGTGTTTTATTCATATTCAATTTATTTAATTCTGTTTCTAAGTACTTAGCATCTATTTGTGCAGCTCTTGTGAAAATAACAAATGATCTTTAGAAAAACAGATCTGATAGGATATTCAACTTGAAGCCCTTCACAAACTAAGATGTGCTTGGAATTAATGGTCTCTTCCCTTTCCCCAAATTATCTTAACTAGCAGAATTTTAGTAGAGAGCCACTGTTATGATGCTATAATTTCTAACACCTCCCTCTGCAATAAAGCATTATTACAGATGTAGGACTGAATCGCAATTGAGCAGCCTGCAGTTCGTAAACATGCTGAAACCTTCCTGTGGTGGGAAGGTCCAAAATATAAATAAACATATTATCTTTCTTTTTTTTTGTGAGACGTTTTTGTGAACTTCATGTGAGCACATGCTTTCTAATTCAGTACGTTGTTACTTATTTTAGATGAATTGCTTCTTTGAAGATTATGGTTTTTGACTTGGATAATCTTGGATATTTACTTTCCGATAAAGCACATCTATTTAACTCTCAAAAAATGGCCCAACATTTTTGAAAAATTATTTTTGCATACTCAAATGTCAAGGGTGCCAATGCATTTATTTAAGCACCTGCTATTTTAGTTGTAGAGGTCATTAACAGTGTTTCCCAATCTGTTTCACTTCATGGCCCACAGAGGAAAGGACATTTATATATGCCCTGGGGTAAACTGAGGAGGGCGAATAAAATCAGGGAAAGGGTCTCCGGCCCTGCCCAAAGGAGTGGATATTTCAGCCATCCGGTAGCCATTCCGGGCACATCCACTGGGAATTCCAGCCTCAAATATCATACATTGGTTATAAATTAAGGTCTAAATCTTACAAGTGATAGAATTTATCTATCTACGATATGATCATTGTTGTTACGAGTAAATGCCATCTTTTTTCCTCATAAAATCAAAAAACAGTAAACACAGATCATTATAACCAAGAAACAGTTGCTTGTTTGTGTGACTTTATATACAACATGTTACAACTGTAATTGTAGGATTGTCTGATATGTTGATGGACCACAATATCTTTAGACAGAGGCTGCAAATGCTAAGAAATATGTAAGACTGAGGTAACCATTCATTAATCTATTCATTCCTAAACACTACACACTGTGTCAGGTATTTAAGATTTGTAGTTAGCAACAACGTATCTTGCCCATCATAGACTTTACCAACTGTGTTGTCATGAAGCCCTCAAGCTCATAATCATTTACATTTTCAACAAATGTTTAGCTTAGGTAATGTGCTAGGTGCTGAAGACACCACATGCGCGCGAACACACACACACACACACACACACACACACACACACACACAGAGTAGAGCGAGATAGATACAGTCCTTGCCCTCCAAGAGCTTAAAGATCCACCCACGCTTATCTTAGTTTGGAAAAGATGGAGCATGGATCACTACCACCATTGTGCCCAGAATTATTTAGGGTAAGCACTGCTAATATCTAAAATGACACAGCCAGGTGCAGTAAAGCACTTTGGGAGGATTGTTTGAGCCCAGGAGTTCGAGACCAGACTGGGAACATAGTAAGACCCTGTCTTCACTATATGTAAAAATTTTTAAAAAAGCAATAAAGTATATAAATGCAAAAAGAACTGTGATAACTGAGACCAGCAATAAGCAATAATAGTAAACAAAAACCAGGGACTTTTCCAGAAAAACCAGTTGTTACTATCACCCTAATTACAGGCCACATGGGCTAGAAAGGTCTGATGCCATTATATAAGGCTGATATATAAACACAAGTCTAGATATTTTTAGGCAAATAATCTGTAGTCACATCATATCTTAGATATTTTACAGTTAGAGTCCATCCAAAGTGGATAACATAGCAAGATAATTTTTACTTCTTTAAGAAGGGGACTGACCTTTTACTATGGTAGGATGTTACATATTACAATTATTTTCTAGTAAAAAATTTGGAGTACAAAAAGAGAGGCAATTGACACAAACCATGAAAATAGCATTTCCCACACTTTTCCATATCAGAATATATGTACAACATGACAGTATCTGTACTGCATAAAGCAGGAAACAGCTGAAGCTGCTCATGGTTAGAGGCTGCCCTGTACCATGGGCTGAGAGGATTTGCATGTCGGTAAGCATATATTCATTCCGTTACTAGTATGCCAGAGAACATCAGCCAGGAAATTGACCCAAATTATGTAACACATTTGAGAGTGAGGAATACAAGAGAGCAGGAAAGGAACAATTCTTCCACTTAGAAAATATATCAATATTATCTTTCAGAAAATATTTTGAAGATGGTGATAAACTGATACCACAAGTTGTACTGAATTTGAAAATGTAAGTAATGAGACTAAAAAGTGTAGAGAGGATTCCATGTTGCAAGCATTTGTCTGTAATACGCTCATGCATCCTATGCCACCCATTTGCACCACAAATGCACTGGTTGAGGATAAGAGCTACAAACTGTCTTTCAAATTTACATACTTTTAACTCTGCATGGCATACTTTTCTAGAAGGAAAAAAGAAAGAAATATTGAGTCTTGTTACTTATATATGGCAAGTACTGAAGCTTTTAGGGTAGGTCCAGATGTTTTTTATTTTTAATCACATTTCCTCCCAAGTTGACTTTTTAATCAAAATAGTCTTCCATTCCTATGATAACTATTAAGTGTGCCCCCAAAACCATTATTTGGTAACAGACACCTGCCACCATCACCACCCAGTTTATTTGGGTGTAAAGGTGCCCATCTAGAGAGAACATTTCCCAGCCTCGTTTGCAGCCAGGTGTGGCCGCCTAATAAAGAGGGACCAATAGAACGTAAGAAGCAGTTCAACTAACTTCCTGGTAACCTTCACAAAGACAAGGCTACTTGACTTGGCCTTCCTTTTCCTTTTTTCCTGCGGGCCAGAAATGGGGACAGCAGGACAACCTTAGAAATCATGTGTGTAGCACAGCAGTGCTATCCTGCCAGTTGCTGGCTGCTCATATCTGGACTGTTCTGTGAGGAGAAAATAAACATCTATGTTATTTAAGTCATTCTATTTGGGTGTCTCAGCAGTTTAGTTGGTAACATAATTAATAAAACCTCCAACTACTAAAAAACACCTCTTAAAAGCATCTAGAAATAGAAATATTGGGACAGACTTATTTTATAGTTGATCCTTGTTTATAAATACAAGTATTTTATAAACACTAAGGACTTAAAGTGAAAGTATAAACATAAAATAGTATTTTATACTAATAATTTATAAACAATATATTGTAATTTATTATAAATAATATAATGTAGAGATATTACAAACAAACATAACATGATATAATAATTATTATAATAAATTAACAGGGTAAGACTTGTGAGAGACAAAATGCGCCAGACAATTAAGGAGGTGATTTTCTTCAAGCTATTGCAATAAAACATTAATGAGGGCTGTGTCAAAGAAAAGGAAGGGGTCTGGAGTTTTACAGAGGCAGGTAAACAAGGATCATCTGGGAGTCAGGAGGAGGGACAGAGATGGGTCTAATCTCAGAATATTGGAGAGCCAGATAGTCCTTTGTGGTTTCCCAGAACACCAAAGGGTTGGGGTGGGGGTGAGGGTTGGAAAATTGAAGGATGGGGACGATTTTCCAGAGTGCAATTCAGGGAAAGTTCAATATTGTAAGATCCTAATTAGAAAGGGACAGTAAGGAACCCCTGAAGGGTTTTAACAAGTGAGGCAATGAGGTCACCATTCCATTTTAAAAAGAATTCTACCAGGAATGTAGAAGCAAGACTGAAGGGAGGAAAGACTGGAGGCAGGGAGATGGAGAAAACTACTCTATAATCAACATGATTTCCAGTCAATTCAATTTTTCAGTTGGAATAGCTGGTACTGGTATAATAAATTTAAGTCAAGGTATCTAGTAGTTGGTTGTCCTGAATCCTAAGAGAAAGATCTGGGATCTACAGATTTATGACTCATCTATATATGCAAGATGAGATAATCCAAGGAGAGCAAACACAGAGAAAAAAGGCCAATGGCAGAATCCAGTGGATCACTAGCATTTAGAGAACTGGGAGAAGAAAAGGATTCTGCAGAGAGGAAGAAGGGTGGGCCAGAGGACAAGAAGAACTATGAAGAGAATGTTGGCCTAGAAGTCAACAGAGGCAACCCCTTCAGGAAGAAAGTGGTAAGCAGCTTTGCAGGTGTCAAAAGCAAGTCATGCATATTAAGGGGCAAAAGTGACTGCTGGATCTGGCAGCTGAGAGTCACTTGACACTTTGGCCTCAGCACTTTTGGTGAAGAAGTCTGGCTCACAACGTGCAAGGGTATGTGGGAAAGTGAATATTCACCTCTCAAACCTCGCTGCGGATGAAACAAAAGACTGGTACAACAGCGAGGAGGGGAGGCAGGCATGATGGGAGGGTGTATTTTTCAGGATGGGAAAGGAGTAGAGAGGTGAGAAAGTACCAAGATTTTTTTTTTTATGGCTACTTGTTTCTTATTTTGAGCATAAAGTCAAATTATACAAACACATTTCTACAAGGAGCTATAACTCAAGTATGCGGCATGTTGCTATGACTTCATAAAACTACAGAGATTAAGGAATTCAGAATCTCATGGAAATTCTTAAACAGAGTTTGGACATATGTTGTTTGATTTTCCCTTCAACAAGCTGGTAAACACTAACCTTGCTAACCACCATACTGCTTATCCCGTCACAAAATTTTAAAAGGTTCTTTTGAAAAGTCTGAAGGCAAAAAGGTAACTTGCAAAATAATTCCACAAACTATGTAACTAAAAAAAAAAAAACAACAAAAAAACAAAACAAAAAACCCAAAACGCATGGACATATAAGTGAGTAGCTCTGTATATATTCAAGTAATCCAAGCAGTGTCAGGCTTTCTCACCCACTGAAATGTCCTGGGAAGGTCAAGCATTCAGAGAACTCAAGTCAGATTACACCGAAAAGAAGAAGGTGGGAAAAGAAATATTTAGTATTTCTAAGGAGAGTGTCAGTGGCCTACAGCAGCTAGTTTACTTCTCATTTCCTTGACCATGGTATACAGGGACAAAGATGAGGGGAGGAGCTGTGCACTGCTGACGTCTTTACATGGAAATCTTGGGCTGTATCTTGCCATTTAACACTGAGGCTACTGCTAATAGGCAAGGGGAAGACAGGAAGAAAACTACCCCTACCCCTCCTGAATAACCAACCACTTACATACTTGAGCTTATTAAATTGTCCTATCCATCCTAAGCATAAGTATTACTGTTCCATTTTTACTGAGAGATAACAGGTTTTGAAAGTTTGAGTAATTTGACCAAGATCACACAGCTAATACAAGGTGGACCAGGATTTAAACCCAGATCTGACTGACACTACGAAGCTCCTACCTGCCCCCTTAGCTTATTTTAAACTAGAGATTAACTCAAATTAAATTAAATTTGCTTCTACAAATTAAAAAAAAATCATTAGAAGGAACCCCTAAAGTGAAGGTGACAAAATGCTGGTAGTCAAAGGCTGCCTAAGGGCACAAGGAGTAAAGCCCCAAAAAACAAAACAACAACTCAACTGTCATTTAATAACAATATTACCTAAGGTCTTTATCATTATCTCACTTTTTAAAAGACAATTCCAGGGATTCCAACTAATCTGATCCTTACAAACTACTATGAGACAAAGAAATAATATCAACTTTAAGTTATTAACAACGTCAGACCAAATATTCAGTATAATCTCTTCACTAAATTTAGGCTGTGGAGATTTATTTTTTATTCTGAATTCATTAAAGTGTAACCGTAATTCTTAAAAGAATAAACAACTCACTTAGGCCTACTGGTTCATAAGTACAAAATATGTACTAATCACCCACTATAAGCAGAATAGTAGCTATGATTTTAAGAATATGAAAGAAGGGGCTAAGGGACTTAAATTAGAGTGAAGATTCTTACTCAGTGAGGGGATCTGGTATATTTGCTAAATTCTTATAATTCTACTTTGCCAGATAGTAAATTTCCTATGCTGCTCCTGAACAATGTACCACTGGAACCCCATATACATTCTCTGTCTCTTAAATTAGGAAATGAAAAAAAAAATGGCACTGGAAAAATATATTTCTACCTATTGGTTTTAGTTATGGAGTCAGGGGCCACATAATCAAACTCCAAAAGTTGCATCCTAATCATCTATACCAAACAGCTACTGTCTGTAAACAATGATATGTGAGGAGGCAGTGTGTTTCCTAAATGACTCAGGTCTTTATTACTAATGACACGATCACAAGCAGAAGAAAAACCAGACCTGAATTGCACAAGCATAGCCTGAGAGATAGTAATACCACAGATATAAATTACAGGCCTCTTCTAAATCACACACTGTCATCAATCTCACATAGAGCTTCCTGCCCAGTAAAATCTGCCTTAATTGGTTTTCATTCTATTGTTGTTGTTGTTGTTGAAAAACTGAAAGAGAGCCATCTCAGGCAGCATCATGGGAATTTCAGACACACACACACACACACACACACACATACACACACCCACCCACTCCTTTAAAGCTCAAATAAGTGCATCTAGATTTCAAGGAAATACTAACAAGGAACACGTTGAGGGTATTTTCCACTGGTTTAAAAATAAAGCATTCTACCCTTTAAAAAAATAAATCCCCAAATTATAGAAACAGGAAGCAGCAGCTGGATTTATCATCCTTCATTTCCTCTGAGAGTCACGGTAGGGAACTCCCCGTTGAGACAAAAGCCATGGAGAGGTTAGCCCCTCCTGCCTGGACCCCACATATCCACATGCTGCTGCTGCTGGTCCAACATGGACAATGGTCGGCCACTTCAAAATCAAACTTGCTTTGTCTTATAAAGCATTCTGTGTCCAAGCCCTGCGTGTTGATAAAATGAAAAACCTGACTAGCACTTACACACACACACATAACCGGTCTTAGAAGGGCCTCACTCTCATTTCTCATGGAGATGTCTCTTTCCTGGGCTCACCCAGGAGGGCTTTAGGGACCTGAGGACCTAAACACACAACAGAAGATGTAACCGATTCAACAGAAGATGATGATGACAACACCCCTGAGGGACTCTGCAGCCTTGTTCTGGTGGCTGTGCTGGAAGAAAGCCAGAGGGCTGGCTGCGTTCTAGTCTTCTTTCATCCATTTATGATTACAGTTGAAATACTTAGTCTCAGGCCGGGCGCGGTGGCTCAAGCCTGTAATCCCAGCACTTTGGGAGGCCGAGACGGGTGGATCACGAGGTCAGGAGATCGAGACCATCCTGGCTCGGTGAAACCCCGTCTCTACTAAAAAAATACAAAAAACTAGCCGGGTGAGTTGGCAGGCACCTGTAGTCCCAGCTACTCGGGAGGCTGAGGCAGGAGAATGGCGTAAACCCGGGAGGCGGAGCTTGCAGTGAGCTGAGATCCGGCCACTGCACTCCAGCCTGGGCAACAGAGAGAGACTCCGTCTCAAAAAAAAAAAAAAAAAAAAATACTTAGTCTCGCTCAGCCTCGGTTCTTGTGTCTGTGAAATGATAATGAGACCATCTATTTCACAGAGGTGTAATGAGAAGTGAGATGATGAATATGATATACTCTGTAAATTACACAGAAATAATAACAGACTAGAGCAATAGCCATCTATATACCGGCATAAGGTGGCTTTGCCAGTTGCAAAGCTTTCACAAATATTATTTAGGTTGATCCTTAAAATGATACAATTGGGTGGGTGGTGATGACATCATCATTATCATCATCATCACTATTATGAATGTTTTATAAATGAGCTAGTGTAGAGGAACATAATGGGAAAATTGTGTCCCAACTCCTTCGCACAAATTCACATCATTTAAAAATATTTCTGGCAACATGCGTGTGATAAGTACATGGCTGGGAGTTATGAAAGCCACTCACATTTCAGGCCTGCTACTCTAGGCAAATCCCTTAACCTCTCCAGGCAACATGATTCATCTATCTCTCACAGGGTTTGGGGGAGACAAACATAAATTAGACCTGGTTCCATCTCTTGAAGAAATCAGTTGGCGCAAGGGGGCTGGTGGTGATGGTGGAAAGAAGTGACATATAAACACATTAATTACAAAACAGTGTTTACTTAAAATATGGAGTATGAACAAAGTGCTGTGTGATCACAAAGCAGGAAATGACTAATGTGGGGGGACTCATGAAAGGATTCCTCTAATTTCTTTGTAAACTGAGAAAAGAAGGAAATCAGACTACAAATGGATCAATGTCCCTTTTCAGGCTAAAACTCTGAAAAAACGAGGCTTAGAAAGGTTGTCAGTAATCTCAATACACAGTGTGATTCCTCTTCCTCATCTGCTCACAGCCAATACATGATTTAAAACAACAGACTGGCCGGGCACGGTGGCTCGTACTTGTAATCCCAGCACTTTGCGAGGCCAAGGTGGGTGGATTACCTGAGGTCAGGAGTTCAAGACCAGCCTGGTCAACGTGGCAAAACCCCATCTCTACTAAATATACAAAAATTAGCTAGGTGTGGTGGTCTGTGCCTTGTAATCCCAGCTACTCAGGGGGCTAGGCAGGAGAATCACCTGAACCTGGGAGGCGGAGGTTGCAGTGAGCTAAGATCACACCACTTCATTCCAGCCTGGACAACTGAGCAAGACTCAGTCTCAAAAAAAAAAAAAAAAAAAAAAAAAAGACACTGTGGAAGACAGGAAGCCCAGCACCTGAAAGATGGATGGGAAGCCCTTTAGGACCCTTTGTCCCTTTGTGTTCAAACGTGATACATGACAATAGCCTTCCTGCACGAGTAAATGCTGACAGATTTGTTTGGCGGAGCTTGAGTTACCCGTTCTTACGTGCTTCTTATAAACTAACACTTGAATTAAGATGAGCTAGGGTACATGATACACATTCAGATTCCTGGCCTCCACCCAGACCTATTCCTTTTCTACATGAGCCCCCATAGACCTTCAGAAAATAGCCGTTGACAGGTTGCAATACAATGAACAGGAAAAGCAAACTATATGCAGCCTGGAAGGCCTTGCCAGCAAGGCTGAGCTGAGATGACTCAGCAGGTTCGAGCTGTGACCCTTCACTTCTGGAGTCATTACTCCAGTTCTTATCCAGTGCCTACCACAAATGCACGCACACAGGCTGGTCTCACTCCAGAGCCCATCTAAGAATAACATGGAGTGGCTAACACAACTTGGCACAACACACAGGCAGGTTTTTCCGAAGAATGCCAGCCCCGGGTCCTGGGTGACAACTGGCTCCCAAAAGTTTGGCTGAGAAAGCCAACACAAAGGACAGACATTGTGAGCAAGCAGCGACCTGGTCAGTCACAGTCTACTTTAAATTCCACAAAAGCTTGTTCTTTAGAAAGGGGACAGAGGTTGGGGAAAGTAGAAAAGGCAGAGTCAGGGGTGGGATTTTGGGGCTGTGTCAGTTAAGTACTATAAACCGATTTCCAAAGCTATGAAATTACTAACAGGGATAATGATGAATTCCCTTCAGTGATGATAGCGGCTCTACTTTCCTCCGTTCTTCAGTAGCAGCAATACTCGTGCTTCTGTTTGAGCTGCTGCCATGCAGCATACTCTGCTTATATCGAGGGTAAAATTCACCTTTGGGCTACAGTGTGTACAGTACCAGATGTCTAGTTCTGTTTAGCATTTTATAAGGAATTGTTCCTCTCATTTTTTTAGTCAAATAGGGATTTTTTTTAAGCCTTAAAGTGATGCCTGAAAGAAGAGTCAGATGTGGGAAGTAAACAGCAGTTGGGGGGCAGTTAAAACACCAGGGAACAATGTGGCTGCCCCGTAAAAATGTGCTCCCACTTGCATTTAGAGCCTTAGCTAAAGCTGTGGAGGAGGACAACTGTTCAAATACAATTGTAGAGGTGTCTTCTCTTCCTTCCCCATTCAATGTCCCTGGTAAGCAGGGGCCAGGTCTCAGCTACCTTTGAAGACCCTACTGCAGGTGTTGAGGTGAGAGGACACTTACTCATTCGCTTCATGTTACATCGCCAAGAGAGAATTCCTCACAATACACCTGGCCTTCCTTGCTGCCCCCTCACTAATTCCTCCTCTTCGTTCTCTTTGAGATTTGCCTGTCTGCAGAGGTCACGGATGCTGGGCTCCTCTCCTGCTGGGGGTAGCCAGCTTTCCCCTGCAGGGTACCAGCTTCCGTCATCCTGGCATGCCAAGAAAAGGTGGGTAGTTTTATCTAATTCAGGGATAAAATTTCTGGAGGCCCACTTGGCTGCAGACCCAAAGCCATATTCTCCAACATGCATCATCAGTAATAAAGATGATATTTTGCTATTTACCAGCCTGACGCCTTTATCTTTCTAACTGGTGTGGAATCTGGGCATGGAAGAGGGGTTATTCACTTGGCTCCCTCAAACTTCAATAGTGAGTAGTTTTCCTTGCTTTGTGTAGCTTACAGCTTTCAGTGAATATTTATCAAAGATATATGTGCAAAAATGTGGTGAGAGGGAACAAATCTGTTTGGTTTTATTTGTTCATGAGTGAGTATTTGACCATATTCCATCCCACAGAAGTCTTGGGAGGTAGTCCAAAATATGATATCCAATTTCTGTGTGAATTCTTAGAGGGAAACAATTAACATATATTCAAAAGAGAAACAGCTATATTAAAAATATTATTGATGTCTTAGCACATGGAAATAGGTTTTTGACCCTTGTAGAGCATTAACCCCATGGAAAGTTTCTTCAAACTATTTTCTAAGCCAAATGACACAGGTGAAAACTTAACTCTTAGGATGCTTCTTTTTTTTTTTTTTTTTTTTTTTTTTGACGGAGTCTCGCTCTGTTGCCCAGGCTGGAGTGGAGTGGCCGGATCTCAGCTCACTGCAAGCTCCGCCTCCCAGGTTTATGCCATTCTCCTGCCTCAGCCTCCCAAGCAGCTGGGACTACAGGCGCCCGCCACCTCGCCCGGCTAGTTTTTTGTATTTTTTAGTAGAGACGGGGTTTCACTGTGTTAGCCAGGATGGTCTCCATCTCCTGACCTTGTGATCCTCCTGTCTCGGCCTCCCAAAGTGCTGGGATTACAGGCTTCAGCCAACGCGCCTGGCCAGCAGGCTTCTTTTATGTGTGCTGAAATAAATCTGAAGGGCACCATGACATTTCTTCCCAAGTTCCTTTTCATTTTTCCGATCAACTATTTTAAACTATCAATCCTTTATGAAAGGGTTATTTAAAACCTCCAAAATCAAGTATTTCCATGTAAAAATTTGTTTGCCTGCAACTAAAAAAATCAGCTGTGCATAGAACTATAACAGCAAGGATACTGGATGGCTTACAAAGTGACTTTAACATGGTCAACATTTTAATTCATCCTCACAACCATACAACAATCCTGTAAAGTAAGTGTTATTAGCAACTTCAAGTTAGGGGAAAAACTGTTCAAAAAGTTCAATTCCAAGACTGCCCAATATTACCCAGCTAATAGTAGTGGTACTGGGACTCAAACTTAGGTCTCATAATAAAACTGACGTGTTCTCTACTAAGCCATGACTCTGGATGATAAGGTGTTCACATCCCTCCCTGCAGCTTTACAGTGTCTGGTCCTAATACCCATGCAGTGCAGGAGTGGCCAATAGAGCTCCGGGTAAAGCATGTCAGCAAGAACCAAATGAAATAACCTGGAGCAGACAGAAGAACAAGTTAATTCACTGAGTTCAGATGTCCCTGATCCTTCTCCTGTATTCCTGCAGTCCTTTTAAGGAAGAAAAGTGAATGAACTACTTTCATTTTATTTCCTTCCTTCCTTTCCCCTGGGCTGAACCAAAAAGGCACAGCCCAGGAACCAGACCAGCAGGCAGCTGATATCTCTAAAAACAGTTTCACATCTGTTAAACTACAGGATGCTCGATTAACTCCAAAAAGAGCCTGAAGGTCCAACTTTCCTGAATGCACCAGTGGTCAGATGGTCACTTACAGCTGCAATGAAAACTGCAACTGAGCCTGGGGATTCCCGAAGGAGCCAAACTAAGGGGAAATGTTTTTAACTTTGACAGAAGTATTGGGAGAGCGTGAGGACAATCCTTCCAGATAGCTCAGAAAGCTGTCTCTACTATTGGTGTTTTCATCCTGCCCCGCCCACTTTAATTCTTCAGGCCCTCTCTGGTTTGTCCTTGGACAGAACTGGCTTGAATCCTGAGTAGGGGGAGGTTAGGTGGTCTCAGTCTAACTCGGGATTCCAGGATGATAATTATTCTCAAAGGCGAAAACAATGACTTTTAGCAGCCTTCCAAGCCTCTAGAATCATTAAATAAAATGATATGCAGATATCAGATACCAGAGGTATTAAGAGATCTCAAAAAACACATTTATGTTTAGGGAGAAATCAATTCAGAGCCAGTTATAAAGTTTCTGGGCTCAACTCAAGACACCAGATTGAAATGTTCATAAAATAAGAGATTCCTTTTTATGAATCACAGTTATTACTAGTTACGAACATCAGCAAACACCCCAAAAAGTAAGTGTGGTAAAGCAGCAGATGTAATAATGTTTAACTTTCTGGAGGAAACTCTCATCCTTAAAATAAACCAACCAAGTCCACCAGAATCCTGAAAAGACTATTCCAATATGTGTAACCATGTTTGCTTGAAGATTAAGGGAGATAAAATGTCTAGTACCACCCTTTCTGCTAATCCTACCATTTCTCTCAGCAGTCAGAACAGTGTCACCTGAGTGGAAATTACATGTAGCAATGTGATACTGTGTACCTCACTGAAAAGGCATCCACAGCAGACAACTTTAATTTTGATCACATAGGCGAACAACAAAAGTGATGAAGAGAATTGAAAAGATGCCATTACAGAGAAGAGATATAGCCTAATATATTCAAGGTGAAGCATTTTCTTTTTTTTTTTTTGAGACGGAGTCTCGCTCTGTCACCCAGGCTGGAGTGCAGTGGCCGGATCTCAGCTCACTGCAAGCTCCGCCTCCCGGGTTCACGCCATTCTCCGGCCTCAGCCTCCCGAGTAGCTGGGACTACAGGCGCCCGCCGCCTCGCCCGGCTAGTTTTTTTTTGTATTTCTTAATAGAGACGGGGTTTCACCATGTTAGCCAGGATGGTTTCGATCTCCTGACCTCGTGATCCGCCCGTCTCGGCCTCCCAAAGTGCTGGGATTACAGGCTTGAGCCACCGCGCCCGGCCCATAAGGTGAAGCATTTTCTAAAATTTCCTCTTATTAACAATTCAAACAACTTTCATTGTGAAAGAAAGAAACTCAAAATCAGTTCAATAACTCAAGTGGAGAGTGCTACTACTTTCTCCATGCTGTCCCCAGCACACCCACAACTCTACCATCTCTGCCTTTGCAGTCAGAGAACATACAGTGCAATGATTAAGAGAAGAGACACAGGAGTCACACTGCTAGAGCCAAGAATCCTGGCTCTGTCATTTATTAGCTGTGTGATGTCAGGTGTGTTACCTAACATCTCTGTTTCCCTCTGTCTTTCTCAGTAAGTGGGAAACCACTCACCTCAGAGGTTGTGGTGGGGATTTAGTGAGCCCATACATGTCCCCACTTAGCACAGTGCCCAGTGCACATTCAGCAATCAATTTATTTAACTTCAAAGCCAATGACATGGGATTAACCAGACTACGAAAATAAAGAAATGGGCCAGGCGCGGTGGCTCAGGCCTGTAATCCCAGCACTTTGGGAGGCCGAGGCGGGCGGATCACATCAGGAGATCAAGACCATCCTGGCGAACACTGTGAAACCCCGTCTCTACTAAAAATACAAAAAAATTAGCAGGGCTTGGTGGCGGGCGCCTGTAGTCCCAGTTTCTTGGGAGGCTGAGGCAGGAGAATGGTGTGAACCCGGGAGGCAGAGCTTGCAGTGAGCCGAGATCATGCCACTTCACTCCAGCCTAGGCGACAGGGCGAGACTCCGTCTCAAAAAATAAATAAATAAATAAATAAATAAATAAATAAATAAATAAATAAATGAATAAATGGAGATTACTTATAGTCTATACAAAAGTCAAATGTTCCCCCTAGGCAACCAGACTGAACCCATTAGAAAACATTCTTTTATTGCCCGGGCATGGTGGCTCACACCTGTAATCCCAGCACTTTGGGAGGCTGAGGCAGGCGCAACATGAGGTCAGATGATCAAAACCATCCTGGCTAACACGGTGAAACTCTGTCTCTGCTAAAAATACAAAAAATTAGCCGGGCATGGTGGCGGGCGCCTGTAGTCCCAGCTACTCGGGAGGCTGAGGCAGGAGAATGGCGTGAACCCGGGGGACGGAGCTTGCAGTGAGCTGAGATTGCATCACTGCACTCCAGCCTGGGCGACAGAGCGAGACTCCGTCTCAAAAGAAAAAGAAAAAGAAAAAGAAAAAGAAAACATTCTTTTATTCAGTGGGCTCAGGGACTCAACTTGGTCATTCTTCTCAGTGGCTACCGCAGCTTATCAGAGAGGGCAGGCTCAAAGGACAAAAGTCAGTTCAGAAGAGATATGAAGACACAGAAAGAGAATGCCTGAGTCTGGGAGAAACTGGTTTGGGGCAGCTCTGAAAATGGGAAACAGCCAACAGTCCACAATCATGGGATTTAGGGCTTAAAGTAGCAGGCTATTCAGATATGCATACTTTGTTATTATGGTTAAACTTTCCTCCATCTTCTCTTCAAGGTCCCTGCTGCAGGAGCATCTTCCAGAGACTGCTCTGCACTCCTTCAAATATGTATGGCCATTTCTGGCATTTAATTGTTGTGGAGAAAACATATGTTTCAATTATAAACTCCAGAGGAGGATGAGTGTGTCTCACACCTTGTGTCTCTCTCCCTGGTCTACTTCTGCCCCAGGGCCTAGCCCCCAGCACTATAGAAAGTGCTATAGAGAAACGTGTAACTATACTAAAAGCAGCACACATGAGGCCAGTACAGAGAAAAGGGCAGAGCAAAGCAGCACCTCCCTACCTCTGTGAGGCTTCGGTGAAAAGGCTGACTTCCACAAGTTTAGGAGGAGGAAGAAGATGAAGCCTTCAGAGGCACGAAGTACTGCAAAGATTATATAGTGTTCCTCCAAACAGAAATCAACTTTAAATAATAAACCATAAAATAAGTATAAGAAAGTTCAGCTAAGGTATGCTTTTTCTCATGATCACTGCTTTATTTTTTTAAGTAGCAAATATCAAATTATTTTTAAAAAAGAAACATATTTGAGCATGGTGTCTGCTTTTCTGGTGCCCCAAACACGTTTAGTCTGCGTATCTGGTAATCTAGCCCTGCTTGGGCACCAAAGGATTCCCTCCAGATACAGAGATGCAGGCATGAAAGAATGGAGTTGGCAGGGACAGGTCAGGTGGAAAGGAAAGTATGAAGCAGACAGTGGGAATGAAAGGGCGGGGCAGAGGTGAGGACAGTTGGGGATTGGGCAATGGTGCAGTTAGAGTAAAGTTAGCAATTTCAATTCCTGCCAGGTTAAATCTAGAGAACTTCAGAAACAATCTAAACCCAATACTTTCCTTTTACAGGAGAGAAACTATTGCCCACTGATGATTTACCCAAGGCAAGGCTGCCAGTTAGAGATAGAGATGGACCTGAAATCTGGCTTCCTGGCTGCCTGTATAGAGCTCTTTCCTCTCAGCACATCTCCTTTACGCTTACAGGGCAGAGGAATCAGAGCTCAGGCAAACATTAGAGAACTCAAGCAGCCATGAAAGGCCCTGCAGGCTCTCCTGCCCCAGTGCTGACTGTTAACAGAGTCCGCAGAAGAGGCAAAGAGAAGCGGTTGTCACTCTGTTTCTGATGAAGATATTTGGTCTTCTGATAGGATTTGTTGGACTAAAAATGCATGGGGCACACACAGTCTGTTTCCCAGGGCAGAGGCTGGTATCAGGATGCTGTGGAGTACACCCGACAACGTATGGCAGGAAAGCCCACAGCACAAGAGTTATGCACCCCTTGCATTCCCTGACCCCTCTGGCCTCCACTCACCATGGCAAAGAACTGAAATCACCACTGGATACCTGGCTTTGTGATTCCTGATTCCTAAGATGGTACAGTTGTGAAGGAAACAGGGTGAGGATAAGACACATAAACCAACAGAGACAGCTGCATTAAAAATAGTCTTGACGAGATGCTGCTGTGGTTTTGCTGCCTAAAAACTGGCACAGACAAAAACTACTGAGAGGCTCAACAAGCTTATCTTCAGTGCTCTGTGGGCCACCTCTTAGCTTTCAGACCTCCTGAGCTACAAACTTTCTTTATAAAATCAGCCTCCTTTCTCTGAGATACTTCCAGTAAGTGCCACTATGCTTCGATGCCCACCTCAAATGGTAAACATATACTACATCTGGCCTGAACAAAGATTTATTTTTAGTCACAGTTTTTTTATGATAGACATAAATCACTCAATTGCATTCCGCTTCATTCTGTGTAGGTATATTCCGAATACCTACACAAAATCAGGCAAACTAAGAAGAAAACAGAAGATGACTTTTTAACCTCCATCTCTCACCACCTTTACCTTTTGAATCTTCCCTGATGCACTGTACCCAAAAGTCATTTCTCCCAGGGAAAAGCAAGAATTGAATAAAACACCATCAGCATTAGTAACTCATCATCCCTCTACCAGGTTCTCATCCATAGGCTTTTGCCCATTGTGTTTCCTCTGCCTGAAGTACTTAGCTTTCTCCATTTTACCTTGTTAATTTCCTGTCTTTACCCGCTACCAGCGCCTATGGGAAGCCTTCCTAGAAATCTCTACACCAATAACCCAGTCCTTTTAATCCTCCCTTGATGCTCCCAGAGTATCCTGTGCATTTCTGCCCCTCCATACTCTTGTACAATTATCTGGTTTTGAGTCTGTCTCCTTCACTAAAGCTGTAAGATTCTCTAGGGCAGGGATCATAATTCATTCACGTTTGTTTCCCCAGGGACCAGTATATGGAAGGGGTACAATAAATACATAGTTGTAAGACATTATCACACATATCCTTCAGTTGAATTCTTAGAGTGATACTGCAAGGCAGGAATTGTTGGTCACATCATACAGACAAAGAAACAAGCTCAGAGAGGTTTCAAAGGATCCCCAGGGGCCATCAGTTCTGACACCCTCTAGCTCCCAGAATAGATTTTCACTTTACTACATTATAATCATTTAACCATACAAGTTCCACATAGAAGACAAATCTGAAAGCATTGATCCTTTCATGTGGGCCTATACATTGTGACCTGCACAAATGAAGAACAGATACACAAAATTTTCAAATGTGACTATAATTGTTCAAATTATTCTAAAAGCAGGAACGATGATCAGCTAAGTTGACAGAGTTTACATTAATTCTTTCCTCAAGGTCCTCTCCATCCTAAAGCTCTGCAGAAATGTCTGGTGGACATGAATTAGATACAAAGTTGATCTGGTTATAAGGTCACAAAACTGTCTCTGGTTAACTGCCAACACTGTCAGACATCTTCAAAGAGCCAGACATGGCACAGCAGCAATGGCTGGCAAACCAGAAGTAACTTGGATGTGGCTGATTTGACCAGGCAGAAAAGACGGGTCACCGGCAGGATGGGGTTGGTTTGGAACTTAGACCGTCCATGACCCTCTGGCACATTTGAGCCTCTCCTCAGCCAAAGAAAGTGGTTTTCAGCATAGCTGCACCCTAGAATAATGCGGGGTGGCCTCGAAAACTAATGTAATGCTAGGTCACACCCCCAGAGGTGTGGTCCTTTAGTCTACATCTGATCATTGAAAAGTTGCTCTGCAACTGTAGTGTGCAGCCAGATTTAAAGGCCTGGGTGTTTCCGAAGCTTAAGAGCTCATCTCATTGACCCAAATTTAAGATGAAAAGCACAACTGGAACACCTTTTAGAACTTTCCTTTCCTTTACATCTATTGACATTTAAAACACTTAAGTAAACAGCCACTCAGCACATCGCAGTATGGACACTGCTTTTGAGTTACTCAACACAGGCTTTTATAGAGATGGAAACACAACATTCCTCTACTCTATCTGGGAGATTTTCCAGCCTTTTCTGCACAAACATTTCTAATGACAGGCACTTTGTAATTGTATGCTTAGAACAGGTGAATATTACAGTATGTAAATTAAATCTTAGTAAAGCTGTTTGTGTATGTATATCTGTGTTTTAAGGTACTTTGCTTAATTTCGGGAACAGCACTTATTAAGTTCTTTTGGATCATTCTATGAAATTAACCCATCTCTCCTTTACACTCACTGATCCTAGCCCTGCTGCTGGGGCCACTCAGATTTAAGCCTAATTCCTCTTCCACTTGACTCTGAATTCAGGCATATCTGGGTGTGAATCCATTTACTAGCTATGTGACCCACAGCAAATGAGCTCTTTCTGAGCTTCAATGTCCTGATCCACAGGAAGTGATAGTACTTCCTTTGTAGAATTTGTGAGGATTGGCAAGCATCTAATATCTGGAACACTGTGAGATGCTCAATGAATAATGCTTTCCTTCCCTTCCCCTTAGAGGTGGAGTACAAGGCTAAACATCCACACATAGATATTTCACAATTCCTCATCAGGTTGCGGTTTTCCATTTTTCACCATGCTCCCATGAATTGCTTTTAGATTTGATAAATGTGGCGGCCTCACTACAGCATCAGTTAACTCTGATACAATAACTGCAGTATACCAATGACTGCTTACTGGCTCATATTCAATGTTTTAGAAGTTATAGGAACCCAACATTTTTCCTCCCAGTAGCAGCTGCCTGTGTGCACTAAATCACATACAGAGGTTCAGCCACATATCAGAGACATCTTTATTCAGCTGCTCAGGAGCGAGTATGGGGGTTAGGTGGGAATTTCTTCTGTTATCTGCTGTGCTAGGAGAGGCGGCCTCCAATTCTTACACCATAACCATGCTGCTCCTTCCCTGTACCAGGCACTCACCGGGATGCACCTTGTTCCAGCCTCCACCTCCGCTGCACTTTTGCTGCCCACCGCTTTTATCTGTGATTCTGGGTGGGCAACATAGCACTGCAGAAATCAAATGAGATTTGGCTAAGGGAGACCAGTTCAAATCATGGTGTCCTCTCTCAGAGCAAACTATTAACTTACAGCAAATAATTTTTTTTCAGGTTATTAAAAATAACCTTTTTTACAAAAGGTTAATATATGCCTGATAGGAAACTGAAAAACACAAGAAGCAAAGAACAAAGTTATCCACAACCACAAGCAGTGGTTCCTAGGTCCTAGGACGTGTCCTAGGTCCTGCATGTGTCCTCCTAGGTCCTGCATGTGTATGGACACAGCATCCAATTTAATGGGATTAACATACGCAGTATGTATCATGCTTTTAAACATCTCATGAATATTTACCAATTCAAAATCTCAAAGCTATGTAAGTATTTTGATAACCAAGAATATACTACACCAACTCAATCTGCTAGGAAAAAACATAATCCCACCTTTCTTAGGGCAAAAATTTCACAGAAGACAAAAATGGCAACAGGCCTCTAGATAAAAGCACTGGCAGAGTTCTGATTAAAATACTGTATTCCCTTAATACTCAACTCAAAATGAAACCATAAAGCAACAGAATACACCAAGTATAATGTTTCTAAGATAATTCATTAACAGATCTATACTATTAAAATAGTAGCAAGAAGGTACGTTGCCACTGAATTACTTAAGGTATTCCTATAGTATAGCCAAGAGAGACGTACATACATCAATAGTTATTGTCAAAACGTGTATATGAACACATCTGTATACTTCTCTTCCTTTGGATTTCCTTCTGCCCCTCTGGTCCCGACATAATGAATAGGTTCTAATACACTCTGCTGACTTCAAGTAAATCATTTAACTCTCTGAATATCAATCAGCACCCCCCTCTGCAAAAACTGAACCACCACACCTTTCCAAAGTGATTATTATGAAAATTAAATGATTATGCTGCAATAAAGTGTCTAGTCTAATGTCTAATGCATAATAAGTATCCAAGAAGTAGTAAAATTTTTTTGAGAATATGTGAATATGTTTATTTAGGTTTATTTCTCACTATATAGATTGAGCTTGTTTATTAACAACTATGATTCACAAGAAAAGAGAGAAGGAGAGAGAGAGAAAAGGAGAAAGACAGAGAGCGAGAAAGAAAGAGTAAATAGTATTATCACTAGTGCGGTATGGCAATTTCCCACTCTTAGACTGAACTCAGTCCTGAATGCTAATTTATTTGACTAGAGTCCCGACCTCTGAGCTGGGTTCTCACCACCTTAGTCCTCCAGGGGTGGTAAACCCTGATCTTCATACAGGAGCTTGCCCTATCCTCGGCCTGAGCACCCCTCACCTATGTTAATTTTTCACAGCCTGTCTCTCCCTGCCAAGCCACTGCGTGTATTTCTCAGCTACTCTTAGCAAACTGCCAGTGTGTAAAGTGTGCTGGGAGTCAGAAACCTGCATTGTAGGTCCTGCCTGGCCACTAGCTACGTGACCACGAGCCAGGCACATAAACGTTTTGTATCTTACTTCCCCTTCTGTGCAATGGTGGTGTCAGACAACATCATCTCTAAGGGCTCCTCCAGATTGAAAGTTTACAACCCCTCCCTTCCCCACCTCCTGGCCTCTTCCCATCTATCCTTTACCATCCTCATCCACCCCTCTACCCTCCCACTCACCCACAGAGGAATCGTCAAGGCTGATCCTCTCCCCACACTCTGCTCCAAGCCCTGGAAATATGCCATTATTGGTCATGAATTTATACAAAGCCACTTAAGCCATAGATTTTTGGTGGTTAGTCTGGAAACCTAAAACTCATGTATCATCTTTTTGTCTATTAGAGATGTATTTGTGTACATTACATTATATTAAGACGACAATGTCTAATAAAGGTTCCAATGCTTGCCTGTTAGGAGGAGACATAATATATACACTATGCAATATGCTTAATAAACATGTGCTGTCATACCTTTCCTTTTCTGATGTTTCCATGGAAAAGTTTTCCCTGTAGAGCTGAGTGTGCTACTCTGGAGTATCAGACTCAGAGACATTCTATCCTGGGCCTCACAAATTATACATAGATGTAAACTGCTTT
The DNA here is from genome assembly GCF_024542745.1 of Macaca thibetana thibetana. Taxonomy (NCBI): domain Eukaryota; kingdom Metazoa; phylum Chordata; class Mammalia; order Primates; family Cercopithecidae; genus Macaca; species Macaca thibetana. Next base: position 89,094,100 of record NC_065578.1, on the reverse strand, counting down.
AAGAAACATGATAAAGAGATTACTAAAATCATGAAAAAACTGGTATGATTATTCAACTTCTTAGAGTTCTTTCAAGCCATCTAAAAATAATTTAGCTTAGAGAAGTTCAAGGTCTCAACAACTTTTCAGAAGTTCAATTGTTGCCTAAAAGGAAATGTTATATATGAACAGAAACTTGAAGATATTTTAATTTTTAAAAGTACCTGCCAAATTTGTTCACATAGAAAATTAAAAGATAAGTAAAAAAACCAAACAGGTACATCTTTAAAAGCAACATTATGCTACTTAGAAGATACATGTGGTACACAGAAAAAAAATTATTGCACATATATTTACACACAGTGTTTTGAGTTTGCACAGGGCTAACTCAAGTTGCCTTTGAAATTAAGCAGATATTTGAGATAAAATTACCTAGTTGGGAATTTTTCTGAGCCATTTGCTTGTTTATAATGATAGCTTGAAGAAAGCATACCAAGTCTGCCAAATGTGTAAATACATAGGGATTTAAAACTCTTGTCAAATAAGAGAAATGAACAAATTTAAAGCCATCTAACAGACTTCATAATATATTATATGAATATAGTAGTCTTATCTTTTCTTGGGTAGTAATATAAAAGTCCTGCATGTGTTCCCAGTACATTGATTTATTTTTAGGATAATGTAATAATTTTTTTTCTAAAAAATATTAATTATCTAGCACACCTATCTGTCCTCAGACAAGCAAGTACAGGAGTCAATTAACACTGCTCACTGTAGGCACTGAGATAGCAGTCTGCTTGCTTACTGAGTGGTGAGTGGGGTGGGGGTGGGAGACCTTCACCTATAGACACGTTTGGGTCATGGAAGCTGACAATGAAAGAACATGAGCACTATTTCACAGTGTTGAAAGCACTAAGAACTTTCAATACTATGGCTGTCTCCAAACTTGACACAGTTTTCCATATCACGTCGGCCAATACTATACTCACCTATAAGATATGGAACACTTGTATTTTAAGGAAAGAAAAGAGACAATTATTTGAGTGGTGACTTATATTTCCTTTATGAAATTTACTTATGTCACTCACATTCAAATAATAGTAAGCATACGTTATTTTTCTATATTTCAGCTTACTCGATATTGTGCTGATAATGTACATGAACACTATCTTCTTGGTTTACTCTGTTCTCCATTCATTTTAGCCAATTAATGTCAGCAACCTTTCTTATACTACCTCTAAACCCAATGGGCTACGACTGTCCAATTTCTTGAAAGATTTAAATTCAACTTGCCTCCCTAAATTGCTATGTAAAAGAATGTTTAAGGGAGCATCTCAATTTCCTATGTTCTGAAAGTTAACACTCAGAGATAAACAGGAATCACATTTCTACTTTACATTCCAGTCATCTTCAAGCATTTCCCTTCATGCCCTTGAGCTGCTGATGCCAAGAATGCTATGTGCTCGGCTCACTCTAAGATGAAGAGTGAGTGATATGGGGCTGTCTTAGTCAGTCTGAACAAATACTACAAATTACACAGGTTGGGTGGCTTACATGACAAACATTTATTCCTCACAGTTCTGGAATCTGGAAATCTAAGATCAGGATACTAACACAGCAGGGTCTGGTAAGGGCCTTCTTCCAGATTGCAGACAGCTGACTTCCCTGTCTATCCTCACATGGTGAGAAAAGGGCAGGAGAGCTCTCTGGGGTCCCTTTTATAACAGCATGAATCCCACCCATGAGGGCAGAGCCCGCATGCCCTAATTACTTCCCAAAGGCCCTACCTCCTAATACCATTACACTGGGGTTAGGATTTCAACATTCTGTGGGGGGCATAAACACTCAGACCATAACAAGAGCCCTCTGCTTCCAGCATATATTGCTTTAATGAGAGTTATCAGGTAAGGGTTTAGCACATTTTAATCTGAAGTCAGTCTAAAAACTCACAACAATAATTGTTAGCAAATAGAGAACAATTTAAATGGTAATTAAATTACTCCAGATATATATCTAACAAACTCTCTAGTTTCCACTATGCTCTACTGAAAAAAGAGTAAGTCTGCAATCATCAAAGGGTCTTAAGTCTAAAAACCAATTGCATGTCTCAAAGGCATTTTACACTACTATCCAGTATAAAAGACATTCTAAAATATTAGATATTAAAGCATCCAGAACAATAATGTATGTCCCATTACAATACAGATGGGTTCCATTGTATCTACTTCAGGGAAAAAAATGTATGCTTGGGGAAACAAGAGCATTCTTATCAATCTTGAAAATGCATAATTTCCAGTATTTTCTGTTGTTTTGTTTTCAGAATACTTTGTTCCTGGGGAAATATGCTAATGTTCTTATAATTCTGGTCTACCTTTTTTTTTCCTAAATGAGCAAATAAAGTCAAATTTTAAGCATGAAATTAGATGTTTTCTAGGAAAAAAGTGATACGAGTATTTTTCAAGTAACTGAAAGCTATAACCATGTTTTCGCCCACTGGCTGCCCTTCAGTTCTTTGAATATGCCAAGCTCACCTGTATCTTAGGACCTCTGCACATGCTCATCCCTTTGCAGGACTGTTCATTCCCCAGATCTTCTCATTGTTCCCTTCCTCTCATCACTCCTGCCCTAGCTCAGCTGGCGCCTCTTCATTGAGGCCTTTCCTGATTAGCCCCATCTCATTTCATTGTCTTCATAGCTTTTACAGCTATTTTATATTATCTTGTTTATGTTTTTGGTTGCTTATGGATCCATAAGCTGAGATCTTGTCTATTTTGTTCACACTCTATTCTCAGCACCTAGGACAGTACCTGTCATATAGATGTTTATAGATGATTTGTTTAATAAATAAATGAATGAATGAAAGAACAAATTAACCACACGTCGAGAGCTGAAGACATGTAATTTCAAATAAACTTTGTCTGATTGGATTTTACTTGATTTCAAGAAAGTTTTAACAAAGTTACATACAATAACCTTGTGAATTTGATAGAAATACCAATCTATAGCCGAGCACGGTGGCTCATGCCTGTAATCCCAGCACTTCGGGAGGCCAAGACGGGTGGATCATGCAGTCAGGAGATCGCGACCATCCTGGCTAACACAGTGAAACTCCGTCTCTGCTAAAAATACAAAAAAAATGGCCGGGCGCGGTGGCTCACGCCTGTAATCCCAGCACTTTGGGAGGCCGAGACGGGCGGATCACGAGGTCAGGAGATTGAGACCATCCTGGCTAACACGGTGAAACCCCGTCTCTACTAAAAATGCAAAAAATTAGCCGGGCGAGGCGGCGGGCGCCTGTAGTCCCAGCTACTCGGGAGGCTGAGGCAGGAGAATGGCATGAACCCAGGAGGCGGAGCTTGCAGTGAGCCAAGATTGCGCCACTGCACTCCAGCCTGGGTGAGAGAGCGAGACTCTGTCTCAAAAGAAATAAAAAAAAGGAAATATCAATCTAGTGACAGCTCTGTAGATTCCGTACAAGTCAAACCACTGCACCTAGAGCGCTAAATAATGCCAAGCAGGGAACTTGGTCCTGCCTTATCCCACACTATTATCAATCATTTGGAAGATGAAAATTTTAAAATCACACAATGCTGAAAAGGATAGCAAATGGGCTGGGGAACAGAATCAGGTATCAAAAAGATCTCCATAGGTTGAAAAGGCAGGATAAAACAAACAAGACGATATTTAACTAAAGCCTTGTGCATAATTTAAAAACTCAAACATGGAGAGAGGGCGTTCAGGACACCTGGCTTAACAGCAGCAGCACTGTGAAATATCCAGCATTTTATCATTGTGAGCCTCATATGGTGAAAACACATGGCTTGACTACTAAAGAACAATCATCAGAATGTGAAACGGAACAATGTAGCATGCTCAGGTAGGACGAACTGGGGTTACACAGGCTCAAAACAAATTATTTCATTCAATAACAGTTTCTGAGCACTTATGATGTGATGGACATTATAGATGGAACCGGAGACACAGAGATAAGAGACCAAAGTCTAGCGTGGAGTAACAGAACCCAGAGTTGTTACCACAGAGGGCAGGGGGATAATGGCAGAGGGGCAAATGAAAGTTACAGGAACAAAGGGAAAGCAAAGGCTGGAGAGGGCTGTCCAGGAAATATAACTCTTGCAGACAGATGAGCTAATTAAGAAGGTGTTATAAAAGTGGAACCAAGAACTTAGCACTATGCCAGGCACAAGGCAAGTCATAATAATAATGCTGCATACTATTATTATAATCAACATTATTGTAGTTATCATTATTATGAAAAATGAATGCACCTTGACAGCTCTTTCTTAAAGTAGAATTCCAAATAATATATGTAAAGGAAATGATGGAAAGACAAAAATCACTGTTAGGCAGACATTGCAGCAATAACTGTTGCAGGCACAAGACATTGATAAACACTGAAAGCAGTGGGCAAAAGTATGAGAAGCAGGATATCTGCACAGTCTCAAAGTATCTCTACACAAGATATTTATTACAAAGGAGAAAACAGTAATTTTATAATGGAGTGGCAGATATCATCTTTACTAACAGATCACAGTTATCACCACCAGTAATAAAACATATCAGCATCATGTGCATCTCGATATGATGAACTTGGAAGAACACATAACTTGTGTGGTATTCTTGCCAAAAATGCATAACCCCAACCTAATCATGAGAAAATACCAGAAAACCCAAATGGATGGACAATGTACAGAGTAACTGGCCAGTATGCTTCCAAAGTGTTGATGTTATGAAAGACAAAAACTGAGGCTGGGTGCGGTGGCTCACGCCTGTAATCCCAGCCCTTTGGGAGGCTGAGGCTGGCGGATCATGAGGTCAGGAGATCGAGACCATCCTGGCTAACGCCATGAAACCCCGTCTATACTAAAAACACAAAAATTAGCTGGGTGTGGTGGCGGGCACCTGTAGTCCCAGTTACTCAGGAGGCTGAGGCAGCAGAATGGCGTGAACTCGGGAGGCGGAGCTTGCAGTGAGCCGAGATCCCCTCATTCCACGCCAGCCTGGGCGACAGAGCTAGACTTTGTCTCTTAAAAAAAAAGAAAGACAAAAACTGAGGAACTATCATCATGTCTTGGAGGAGACTAAGTACTATGTGGGATTCTGAATTGGATCCTAGACTAGAAAAAGGACATTAGTAGGAAAACTGGCAAAACTTGAATAAGGTTTCTACGTTGGTTAACAGTATTGTATAAATGCTGACTTCCTGGTTTCTAGAATTGTTCTACGTTATGTAAGGCATTAACATAAGGGAAGGTGAGTGAAGGGTACTGGAGAACTCTGTATTATTTTTGTGACTTCTTAAGTCAAAAAATAATTCTAAAATCAAAAATCAAAAACATGGATGTGCCTGAGCCAGGAACCAGAGATTCTGCCAGGAGATAAAGGGGATAAGGAGAGGCTGACTCAGACACGAATTCTACATATTGAGACTCCTAGGTTAAACCATGTCAGGAAAAAGACTGTATGAATGATATAGTGTACAAAGCCTGGGGCTATAAATACCAAAAAGTTGGCTGTAACCAGGAAAATGTAGTGAGAACATCCCTGAATTAGTTGGTTCTCAGGACAAAGTTGAACCTATTCTTGATGACTCAGCTCCATTATCAAGAGCATCAAGCAACACTTTTGAAACACGGTGGCTCCCAGGCTCCTAGGGTGTGGTATGCTGCCCTCTCCTACAATGCTTTTGGAATCCTGAAGGCTTTTATTTTATTTATTTTTTTGAGACGGAGTCTCACTCTGTTGCCCAGGCTAGAGTACAGTGGCGTGATCTTGGCTCACTGCAAGCTCTGCCTCCCAGGTTCATGCCATTCTCCTGCCTCAGCCTCCCAAGTAGCTGGGACTACAGGTGCCTGCCACCACGCTTGGCTACTTTTTTGTATTTTTAGCAGAGACGGAGTTTCACTGTGTTAGCCAGGTTGGTCTCGATCTCCTGACCTCGTGATCCACCCGCCTCCGCCTCCCAAACTGCTGGGATTACGGGCATGAGCCACCACACCCGGCCTATTTTATTTTATTTTATTTTATTTTATTTATTTATTTTTTATTTAGAGATGGAGTCTAACTCTGTTGCCCAGGCCGGAGTGCGGTGGCATGATCTTGGCTCACTGCAAGCTCTGCCTCCCAGGTCCACGCCGTTCTCCTGCCTCAGCCTCCCAAGTAGCTGGGACTACAGGTGCCCGCCAGCACGCCCGGCTAATTTTTTGTATTTTTAGTAGAAACAGAGTTTCACCATTTTAACCAGGATGGTCTCGATCTCCTGACTTCGTGATCCGCCCACCTCGGCCTCTCAAAGTGCTGGGATTACAGGCGTGAGCCGTGCTTGGCCTATTTTTTTTTTTTTTTTTTTTTTTTGAGATAGGGTCTCACTCTATTACCCAGGCTGAAGTGGAGGGGCACAATCTCGGCTCACTGCAGCCTCGACCACCCAGGCTCAAGCAATCCTCCTACCTCAGCCTCCCAAGTAGCTGGGACCACAGGCACTCACTAAGACAGCTGGCTAAATTTTTGTATTTTTAGTAGAGATGGGGTTTCACCATGTTGGCCAGGCTGGTCTCCAACTCCTGACTTCAAGTGATCCGCCAGCCTTGGCCTCCCAAAGTGCTGGGATTACAGGCATGAGCCACTGTGTCCAGCCTGCCTTTTTTTTTTTTTCTTTTTATTAAACAAACATTTAAACAATATAGTTTTAGATTTAGAGGAAATTTGTGAGGTTACTGCCAGGAGTTACAATGTACTCCACCCATTAATAATATCATACATTTATCACAATTCACACACCAATAAAAATATATTATCCACTAAAACCCACACTTTTTGCAGATTTCCTTGGTCTTTACCTAATGTTCTTTCCTGTTCCAGGATCCCATCCAGGATATCATATTACATTTATTACTCATATCTCCTTAGGCTCCTTTTGGTTGAGACAGTTCCTCAGGATTTTCCTTGTTTTTGATAACCTTGACAGTTTTGAGGAGTACTGGTCAGGTATTTTATAGAATGACCAACCATCAGCTGGAATTAGTCTCATGTCTTTCTCATGATTAGCCTGAAATTATGGGTTTCCGGGAGGAAGACCCCAGAGGTAAAGTGCCATATCATCACATCATATCAAGCATAAACACTAGCCTGACTTACCACTGTTGATGTTAACCTTGTTTACCAGACTAGAGCAGTTATTTGTCAGGTTCCTCCCCCTTCCCACATTGCTCTTTGGAGGGAAGTCACCACACACAGCCCACACTTAAGGAAAGGACAAGTTATTATGACCCACTTCTTTGAGGGTGGAAAACCTACATAAGTCATTTGGAATTTCTCTGCACAAATTTGTCTGTCTCCCTCATTTATTGATTGATTCAATCATTTATTTATATCAGGATGAGTACATATTTCATAGTTTGGGTTATAGTTCATTACTACTTTATTTTGTTGCTCAAATTATTTCATCTTTGGCCACGGTGAGCTATTTCAGTATCTCCTGTGTCCTGTGTCCCTCTGATAGAACTTCGTCATTGTGGGTTTTTTAAGCTCTTCCTTATTTTCCAGCACTACAAGATACTCCAAGTTCATCTTGCACATTCCCTGCTCCCCGCTCTAGAATCTGGAATCCGCCATTCGGCCAGGAGTCCTGGTTGCTTTTACAGGATAATGGTATTAGAAACCAAGATCTGGATGCAAGGTATGCTTGTTGCTGCTGGGACACTGTTGCTTTTAGGCTCTCTCAGCTGACACAGCAAAGAAATTGTGTGTGTACTAACTTGAGTATATACACATATCTATAAATATTTCTTTGTATTTTGTATCTATACCAAGCTAAACATGAATTCATACCATTATCTCCAATTCAAATCCATTACCACATGGATCATTTCTTTTTTCTTTTTTTTTTTTTTTTTGAGGCGGATTCTTGCTCTGTCGCCCAGGCTGGAGTGCAGTGGCATGATCTTGGCTCACTGCAACCTCCGCCTCCTGGGTTCAAGCGATTCTCCTGCCTCAGCCTCCTGAGTAGCTGGGATTACAGAAGCCCGCCACCACGCCCGGCTAATTTTTGTATTTTTAGTAGAGATGGGGTTTCAACATGTTGGCCAGGCTGGTCTAGAACTCCTGACCTTATGATCCACCCACCTCGGCCTCCCAAAGTGCTGGGATTACAGGCATGAGCCACCGTGCCCGGCCCACATTGATCATTTCTCTCCTTGCTTATCTATAACTTTCCATTCCAAAGTGAGAAAACAAGGCCCTCATGATCCACTATCCATTTACTCATTATTCAATTCCAGTATACATATATAATAGTTTCAGAATCATTAACTTGTATCCTCATGGGAAACAACTTTATCGAATATAGTGCTTGCATATAGTTCTTAAGTTACTTAGGTTAGTACCCTTTTTCATTCACTTTCTTCAGTGAGTTTATCCTGTACTTTGTAATACAGTTGGATTCTTTCGTCATAGTCTGAATTTCATCCTGGGATCCTCCAACCTCCTAAATGACTTTAGAAAATCTGGATACATTAATGTTCCATATATGTGCTGTAAAGTTTTATGGGTTTTGACAAATGCATAGTGTCACGTCTCCCCTGGTGCCTTTTTACATCTTTTCGGTTTTCTCCTGTGGCATCAGATAATAAACTCAGGATATGATCAGTCCACCCCTCTCTAAGAAACCTCCCTCCCTGTGGTTCCCTAATCTGTCATTAGCCAAGAAACTAAATAACTGAGGCGGTAACATTATAGAGAAAATAGTAAGAAGAATGCCATGCCTTAGCATGCCATAGGGCCCTCGTCCTATTCCATATTTTAAGTTCATTATGCTGCTGCAGAAATTTTGATTGCATAAAGCTTAAGAGGATAGCATATAGGATAGAAAGAATTAGCAATGAAAACACCTTAATAGGCTGAAAAGGGGGCCAAACCAAAAAAAAGGTTAGATTACCAGGGAAGTTAATAGTTTGATTCAAAAATTCAAGAGTAAAGGGAAAGAGAACTAGTTTAGTTACTGCATCTATGAGACACTTCAGTGTTTTCATAGGATGAAAGCTTGGTATGAGGCAACAAAGGGACTTGCTCATCAAAAAACCATTACTAGGCCAATGACCAGGACAGGGGAGGAGACAGTCTGCGCTTGTCAGATCATGTGTGTCACTCTGTGTTCTGTTCAGTTCCGGGCATCAAAGTCCAAATGTGACAACTACTAAATGAATCAGAGTTGTGAAAAGTCTAGAAAAATTCACTCGACAAGCATTTAGTGAATACTACCATTCGTATAAGGTATTATAATATGTGCTAGTGTCCAAGGGTGATAATGACGAAAATAAGAATAATAAAAAAGAGCATATCATATCCAAGCACTGCTCAAAGCACTTCATGTGTATTAATTAACTTAATCAAATAAATCAGCTCTTTGTGACCCTTCAAGATATCTAAGGTTTCCAGATTTATGCCCATGTAAATGAAAAGTATATTCAACAAGTCATATTTAATCATTTATTCTCCCACATTTTACACTTTTCTCCCATTTTTTTCTTCTAAGAAATAAAATTTAAATAACAAATCACCAAACCAGCACACATCCATCATTTGGCATTGCTTTTTAAAAATGTCTTTTTAAAACATTTTTTAAAACAGTAATATGCCCCATTTAAAAAATGTCTTTTTAAAAAGTGACTTTTTGATTACAAAGTTAATGACATTCAATAACGAAAATTTGGAAAATATAAATACATAGAAGTAAAAGAATCAAAAATCAAGTAAGTTTCTGACCACTGTTAATATTTATGGCATTCCCCTCCACTTTTTGCTATGAATAAATTTGCAGTTTTCTTTGAAGTTATCATTCTACATATGCATATTTGTATTTGATCTGATTAACCTCACATGCATATTTCCATTTTATTAAGTAGGCTGCCGTTACTGCCAATTTGTGGGCTGTGAATGCACCATATGTTTTGAGATAAAAACTGAGGAAAACGTTTCTTTCTTCTCACCTTATTTAAATTGCTTATTATTAAGTGCTTTACGGTTTCTAAAAAGATGTTCTTGTCTTTACAATAAATGAATGCTAACAGAAAGAGAGAAGCAGCCTCTTAATTGCTACTATGATTTAACAAGCACTTACCTTATCGGATAAGGAAAAATTTTACTGAGTGAGCTAGAGTATAAGAGTTACTAGATCCTTCTTCCACTACTTAAACTTCTATGAAGAAACTTAGAGGAAAAAGAAAATCCTAAATGTGACTTCCATCCCTTAAGAAGTTACAAACGACCTCCCCTGTCTGGGGTTCTTGAGAAGAGCACCTCCCTGTCTTGAGACTTGAGAAGAGTCTCTCACTCTTCAGAGATTAAATGAATTGGCAAACGATAAATCTTAGGATATTTAAGTTTCCACTAACTGACATCGATGAGGCACTACACTCTTAAAAACGGGAGGAAAAATTTCGAAGGCAATGAGATTCATCATGGATGAGGTGTGATATGGAACAGATTCTCCCATTACTATTCCTCTCCCCTCTCTCACCCCTTAACTTTTCTTTAAGGAGGAAAAGAATAGAAGGAAAAATGCAAGTAAGTGAGGTAAAGCATCTCAACAAACCAGAATAATTTTACATTGCGAAGACTAAGCAAAATAGCATTTGTCTGTATGTCCAAGACACATCAGGTTACATCTTATGAAAACTGATGTAAAGGAAACCAGGGAGTGAACTTAAAATGACGCCTTGCCTATTCTGCCTCCACAGCCTGCAGCCTGAAGCCATGGTTTGAGGAACTGAGGATCTTGTAAGAAAAAGACCGCAGGGCCACGCTCTGTACACCAGATCTTCACTGATGCCCAAGCACAACGTGCTTATTCCCTCAAAGAAAACAAAGTTAAGGAAGACAGTAAATACCAGCAACAGTAGAATAAGGGTTCTCTGAGGGGTCCAGACAGATGTTTCTTAGTGCACATATATAGGAAACTTACTATTGCCTTTTTGCCCTTTTCAAACACCCTCACTTAAAAATCTCTTCCTTCAGGCTGTTAAATGCGCTGGTACTATCCTTACTAGGATGTATTCACATCATTATTAAGTTAATGCATTCTAACACTGTCAGGACATTAATTATCAAGGTGGAAATGAAATGGAAAGCAGAGGAATGTGTCCAGATATGAATTTCCTCATCATTCTTTAAAAGGAAAATGTGTTTCTGGGCCCTCATGTTTCTTTTATGACTCATAATACATGTATCCATGCATCCATACTTTATAAACAATGCTATATGCAGCATTTTAGGTAGAAAGACCACCATGAACAAAGGCACCGAGGAGAACTGAGTTCATGTCTAAGGTTAAGATCCCTGATGTGAATGAAGCCAAAAATTTGTACTGAGTAGTCAGAAGAAATAAAGTCAAAGGGTAAGATTTTGCCAGATGTCAGAGGACATCAAAATTTAAAGGGAGTGTAGTTTTATATTAAATATTATAGGCAATAAATAAATATATAGGCAGCGGACAGATGGTACAGATTCACAATAACATAAAATAGGTTTAGAATGTATAGTCATACCATGGTATATGAGATCTGTGGTGTGGTTGTGGGGAGAAGGGAGGATGAGAGATACCAGCAATTGTCCGGAAGGTTGCTGCCGTAACTTAGCTGGAGGCAACATTGAGCATGATATCAGTGGGACTGAGGTAGAAAGTGCAAACGCAGCATCTTAAAAGAAGAAACGTAGGTGGAAACTGTAACAGTTTGGGTATAAGGCACAAAGGCAAGGAAAGGTTCCTGATGCCAAGATCCAACAGTATACCATTTAAGTAATTGTTATTACCAGTTACTGTGCCATTCTCTGGTTCCAAGCATATCTGAGTTTTATAAACCTAATTTCTTTCCATTGTCAAGTCAGGTCTGAGAGGAATGATAATTCTAGTTTCCAATGAGAAAGCTGGGATCTTCGAGACATTAAGCAGCTTGCTAAAGGTCACCCTGCTTCTAGAGTTGGGGTTTGAATCCATGTTTATCTATTTCACTCCATGGTTCTTATCCACTCTATCGCTTCCCCAGTGTCAAAGCCTGAAAAAACAGAAGGAACCTGCTCTTCACCATAAATCCTTACCTAAATAAATGCATGCCCCTAAATATTCAATACATACCTTTGCTTTCATTAGTTGGAGTGTAACATCACACATACGATTTCTGATATCTGGATGTGAATATATATGGCAAGTGGGAGCTCCAAAGTGCTGAACAGATGTTAGGTATTATTTTTATTATTATGTGGGCGTTTTCCTTCAGTGACTAATGTCAGGAAATAGAAAGGGCTCCATTACACACAAAGTCTACCTCGTCTACAGCCCACCCTAATACTTACTGTGAGATCATTTTCTTTTATAACAAGATATAAAGAACAAATGAAGAATCTGTGTTCACACATTAAGGATTCTTGCAGAAAAGCCCATCTGCAATTTTAGGTGCAGGCTGTAGCATGACTAGATGCTGCTCAAACAACGTGCCCTACTTTCTTCAGCAATGAGAAAGGAAGAAAAGGTTAACATGAAACACACTCTAACCTAGCTGGTTTGCTTTCCTACAAACTTTACCTACAAAGAATCAGTAATAATAAATAAAAAATAAATAGATCAAAGTACCCACACTGATAGGATCAGATGCCCTTCCTGAGTTGGATGCTGGTAGTGGGTATTTGTTTGGGTTTTCAGAAAGCACCCAGCTTTTCTGAAGTCCCTATGTCTCTCCACTGAGAGATTCACAGGCTGCTAGTGCTGAACAGAATCTGACGGGTTGTTTTACAAAGGAGGTAATTAGGGTCCTAAGAGACGAACATTCAGTGTCTGATCGTCAATATGTCAATTATACCACTTGAACAACATGTTAGATGTTCTGGAGCATGCAAGGGGTCTGTCATTAGCACCTCCTGTTTTTCTTTCTTGTTTCCCTACCTAGCTGAAATCCCGTAGTTAGTGATTTTAACAACGGCCTTAAAGGCCCAGAATCCACAGTCTAGGCCAGCTGCTCCAGGGCATCTCTCTCCAGCAGGTACTTTACTGAGAGGTTCCAATATCAGTGCTGACCAGGCCCCCAGTGAGGTGTGCTGTTCATCTCCTCCTCCCTTACCATCTCAGGGTGCCCCTGCACTCAGAAAACCCAAGGGTTCCTTCCCCTTACCCTCTGGTCATGCTTGGATCTAAAATAAAATCCTATTTTAGTCCAACTAAGATCAGATTGGATCTTAGTTGATCCAACTGGATCTAACTGCTCCAATCTGCCCACTACATTGCTATCAAAAGTAGTTTCTCAAAGTACCCTCTGAAATAAGTTTCTGAAAATACTGCCCCCTTAACACACACACACACACACACACACACACACACACACACACACACATGCATACACACATATTTTAAGGGATAGGGGTCTCACTAAGTTGCCCAGGTGAAAGTGCAGTGACTATCCAAAGGCGTGATCATGCACTATACCCTCAAACTCCTGGCCTCATGGGATCCTCCCATCTCAGCCTCCTCAGTAGCCAGGACTACAAGCAGGCATCACCACGCCCAGCTCTGGAATTCCTCTTTAAAAACTCCACTACCTGCTAAATAAAGTCTAAACTCCCTTGACTGGCAGTTGAAGCCCCATCCACTATCTGCCCTCGTCTTCTCTCCTAATCTCTCCACATTTCTCCATATGCCCTAGGCTCATTACCAGGCAGAACCCCAGGTTGTTTCCTGGGCTTAGCAAGTGGCCATTTCTGGTGTTTGGCATGCCTCTTCTTTTCTCATGTGGAACTGCCACCTAGTTTCCTAGGCCTGGCTCAAATGTCACTCTTTCTAAAAGAACTACTCTCTATTATAGCAACATGTCAATTTCCATCTTGCAATACAGTTATTTATCCATTAATCCAATCAACATTTATTAGCACTTTGGCACCAGAACTCTGCTGGGAATACAAAAACACTTGGAGTTTGACATACAAATAATGAAACGGTGAAAAATTTAAATAGCGGGATATGCTTCTGGAGGTAGTGTGGTTTTCTTCTCCTAGATAGACTATAACCTCCCTGAGGACAGGGGATGAGCCCTTTTCTGCATTCATTATCTCCCACAGCATGTACTATCTGTGGACTCAGCACTTGCAGGGTATCTCACAGAGTAAATACAAAGGTATTATAATTTCTCTTCTTATCCTTGAGTAGACTCGCATTAATCAATTCTTTAAATTTCCAACAGCCAATCCAGTGCATGGCACGTAGTACTCAAACAGCAAAGCTAATGAAACAAATGAATGGTAGGAAGCAAGAAATAAATTACCATGACAGCAGGGATATCTCTACCTTATTCACCTTCGTGTTCCTGGGGCCCGGAACAGGGCTTAGCGCATAAGGGGACCTAACAAACGTATGCTAAATAGCCATAGCTACTGTTCTACAGGAACTTGTTTCTCAAACAACTGCCAAAGTTTCTAGTCTCCTGTCCCAGGGTGCATCCAAAAGCTCCGTAGGCAGTATATAACAAGAAACATAGGTCCTGGTCCTAACTCTGATGGTGGTGAGGCCTTCTCTTCCTCTCTCTGGCAGCTGCTCTGCTGGGCAGGGCCTCAGGAGTCCCAGCCCCTCCCACTGCATTACTCCATCACGAAGGCAGTGGATATGAATGAACCACTTCCAGATGAAGACTCATGAATAGCTCGCAGAGTTAAAGTTAACAGGGCCAACTCCATCTCTTAACTCATGGCCAGGGGCACCCTCAGCACGGCCTTGCTGTTCTGGGCCAAGGGTCATCAGGCCAATGATCACTCAACTATGAATATGGAAATAAGAAACTAAAAATGAGAAGCTAAAATGAAGTTCAGTGAGGCTGTTCCAGGTTAATGGATGGAAATCACAATTCATGCCTAAGAAAAGGTGTGATCGTGCCTTTTCATGCCATTCATGTCTTGAGCCCCCTTAGGTCCTCCCTTCCACTTGCCTTATTACTATAAACACCTCCTTCCTTCCTTCCACCATAGCTCCCCTTGCTTCTTCTTTTCTCCATCTTACTCATCTGACAAACCACAGTTTTGTTTTAAGTCCAAATCTCCACCTACTCTGCAACGGTACCCGGGCTGCTGAACATGTTTGGAGAAAATCAGTCACTATGCTGACTGACAAGTACTGTTTTAAACTTATGACCACTAATCTCAGGTGGGTCCTTAGCTTAGCCTGGCAATCCTAGCATATTTCCCAAGTAATCATTCTTCCCTTTTTTAGATGACTATTTCATACATTCTCCTCTCTTTAGAAATCTCCTCCCCACCCTCAGCTGGAAAACTTTGCACTTTGTATGTTCCAAAGAATATGCAATCGAAGGAGAATTTCCACATACTCCCACTTTTACCAGCCTTCCTGCTGGCTGAATAGAGGACTGGATGAAAAATGTCCAAAGATGTAAAGAACCATAAAAGAGAAATCATTGGACTGGGAGGATTAGGGATAGAAATGGAGCTGGAAACGAGACAGGCCAGTAAACAGAAGAGATTAATAATGGAATAGTTATAATCCATAGGTAAAAACTTGCTTTTCATTCTGTGGGAAATGGAGTGCCATCAAAAATTTGACTTTCCAGAGTAATTTCTAGGATCATCTGAGGCAAAGTGTTTAATGCAAAATACATTGGCACTGGAGTGATGAGCTTTAGATTCCAGTGCTAGTGACATGTATTATGTAACAAATATATTATGTATTACATATATCATGTAATATGTACACTGTATTACATTATGTAATGCAGTGGCATACATACATATTTTAGCAATAACATGTTGTGCTTGAAAAAATTAATCTAACATTCTATATTTGGAACAGAATGAATAGATCAGTTCAAAGACTAGTACAACAGTCCATGCAAAAAGAAATAAGGTGTTGAATTCGAAAGGTGGAAGAGCGATACAAAGGAAATATATATAAGGGTATCTAGCTGGTTGGGAGAGAGTTGCTGTTTTAAATCCTATTTTCTGATTTAGATACACTAATATTTATTACATCCTTCCTATATACATATAAGACACCAAGGATAGAACTTTCACACACTCATGGGCAAGTTTTATTACCTCTCATGTTATGGATAAAGAATCTAAATCTCTGCAGAATGTAGAACACTCAGCAAGTAAATGGTAGGCCAAAAAAAAAAAAAAGGAAATCAAACCTAGGTCTCTTCTTTCCGATTTATGACAAATGTCCAACCTAATGAGATTTCACATTATTACAGTCTAGCCCTGGAATCTAAAGCTCATCACTCCAATGCCAATGTATTTTGCATTAAACACTTTGCCTCAGATGATCCTGGAAATGAATCTGGAAAGTCAAATTTTTATTTTGGATTAGATAATTTGACCCTCGTCTACATTTCTCATCTCTTATCCAGTTCCCTGTCCCCACAAATTCTACAGTCAGCTACAGTAGACTACTCAACATTCCCTGCTTACACATCTATACCAAATTTCCTCCTTGCCCCTGACCAATTTCCACATCAGTAAAATGAGGGTAACAGTACCAAACGTCGTAGAGACATGCAAAGCACATAGATAAATGTCTCACACATACTAAACACCAAATAAATGTTAATAATTATTATCTTGCCTCTTTTGACCTTACTTCTTTTGAAGTTCAGTCCACACTACCTCTCTAGATTGCTCCAGGAAGAATTAAATGGCTCCTACTTACCTTTTTGTAATTCAATTTTAACACATTTCATAGTTTCATTTATATTCTAGCTAACCTACGTGTCTCTTTTTCCAATTACAATGCAAAAGCAGCACCATATTTGTATTTTTATCCCTCATGAAGCTAGCACAGTGTGATGGGTACAGCAGGTCCCAAACAAATAACTACCGAATACAGTCAAGTATACTATAACTAGTACATTGTTAATTAATTTTAAAATAAATTTGTAGGGAAGAAATGATTATACAACATGCATCATTAGAACAACGGTGTCTACTAGTGTGCCGCATTTGATAGTCTCATTCACCTATGATTTAGGAAAAAAGAAATTGTTTCTTGTACACAATATCATACATAAGGTAACACAACAGATTGACCAGGGAAGTATTTTTGTTATAATATCTTTGAAGTATACAATATCCCAACACACAAAACCATCTCACCAACTTCCTATCCATTTCAACATCCCTACCAGAATCATCTGAGCTTTTCCAAGGTCTTTCCATAGCAAACTATTGGACGGCTCTCGTTCTCAACAATTGTTTCCTTACAGTGAGCTGACATGGGTCTGCTCAAAATCTCTCCTCATTAATTCTCTGCAATTTATATTAATAAGGCTTATACCCCCAGGAAATTGATAATTGGAACCACCTTCTAAACTGCAAGCTGCATCCCCAAACAAAAGGGGAAGAACACACACGGAATTTATAGCAGGATAAACTCTTCCATTGCTTACTCTTTTTCAGCTGAAGAGATACAAATGGGTGTCAACGGCTGTAGATAAGAGTGCTAGAAAAGCACAGAGAAAGTCTAGCAGGCAAATGCAGCAGGGAGATACAGAGCAGGGTGGGTGCACGGATGTGCACAGAAAAATAGGGCCTGCAGCCAAACAGCTGTGCTTACTGGGCAATCCAATCCCTCATGGGTGGCCACATCTCATCAGAGACTTCTTTTTTTTTTAGATGGATTTTCACTCTTGTTGCCCAGGCTAGAGTGCAATGGCACGACCTCAGCTCACTGCAACCTCTGCCTCCTGGGTTCAAGTGATTCTCCTGCCTCAGCCTCCTGAGTAGCTGGGATTACAGGCACCCACTACCATGTCTGGCTAATTTTTTGTATTTTTAGTAGAGACAGGGTTTCACCATGCTGGCCAGGCTGGTCTCAAACTTCTGACCTCAGGTGATTCACCTGCCTCAGCCTCCCAAAGTGCTGGGACTACAGGCGTGAGACACCGTGCCTGGCCCTCATCAGAGACTTCTATACTTCCATACCCTCCTTCCCTAAGATGACTAAAGTTTCAGGTTGTAGATGGTTTCAACCTAGAGGATATTAATAGTTGACCATGTTCTCATTCCTTCTGCTCTAAGTATAATGAGTCCATGGAAACGCTAAGCAAGTTCAATGATATATTCAAACACAATCTAGAATTAGCAAAGACAACCAACAGAACAATGTGGCCTGAAGAATGGGGCTATTTGCATAAGAAAATACCTCTTGCCATCTAGCCAAGGCCTTCTTCTTATCTTATGTGCTAATCAAGGGGTGTTGGCAACGCCATCTTACAGACCAAAAAGGCAGCTTGATGAGCAACTGTTGAGCACATAATATCGGCTGAACACTCCGCTGTTCGAGCCTTGGATAACAGATCTGGGCATTAAAAAGTATTGTCACATCATTGCTGTCTCAGGAAACTTAAAAGCAGATTTTCAAGCTGCACTCACTGGCTTCTGGGAAGTTTTCAAGTGATCTTGTTTATCCACTGCAAGTCTACGGAACTAGATAATTAGTAAAAAATACTGAAGATGACAGAGTTAAGAAACAGCCACTGGATTTTAAAAACCCATAGTGACATGATTCTGAATTTTCTTCACTTTTCAATTTCTATTACTGCTATCATTTACACAAACAATGGGAACTTGCACCTCTCAAACGGTTCCTGCCAGTCCTGCTCAGCGTCTATAAAAGGAAAGGCACTAAGCATACTCATGTTAGGAGATTCTGACACATCTCAAGATAAAATAGAAACATACTTCCTTTCAAATATTACTATGATTTCTGCTTAGGAACAAGAACTAACACTAAGAAACAGTCTGCTTCTAAATAAAACTGCCTAGTTTATTTTTGAAGAGTTTCATTTATCTATAAAAGTTTGCAGTGACCATCAATAAAACCCAGACAATACCATACCATGTATGTCACATGCTGGACCCAACTGTGTTAACTGTAATGAACCTGCGTGGAAGGAGATGAGCCACAGCTGGTCCCTAAATTAGGAACAGGCTGCATTAGCCACATTTTAGGAACAGGCTGCATTAGCCAGGTTAATATACAGATTACCCTGGAACTCAGAATCCACTTTCCTTAAAACAAAAAAGGGAGAGCGAGGCAAATATGTAAGGATTATTTTCTTAGATTAGGCCACAAAATCATGAAATAATAATAACAATAAGAAGAGCAAACACTCACAAAGTTTTTACTACGTGCAAGGTATTTTAAAGCACATGCACACTTAAAGCTCATAAAAATTTTTAAAGGTACTGTTGTTATCCTTATTTTGCAAACGAGGAAATTGAGGCAGAGAGAAGTTAAGTAACTTGACCAAGGTCAAAATGCTGTAAGTGGCAGAACTGGATCCTCACAAGTAACTCTTAATAAACACGAATTTAAAAAAAAATAATAACAAAGAGAGAGAAAGAACTGTTTGAAGTTTCTTCTAAAATACATCCCATCTAGATGGTCCTTTCCTTAGACTCCCTCTTCCCAGAGGCCTAAAGCAGACCCTTGTCACATTTGGCATTTTACAGCCAATCCCAATCTGAAAGCTTCACTTTAGTTCTGCATTATCCAACATGGTAGCCACAAGTCAAATGTGGCTATTGAGGTTTAAATTAATTTTTAAAATTGATTAAAACTAAATAATATGAAACTTTCAGTTACTTAGTCACATTTTCAGCACTTCATGTGCTCACTATCCAAACTTCAAGGGCCAGTGGCTACCACATTGGAGAGCAGATAGAAACTTTTCAATCTTCATATAAAGTTACTTGGTCAGCTATCCAACCAACTTTGTCTATAAAGGACCGAATGCTAAATATTTTAGGATATTTTAGGCTTTGGAGGCAGCATAGTCTTCGTAACAACTACTTGCCTCCATCAATGTAGTGCAAAGCATCCACAGACAATATGTAAACCAATGAATGTGGCTATGTTCCAAAGAAACTTTATTACAGAAACAGGCAGCTGTCCTGCAGGCCACGGTTAACTAACCCTTATTCTAAATGACTCTGGAGTTTTCACATGGATTTTCCCTTAATATCTGATCTCCCACTACCCTGCCACCTCTCTGCCCTAACCAGGCAGGGAAATAATTGCATCAGAATTCTAGAACCTCTCTGCACTCTCTGTGGAGAGAAACCTGTCTTATGTAACTCTCTTTTCTTATTTCATCTCTTTCCCCTCACATGGGAGGTGCACATCCTCTAACTCCACAGTTTTTAAGAAGCTTAAAATAGAGATTTTTGGGCTCCATCTGCAAAGGCTGATTTAATGGGTCTGAGGTGGAGCCCAGGAATCTGTACAGGAAATGAGCCCCATGGCGGTTTTAATCCTGGGAGTGTGTGGACGACAGTATAAAAACACTACTTGCCATTTAAACAGTAGGTATGAGAAGGAATGAAGAGGATAAATTCTTTTCTAGTAGCTGTAATTCCCCAACCACAGAGAAAAAGCTATCACTTAACCTCAGCCCAGGGAAGTCCAGGCATCAGCAGAGCAGATGAAGGCACAACTGAAGCTTTCGACGCGTTCAGCAGGAAAGAGCTCTGAGTGGATGGAAGCCTGGAGAAGAGTGGTATCTGCCTGGCCTGGGAGGCAGGGGTATTAGGAGCTTTTCAAAAGGACCTCAGGGGCTGACATGCTCCATACCCAACATGCTCCCAAAATACGGAGTCCCACCCTATCTGGTGTTCCTGAAAGCCATCGGTGGCACTAATAACCTTTCAGAGTCTTTATTTTTTAAATTCCTTTACAAATTGATTCATTCATTATTAGCTGTGACCTTGTGCAAGTTCCTTAACATTCTGGTGCCTCAGTTTCCTCATAAAATGAAACAGTATACAAAGGGTTCTTGTGAAAATCAAATAAAGTAATATTTGCAAGGCACTTAGAACACTGCTTGTCACAGAGTAAGTGCTCTATAAGTGTTTGTTAAATATATAAAAATTGCATTTAACATTTAATATGCACCTTCTATGTGCTGGGTACAGTGTCAGATGACAACATATAGAAATAAAGAAGACCTTAAAAGAGATGGAAGTTACACTGTTGTATATGAAAGGCTTTCTCTGACCATGTAACACCCCCCTTCTCTCATTGCTCTATCTCTTTATCTTGCTTAACTTTGTTATTAGCACTTATTAAAGGATATCTAATAGATATCCATGAAATGCATGCTTATCAGACTCATCTACTATACGGTCTTCATAAAGATAAGGATTTTGTTATATTCACAACTGTATAATCTGGCTTCTAACACAGTGCTTGGCATTCAGCAAATGATCAAAACTATAAAATAAATGAATGAGTGAATGAAGAACATTTAATGGTCACCTATTATGATATTTTGTAAAGACCAGATAGTTAAATGTTTTAGAGCTTCTAACTTTTAATCACATGCATATTTTAAAACTTGAAATCTAGTAAACTTCTCCCATATTAAAAGAAATCCAACAGCAATGCCTGTCAAAAAGGCATTTGTGTTTTCAATCAATTCCAAAAGATTCTACCTGGTTACTTAACCTGTACAAAAAAATATTGGTTTATAGCTTTATATAGATATTTTTTTATTCCCATATTATTCTTGAGAAGTAAGGATGGAATAGATATTCCCCCCACTAAATACGGAGACAACAGGCAGGAGAAGTTGCCTTGTCCAGACACAACTAGATCAGCAACACTAAGTGATTCAAATTCCCATTACAGGAACATATTCCCACTGTATAGGAACTACTGCAATGACGATCATGGTAAAGTCTCAGTAGAACTAAGAATTAAATGGATTTAGGAATAAACATTCTCACTCATCAATTCAGCCAGCCTCTTCTTCCACCAGCTTCTTAACATCTTTGGATTACTGCTTAAGTCATTATTCTTACCTTTATTTATGAACAGCAATTATACTCCTTAAATGCCACCTTTTGGCTACAAGTCAATCCAACATCTACAATTCAGATTACTGCAATACTTCATCATTGCTAGATAATAACGACATCCTTTGTCAATACATACTGAGTGGAGAGGAAGGCAGAATCCATAGATAAATGGCAACATGTGGACCCTATCCTTAGTAAGCATGGGTTTTTGTTCTTTTTTTAGGTGATAAAGTCACTGAAGGGTAATAGTAATCTTCATTACTCCTGACATAACGAATCCAGATATTATGCCTCACTTACCAAACACACACAAATAGTTTCTTACTTCTCAAGGAATAATAAAGGAAAATAGATTCACATTTCGAGGTCATAGAGTCCAACTCTATCTCATTATAGATGAGAAAACTGAGTTCCAAAGAAGTTAGAGGACTAGTTCACCACACCTAAAACTCTAGTCTTCTGCCTCCCAATTTAGGGGTCTACAATTATGAGCTTGATAATCCACATAAACTGGCAACTCTTCCTCCTAGTTTTTCCGTTTATGATGTTTTCAGCTTTGTGTATGAGAAATGTATTCATTAAACAAAGTACCTACAAACCCTTTCATCGTAAGTGCTCCATAAATATTTGAGTGAAGTGAACCAAATTTGGGTATGACTTATTGCCATAGGAAGCAGAATGCTTAACACTTAAGACTATTCCATTTGTGATTTTTGGTTTCCATAGTGATAAATAACATTTACTGCTACATGTGGTCTGGCTAACATCTATGAACAAGCATTTCCTGATGAACGGCAACTCCCACAAGATACAATTTCCCAAATACTTTAGGCAGCTGATGAGGAAAAAAAAAAACTGCCCATAGAAAAGATTAATAACCTATTAGGTCGTTCATTATCAAAGGGCACTCTAAATTTGCTATAATATGGCTGATTCTCTGACTTTATAAATTTGTTTCAGGAATGTTAAGGGAAAACATTCAGGCTTTGCCAACCAACTTAACAGACAAGATTATAAAATTTAGGTTTACAAGAAACATGCCATAAATTTGTTCAACAAATTATGATAGTTTTCAATCCTACATGATGACAAAGATATATTTCATATTTTAACTCTCCAGCTGTTAGTTTTTGATAATAACACCCCTCTTCTAAAAGTGTCCATTGTGTATCTGGAACCTATCAATAGTCAGTCAATCTGGACATACACACGGAGCTGTGTACAAAGAGGAGGCCACTGAAAGGAAGTTATGAGCTTCAATATCCACCTAGTCATTCGCTGCTGCCTCCAGCTTGCTTTTGTGTTTGGTAGTTCTCTTTAAGAACTAAACTTATCAAAATGTTCTAGTATTAGGGCATTAAAAATACAAGGAGAATCTAAAAAGTGTATATATGCAATTATACATTTAGAAATACTTTTTCTCCCAGCTTTCTCTTAACAGAAGGCTGTAACACAGAAATTGATATAGAAGCCTTTGCTATTTTGCAACTTTACATTGACAGCTTTGAGGGGTTGTTGAGTTACAGGAGAGGGGGTCAAATTTTTCAAAGAGGACGGGTTGAATTAGTATCCTGATGTTCCCTGGATCTCTATGATCTCTCCCCTGTACAATTACAGAAGCCTGTACACACTGTTTCTAAGAACATTTCACCAAAATTGCCTTTGGTGAGAACAAGACAACTGTTCACAGTCTGGAGAAAATAAGTAAATTTTCTGGATTAAAAGTCTGCTTGTAATACCAATTTTTATTCATTTTGGGTCACAAACTATTCCTATCTAAAATCCCCAAGATGCTATCTTAATTTCAACTCTACGTTAATCCTATCCTAAACTTGTGGAAATTAAGCAAAATATTAAGAGTTTGACTTCTTAAAAGCATTCATGCAAGCTTTGCACACACATTACTAATCACGTATTGTTTACCTCCTACAGTGTAGGAGACACAATGGTGCAGGTTCTCTAGTGATGCACCTTCATCTAAGAGGGAAGGGGCAAAGTTGGGGAAAGATTGCAAAAACCCACTGCATTCATCTCAAGGAAATGCAGTCACATTAAGCAAGCAGAGAGAACCCGGAAGAAAGTTAAATAGCTAAATACAGACACTTCATTATCACTTAGACATATTTCTAATAAGATGGTTATCTTTTTTTTTTTTTTTTTTTTTTTTTTTTTTTCAGAGTCTTGCTCTGTCGCCTAGGCTGGAGTGCCGTAGTGCAATCTTGGCTCACTGCAACCTCCACCTCCTGGATTCAAGAAATTCTCCTGCCTCAGCCTCCTGAGTAGCTGGGATTACAGGCACGTGCCACCACGCCCGGCTAATTTTTGTATTTTTAGTAGAGACGGGGTTTCACAATGTTGGTCAGGGTGGTCTCAAACTCCTGACCTCGTGATCCACCCGCCTCGGCCTCCCAAAGTGTTGGGATTACAGGCTTGAGCCACCGCACCCGGCCAAGATGGTTATCCTTAAGAAAATTCTCTTGGACATATGAAATGAAGAAACCAAAGCTGGGGAAAGCAGAATGGACCACAAATGTGTTTGGTACAGAATATGACTGGGTTGGTTCATGTCTTGCCTCTTCTATAACAAATAACAGAATGAAGTCCTGGTCATTGCCATCGAAAGATCCTCATAGAGAGTAAAGAAAGCACCAACAGCTAACCAACTGCCTTTGCTTTCCACCCCACTGGGCGGTTTTCGACCATATGCCTTGGCAATGAGTGGTCTGCCCTGGAAGAGATATGTGACATTTCTGAAAACAGCTAGCAGAATGCTCTCTATGTTCCACACCCAGATAGCACAGCTGGCCATCATGCACACAGGGCAGCTCAATGAGCACTTACTGAGAAAGTACTACATAGTTAGCACAATGCTTGCTACTGTCAATGAATGATTTATATTTAAATGATGGCACTTGTCCCAAAAGAACTTGCATTTAAGTTGCAGACAGAATACACTCTCAGGAAAGTGATATCCCAATTTATAAAACATAAGTTTGAAATTTTGCCAGAGATTGTCAGGTAATGAGGAAGAAATCATCCAAGAAACTGAGCAATACTAGGTCAACAGAAATATAACGGTCCCATTGCCAAATGAAGGTAAAAGCTGTAAGTGCCCAAAAGTAAAAGTGGACAAATATGAGTATTTAGGAGTAAACAAGCAAAAAAAAAAAAAAAAAAAAAAAAGGCAAAAAGTACAAAAAAGGCCTCATAACATTTTTAATGGACTTTTTCAGAAAAGAGTCACTGAAGGTATTGAAATAAATCCATTCACCATATGTTCCAAACCATAGGTACCAGGTACTATGGCTTGCCAATATTTTCAAATTGTAAATCACCAAAAAGTTTTATAACGAAGTTTATTAACATTTATCATTAACTTTTGAGATGATAGTTAAGGTATTTTGTTGGTATTCCTGTAAACAGTAGAAAGAAACAAGAGTATCAATGAAAAAAAATGGATGTCTATTACCATCAGAGACCCAAGAGTAATTATACCATATGTAAATGCAAATAGTTTAAGAATCATAAACTTCATATTCTGTTCAAATATACTTTAAGTCTAACAGAATATAAAATAAATGTATATATTTAGGAGCAGGAAGGGGGTATCTGCTAAATACCTCAACCCCAAAAGACCACTACGCACAGGCAGTTACCAAAAAAGGGCTTGGGTGTGTTTTCACCCAAGTAATCATTAATGAGTCTCCAAATACCGATTCAATCACAAGTAATTACCTACTAGCTTTCTTTAACAAAGCACAAAATATAAACTTTATTATGTTACATTACCCATGAGACTGTGACATTTAACCCTAGATAGACATAAGATAATTTGACTCTATAAACAAGACAGCTGCAAGAAAAGACCAAAGATAGTCATCACACTAAGTGCGGGGAGTCTGTACCTTCTAGCAGTGGCAAATGAACTTTTCCTCACTAGCATTTTGCTGTAAACAACTTACATAACTTTGCAACCTGAGACATGAATGAAACAACACTACAGGAAGTAACTTCATCATCTACCACTTCAATACTGTATTACTAAGTACCTCATCCCAGGAATAGACTTAAAGTAGAATTATTTAAAGATGAATTCTATGCCTAGGTAGAAGGTATTTCAGTGTCCTACAGAAATTAACCAAATTTAAATCCAAGAATAAAATGCCCACAATGCTATTAGTTAGCTTAAAAACTACCAAATTGAACACATGTTCACAAAGCTAAATTGGAAAGGGTACCTATTTCAAAGTACCCCTGGTCACTGCCTCCTACATGTCTGTTTTCCTTGAAGTTGTATCTTGAAGCATCTTATAGACAATGTTGGGATTAGTTGGCTGTGAAAGCCTCCGCATTATCAGGTCGAATTTTGAGGGGAAGATGGGAAGGGGGTGTCAAATGTCTCTCATCTCTTCAGTGACAAAATATTTATTGCGTTTCCCTTCTAAACACACCAACTTAAGAGAAAATTTTGCAAAAAGATAGGAAATCTGTAGTAAAAGTACACAAAATTTAACTAGACTCTCTTCTTGACTTAGAAAACTGAGGCCAGGAGACACTTTAGTTTCTTTTTTTTTTGAGATGGAATCTTGCTCTGTTGCCCAGGCTGGAGTGCAGTGGCACGATCTCAGCTCACTACAACCTCTGCCTCCTGGGTTCAAGTGATTCTCCTGCCTCAGCCTCCAGAGTAGCTGGGACTATAGGCATGTGCCACCACACCTGGCTGATTTCTTGTATTTTTAGTAGAGACAGGGTTTAACCACATTAGCCAGGATGGTCTCTATCTCCTGACCTTGTGATCCACCCACCTCAGCCTCCCAAAGTGTTGGGATTACAGGCGTGAGCC
This sequence comes from Macaca thibetana thibetana, assembly GCF_024542745.1. Lineage (NCBI taxonomy): Eukaryota > Metazoa > Chordata > Mammalia > Primates > Cercopithecidae > Macaca > Macaca thibetana. The sequence continues at coordinate 89,067,417 of NC_065578.1, read as the reverse complement.
ACCACGCCCAGCGTCCCTATCAGTTTTTTAGAAAAACTAAAAGGCAGCTTACTTGGCTGGATATGAAATTCTGGGTTGAAGATTCCTTTTTATTTTTTTTTTTGAGACCGAGTCTTGCTCTGTCACCCAGGTTGGAGTGCAGTGGTGCAATCTTTGCTCAGTGCAACCTCTACCTCCCGGGCTGAAGCAATTCTCCTGCCTCAGCCTCCTGAGTAGCTGGGATTACAGGCACGCGCCATCATGGCCGGCTAATTTTTGTATTTTTAGTAGACACAGTGTTTCACCATACTGGTTAGGCTGGTCTCAAACTCCTGACCTTGTGATCCGCCCGCCTCGGCCTCCCAAAGTACTGGGATTACAGGCTTGAGCCACCACGCCCAGCGAAAAATCTTTTCTTTAAGAATGTTGAATATTGACCCCCACTCTCTTCTGGCTTGTAGGGTTTCTGCTGAGAGATCCGCTGTTAGTCTGTTGGGCTTTGCTTTGTGGGTAACCCAACCTTTCTCTCTGATTGCACTTAACATTTTTTCCTTCATTTCCGCCTTGGTGAATCTGACGATTATGTGTCTTGTGGTTGCTCTTCTCGAGGAGTATCTTCGTGGTGTTCTCTGTACTTCCTGAATTTGAATGTTGGCCTGTCTCGCTAGGTTGGGGAAGTTCTCCTCGATAATACCCTGAACTGTGTCTCCAACTTGGTTCCATTCTCCCCGTCACTTTCACGTACACCCATCAAACATAGAATTTGGTCTTTTCATATAGTCCCATATTTCTTGGAGGCTTTGTTTGTTCTTTTTTATTATTTTTTCTCTAATCTTGTCTTCTCGCTTTATTTCATTAAGTTGATCCTGATCGATTCAGCTATTGATACTTGTGTATACTTCACAAAGTTCTCGTGCTGTGTTTTTCGGCTCCATCAGGTCATTTATGTTCTTCTCTAAACTGGTTATTCCAGTTAGCACAGGCCAAGGTAGCAATCAAAATCTCAGTCAAAATAATGCAGTATTGGTTGGGTGCAGTGGCTCATGCCTGTAATCTCAGCACTTTGGAAGGTCGAGGCAGGCGGATCACCTGAGGTCAGGAGTTCGAGAACAGCCTGGCCAACACAGCGAAACTCCATCTCTACTAAAAATATAAAAATTAGCCAGGCATGGTGGCATGTGTGTGTACTCCCAGCTCCTTGGGAGACTGATACAGGAGAATCACTTGAACCCAGAAGGCGGAGGTTGCAGTGAACAAAGATCACAACACTGCACTCCAACCTGGGCGATAGAGCGAGACTCTGTCTCAAAAAAAAAAAAAAAAAAAAAAAAAAAGAAAAGAAAAGAAAAAAATACAGGGTCAATATTTAAAAAGTTCTCATTCCATATTCTCCCAATTACTGCAGCAAACTAAGAGGAATAAGACAGACATTTTTGTGTTCAGTGGTTGAGAGCACTGACCAAAAGCCCAGAATCCTCCTGTAGCCTCTTTAGAGCTGGTATGACACTGGGCAAATCACTTGGTCTTGCTGAACCTAAATTTCCTTTTCTGTAATATGGGAATAAGAGTATGATCAACTTCATCGAGTTGTTATGTCAATTAAATGACACAATGTACGCTGCTTAGCATGTGCCTGGCATATAGTTAGAACTCAACAATTAGCTCTTTATTACTATAAAAAATTGATGTGCCTTATTTGGCGGGGGTGGGGGAATACGCTGAGGTATATGCACATAAATAAACCTCATTGGTGTCATGGAATTCACATATACCTTTTACGCATGTGTTGTGGGAGTCATGGGAGAGATCAGACATAGTTTTGAAGAAATTTGCATAACCTGAGGGGGTCCAGTAGCTTTAAGAATTTAACCTAGGGATGGTATGTGTAGCTCGTTTTTACTTAATATAATGTTCCCTGTGGGAATCGCTAGCTTCTAATCCTTACATTTTATGATTCAAAACTCTTGATGTGTCGGCTGCACTGAAGGTTCTATCTTCTTCAAAACCCAGAATAAATATTTTGTGCTGGACACCAAACAAGGTACTGGAAAATGTATAGATGACTTATGTATTTTCTCATCATTTGAAGGCCATTCTTTGGCTTGATTGTGCTAGTAATTGAGCATCTTGAGAGGGAATGGCTTACATTGGCCCATCTGCTTCTTTTTCTCTTTCCTCCTTTGCCTATCATAGATAACCAAGTTCAGGACTCCATTTAGTATGTTCCTGAAAATGAGACTGCTAAACCATTTCTACTTAAATCCTAACCTGCCAACAGTCAGTCCTTACAATGAGGGCAGCCATTTACTCTCCGTCTTTTAATCCTCATAATTTGGGTTACAATTTGTATCCTTGAAGAATTCCAAAAGGATGTTTCCTTCCTAAGTTATAACACTGAGAATCTAGTAAAACATTGTTTTAAGGAAAAAAATTTAACTAAATGTCTTCACATGAGATGTTCTACATCCTTAGTTATTAGAAAAATGCAAGTCAAAAACGACATTGCCACTGGGAATGCAAAATGGTGCAGCCACTTCAGAAAACAGCTTGGCAGTTCCTCACAATGTTAAAGAATAACCAGATGACTAGTCCTTCAATTCCACTTCTAGGCAGAATACACACAAGAATAATGAAAATATATCTCCACCTAAAAACGGGCATACAAATGTTCACAGCAGTATTATACACAACCGCCCAAATGTGAAAACAACCCAATCTATGAGAATGGGTAAATAAAGTGTGGTGTATATAGCTTCAGTTTTGTAAGATGAAAAAGTCCCAGAAATCTGTTTCAAAACAATGCAAATATATTTAACATTACAGAATGGTACACTTTAAAAATCTGGCATATTTATACAATGGGATATGATCCGGCAATAAAAAGAAATGAAATACTGACACATGCTACAATGTAGCTGAACCTTAAAAATACGAGAGAAGCCAGTCAAAAAGTGACTACATAATTTATGAAAAAGTACATATTGTATTATTTCATTTATTCTAAATGTCCTTAATAGGCAAAACTACAGATTAACGTTGGTCAGGGGCTGGTGGGATTGAAAAGGGTGGAGAATGATGTTTACTGGGGACAGAGTCTCTTTTCAGGTGACAAAATGTTCTAAAATTGATGTGGTAATGGTCACATGACTCTAAATGTACTATAAACACTGTTGGATTATACACTCTAAGTGGGCCACTTGTATGGTATATGCATTATATCTTAATAAAACAGTTAAAAACTATATGCAAATACTAAGTGACTTGCTACCCTGATGTTGTTTGGCTTAATAAAACACCTTGAACTTTGGGGTCCATATCACACCGATTTTTCCTTTTAATGTTAAGTATAAGGATCTATCTGATTGATATACTTGAAACTCTCATGCCGCCCTTAACTGTCCTTGCTGTCCTACTCTCTAAATTCCCTCCTCAAAAGGTGTGTATTCTCCGTGCTCCTGAGGGGCAGGGCTGCAAGGTTACCTAGGTAACCAGAAATAGCCAGAGAGAGACCCTAACGGAGAGCCTATCGGGCCTTTATGAGACCAGAAAACAAAGCTTGACATTCCTCTCACCAAGAAGGGGTTTTGTGAGATGTAGGGATAGGCTTGAAGGCTAACGAAAAGTACAGAACTATTGTGAATAGTGCCACAATAAACATACGTGTGCATGTGTCTTTATAGCAGCATGATTTATAATCCTTTGGGTATATACCCAGCACTATTCACAATAGCAAAGACTTGGAATCAACCCAAATGTCCATCAGTGACAGACTGGATTAAGAAAATGTGGCACATACACACCATGGAATACTATGCAGCCATAAAAAAGGATGAGTTTGTGTCCTTTGTAGGGACATGGATGTAGCTGGAAACCATCATTCTTAGCAAACTATCACAAGAACAGAAAACCAAACACCGCATGTTCTCACTCATAGGTGGGAACTGAACAATGAGATCACTTGGACTCGGGAAGGGGAACATCACACACCAGGGCCTATCATGGAGAGGGGGGAGGGGGGAGGGGGGAGGGATTGCATTGGGAGTTATACCTGATGTAAATGACGAGTTGATGGGTGCTGACGAGTTGATGGGTGCAGCACAGCAACATGGCACAAGTATACATATGTAACAAACCTGCACGTTATGCACATGTACCCTAGAACTTAAAAGTATAATAATAATAAAAAAAATAAAAAATAAAAAAAGAAAATAGGGGAATTAAAGAATGGCTACTCCATTAAAAAAAAAAAGAAAAAAGAAAAGTACAGAACTAAAGGAATGGCCTACAGAAGCCAGAACACCCAGAAACACAATAATCTGGCTGTATTTTTGTACACAGTCTGCTATGAGTGCTATAAGTAAGTGTTCTCAAGCAGGGGTCTAAGGATCTCTAAAAAACTACTGATACATTCAAGAGTTTATGACTTCTCCAGAATAATCTTTCAATTTGTGTTTTCATCTCAATGTTAATCTAAAGGAAACTGATATAAATGCACACTGGACCATCCGAATGACCCCCTTAGCAATACCATGCCCAGGCGTGTATTTATAATTGCCACATCACCGAGCATTCCTCATCACCGATTAGTACTCCTGGGGTGCTGATAAGCACACACGGCAATGGTAAAATGTAATTTAAGACTGTCATTGAGCAAGACTTTGATTTCATGGCACCATAAAATGACAAACAGTGAAGGAATGTACTATAATAACTGCTTCAGGCTGATGAGGAAAGGACAGAGGCAGACTTGACACATAATCCACAGAAACACACCAAGAGAAGGTCAAATGACATGAAGGTATGTGCTACACATGAAGGTATTGTAGAGCAAAGGTTTTGTTTTAGCAGCTCAAAAATTATAAAGAGGAGGCAATGATAAAGAGTTCTGTTTAAGTTGTTTTCAGAATAATCTGAATGAGTCATTCCTATAATCTACTGACTTCCTTCAACAGTCTGACACTTGGCTGCATGCTGAAAACCTTAAAAATTTTCCGTATCTATAAGAACTAAAATTTACAAACATATTCCTGTTCCTGATTCTGCCACTAGTTGAATTAGATATATATTTGGAGTTGATGTCAGTAATTCTGAAATGGTAACATCATCTTTGAATGAACAGGACATTTACAGCTCTAACAAAAAAGTTGTAAGTCATTAAAATCATTAAAATTGTAACTAAAGAACTATTCACTGGCAGACTTATGGTCTGATAAGCTCTGATAGTCCTGAGCTAGCAAGCAAGGTCTTCAAGTTCATAATGTGCTTCTGAATAACTTATTTATGCAAATAAGTATTCTCTGCATTACTACTATCAGTCAAAAGACTCATATGCATTAAGTACACATTTGGACCCAATGCAACAACTTTATATTTTAAAAAATCAACATAAGTGATTTAGCTTTGGCAAAAAAGCATTCATCTTATTAATTTAAATTTTAATGGTTTTAAAATGTTATTTGCATTTGCTATTTTAAAATGTTTTAATAATTTTATAAGGACTATAAGCACAGAAAGTATATATATTATTTCATGTTTATTTAGTACATATATTTAGTATATATATTTAGTACAATTAAGCAAAGTAAAGTCAACAAAAATGGTTTTTGAAAACTCCCTTTAAAGGAATGAAATTCATTCATAGGTTGTGTGCTAAGCACTACTACAAGCAATAATATGGGAATGATCTGGACCATACTCATTCATTCAAAAACACTTGAGATCCTACTGTGTGCTGGGTATTGGGATACCATGGGAAACAAGATAGACATATTTATGCGCTTATGGGGCTTGAAATCTATTAGAAAAGGCAAATCAATGTAATAACTGAAATGCTGGAGATGTAAAATGTTCCATGGAAACAGCAAGGGGACCTAATCCAGTTTAGGGGTTAGACAGAGCTTCTGGAAGGACATCAAGACCAAAAGAAAACACAGGAGTTAGCCAAACAAAAGTGAAGGAGCAGAAGGGGAAAGAGTGTGCTAGGCATCAGACATACCCTGTAGTCAAGGCTTGTTGTCATGAAAACTTGGCCGATAAGAAGTACAGAAAGAAGTTTTTTGTATCTGGAAGATGGTGAGGGGTGGGGGAGAGGTAAGGCTAGTGCTCTAGACTGGAGATGGAGGCTGAGGTTTCCTGGGGCAAGGTCTCGATGTCTTGAGGACTCTGGATTTTAACTGCTTATTAAAGACTTCCAAGGACAATGAGAAGTCACTGGATGGTATTAAGGAGGTCAATGACATAAGGTTCCAATGTATAGAGAGCACTGGAGTTCAGAGGCAGCTGCAGCAGTCCAGGCAAGACATGATGGGGGCTGCAGCTGGAGCTGTGGACTGCAGCAGCACACAGGAGACAGTCAAGAGATACCAGATAAAATTAAGATAGAATTGAGAGGGCTTGGAAATTCATTGCATCTGGGAGTTAAATGAGAAGGATACATTCTAGAAAATGTTCAAATGGTAACTGGTGGATAGCGGTGTCTTTCATAAGATGACGGAAGAATTACAAATCCTTGTAAACTGAGGACCACCTGCATTCAAGACTACTTTGTACAAATCTGAAAAAGTGTTTTTGTTCTTCTTGCAATTTCTTACCTCTGCATCTATGATGAACAGTTTTTAAAAAACAAAAACAAAAATACTACTGACTTGCATAACCACTCACACCCAGAGGTGGCAATATCCAAAACAAGTCTATGCTCTTTTTGGAAAGTCTTGGTTCAAAGACAAAAAACAGAACAGATGAATCCTTTGATCCTCACTATTGACATGGTGCCTCAATGCAAACCCAAGACCTTTCTTTGTTGGGACAATGTAAGAGCTCAACATAGCAGGCATTTAGTTTTAAGAGGTTCCAGCTCTGCACTTTATGCCATAAAAACAGGGATTTAAATATCAAAAGAATCAGACTCAAGTTCCAAGTGACCACTGCACCTGGCAGAATTTAACGCAGCATAAAACCTCTCCATGCAAATTCACAATTTTCTAAGAACAACCAACCCTGGGAAATTTTTCCCATGACCCACTCTCTCATGAACATTTTTAATATTTCAAAAGTACTTAAAAACCGGAACAAAGCAATTTTAAAATCTCAAAGGGTCAGAGCAACTGGAATTAGTTTAAGAATGCATGATACATGAAAGACACCAAGGCTTTATAAACAGGGCATCTTCTTTCTTCACACCAAAGCACAAGAAAACAAAGGAAGAACTAAACTAACACAGACCACAGAAAATATCACATGAAAGGAAATTCATGTCTGGCCTACGCTGCAACAGAAAAATCTCAAATAAACAGGCTTAGTTTCCAGGGGCTCTCTGAAAGCTAGGAGGAAAAAAAAAGAAGCACAATCATTTTTAGCATCTTGAAAGTGAGGGACAGGAGTTTATTAATATTCCAGGTTATCAGGATCACTAAGGAGGCAAATAGAAACTGAGGTTCCCAGGCCACCTTCCCCTGCCTCTGCTTCAACACACAGCTCAGCCCATTACCTACTTGTGTACTGCAGGATCTACATTTTGGGTCTGTCTCTGCCTCTTCCTCCAGGGACCATGGACCAGAAGACTATCTACATGGGCAGCCCTTTAATTTATCCAACCAACGCTTGTGCTGCACTTGCTATGTGCCAGTCATTGTTCTAAATGCTTCACAAATAAGAGCCCATGTAATCCTCATAACAACTATAAAAGGCAGGCACTATTATTATTCTTGTTTTACATACAGGGAACTGAAGCATGAAAAGGCTATAAAACTTGCCCACAGTCAAACAGTTAGTGAGGGATACAGCTATCTGAATCCACTCTTCATCATCTGACTAGGGAACTGCAAAGGTCATTTTTAATTCTCCTTATTTCCTATATTTTCTTTACATGAGAATTTATTACTTTTATAATAACAAAGAACTAAAAGTCTTTTTATTTTGAAATAGCAAAACCAAAAAATAAATAAAAACAAGGCCTTGAACATCTCATCCATGAAATCACGGGAGAAAACACCCTATCTGCTAGAAGTCAAGGGATCAAGCCAGATGATCTTCCTTGGATCATTTGTTACAGTAAAATCTTCAATTCCACATCCTGTTCCCCCATTACTCAGGTACTAAGGGAAGCAGGAAACATAAAAAAAAGGACAGCAATTACGAACATGTGCTCTGGAAAACTCACCTGGGATCCAGTTCCAGTTTATAAGCTGTATAACCTGGAACAAGTTGTTTTAGCACTTCAAGCCTCATTTTATCATCTGATAAAAATGGATACAGTTGTACCCATCTCCTAGAGTTAATTCACAGGAAGATTGAAAAACATAAATACATCCAGCACAGAAGAAATACAAAAAGTGCTAAACACAGGAGAACTAAACTGTCCAAAGATTTGCCTACTTCAACTATTCCTAACCTACAGCAATCAAATAAACCAAAAATTTCATAACATCATTTAACATGGACAAAAGACGGATCTCTTATGAAGAACAAAAACTTTTTCATTAGCACCTTAGTAAGCAGTACCAGCTAACAGGGTATATATATAGCTTTCTTTGAGCTACAACAAAATGACTCCCAGGTCCAGAGGCTGGAGTCATGGTGGTACACTAGATGTAAGAAAATAACAACAAAGTTAGGGCCCACATCTCCCTGACTTGCCTGTTTTAGTATCAAGAGTTATGTTTCAAGGAAAAAGTCACTTCACTTTTCTGATCTCCATTTTATTATTAATAGAAGAAAATCACTGCATAGAGTGACCTGAAAGGCTCCTTCTAGCTCTAATGATCTAATGGTATAACCAGCTCTTTTAGTCATGAAGGATGTATGAATGAGATTCTACCACTTTTCTAAATGGCATCACTCTGCCAAACAAGAGGGTCTTCATACACTTTGTAATGAATAAATGTTTTATGTTGCCCCTTTAGTATCTATAGCTATTCCCCAAAGTTATGTTAAATGTTCCCCTTAAAGACTATGAATCATTCTGGCCCTTCTGCATCTGATATTCTTCTTCTCTGTCAAACACAATTATTTGTAATTAGAAGCCTGGCTCCAAAAACAGAAACTTAAATGAAGAAAAAATAAATGTTACCAGCATAGATTTCTACATCCGTAAGTCCCTGTACAAACTCTTTTTCTCCATCTATATCCAACTGCTATCTGATGCTTTCATGGAGCAGAACGTGTTATAGTACACATCACAGGAAAGTTAAAGTAGCAATGAATCTTGGCTTTGTAAAAGTCTTCAGGAATGCCCATATGCCAAGTCCAAAGGATACAGAGGACCAATACCTCTTCGCTGACTTGTCCAGATATGCGACATGGACAGTGATGCTACCAAAGGAGCTCAGGGAATCCCTGGGCACCACTAGCAGGCCCTAAGGCACAGGTATTAATAAAGAAGAGGACTATACAAGGTGAAAAAACCATTAATGGCTCTACAATGAATGAACTGGAGAACAGGAAAAGAAGAAAGAAACGAAAAAAAGCACAGAATGAAAAACTACAGAATCACAAAGTCAGTGGGAAGGAATAACTAAACCAAGTGCCTTACATATGTTAAAGTCACACGATAATCCTCTTGTCATTTTGACCTCATTTTAAAGAGGGGGAAACTGAGGCTTAGTGAATTTAGCTTACTTTCCTAGGGTCACACAGTAGGGGGCAGGGGTGGCATTTAAGCATGGGCTTTTCTAGCACAAAGCTTGTGACTGAATGGTATGGACGCACTGTGTAACCTTAGAGACCATCTCTGCCCCACCCTCCCATGAACTTTCAAATCTCTCTACTCCCTTGGCCAAGGATGGACAGACTCTCAAAAGTGCCCTTGATACTAAGGTCCTGGACAGCACCCAGCAATTCAGTCCAGCTCTGCATGGCTTTGAAGTTGATTTGTTCCTTGTATTAACCTAAAGTATGTCTCCCTGCAACTTCTACCTATCTTTATCCCAGAAGATTATCAGATCTGCAGCAAATGAGGTTTCCTACAACAGCCCTTCTAAGTAACTTTAAAAGGGGGAATGGAGAATGTTAAAAAGAATTTCAAAGAAAATCTTAAAAATATGTACAAAATGCGTTTGTTTGTTTTTTCAGATGGAGTCTTGTTCTGTCACCAAGCTGGAGTGCAGTGGCGCGATCTTGGCTCACTGCAACCTCCACCTCCCGGGTTCAAGCGATTCTCCTGCCTCAGCCTCCTAAGTAGCTTTGATTACAGCCACGCACCACCAAGCTCAGCTAATTTTTGCATTTTTAGTAGAGACAGGGTTTCACCATGTTGACCAGGATGGTCTCAATCTCTTGACCTCGTGATCCACCTGCCTTGGCCTCACAAAGTGCTAGGATTACAGGCGTGAGCCACTGTGCCTGGCTGCGTGTATATTTTTAAATTGGACTTATAAGAGTAAAGAGCCCTGGGATCAATAAACTTACTAAGGAGAAGGAAGAAGGTGGGCCTGTCTTTGGTTAGTTCCTTCATGGAGGATGATGTAAAACCATTTCTGTTAAGAAAGGAATCAGAGTTGCCTTAATTAACTTTTCGCATAAAAGATTTAGTTTGAAATGCTATTGATCTGAGAGAGATCAGAAAGTGTTGAGGTTTTCCTTTCTTCCAGAAAAGCTTAAATTGCACATTTTCTTTATCTTGGAATGGTTCAGATATAAGCCTGCCTTAAGTAGGAGATTTGTAAGCTTTCTTGCTCAGCACTGGTGAAAACTTACTTAGTAATAAGAGGCTCATCTAACCAGTGACCTTCAAGTCAAACAAACTATCTGGCTTTCAGGCCCCATCCATAAAGTGGAAATAACACTTGGCAAATAGATATTCTGAGACTGCTGTAAAAACGTTGCTTTTTGGTCTTATTGTTACTGCCCTCCAAAATATACTGATTCTTCATCTAGAATTAAATTCTAAAAGAGGCAGAGACACTTACTTCAAAGTAATTTTTGTCATTTAAGAATTTTCACTTTCCTGTTTACAAACCACCTCTTGGAAGCACAAAATGGAAGGCAGCCTTTTCGTCAATGCACTGCTCTAATATCTACATCGTGCACTGGCTTCCGTGCAGGACTGATCACAAGCTCTCACTTTTTTCAAAGAGCAAATGATTAGGAAACAGAGGAATTATCATGAAATAAATGGATGAAAAGGTAAGTAGAAAATAGGGCCTACCAATCCTTTCCCAAGAGTAGTTATTATGGTTCACGTTTACAAAAGCAAAGATCACCTATTATACTTTATGTTCTTTTGGGGTAAAAGCTCAGGGTTACAAATAATCCTCTTTCCCTGTATTGAAAATAATGAGAGGATTATTTCTTCCTCCCATTCACAATCCTTAACCCCAAACCATTTCTCACTCAAGTATTTTCACAGCTATACCTGAGGAACAAAGAGGCGGACACATGTTATAATGACAATTTCGACAAGTTAAAAACAGAGGGAAGGGTCCAATGTCGGCAAGTCAAAGGCCCCAAGGCCAACACAGGTAAATGCTTAGATAAGTGTGTTAAGATAGTAACAACTCCCAGAACTTTTATCATTGTTCAACACTACTATCTCCGTGTATGCAGTCTCTCATTTGAAAATGAGTTTTTTAAAAAAAAAAGAGTCAAATTATGTAGCTTTGCTATTACCTACCATTACTCCTCACATCTACCAAATAGTCTATTATGACTTGTAATGCAAATTTAAAAATGCAATTACATTTCGAGCTTATCTTAATAAGCATCCCAGAAATTTGATTTCTGACCCCACTACTTCTTATACCTCACCTCAAAACTATTGTAAAGAAAATTTATTAAATTTACTTATAATCCCTTAAATAACAATTGTTTATATTTTGTGTTCAATATTTGTAGACTTTAACATAGCTGTAATAATCAGTGTATTGTGAATGAATTCTTTTCCCACTTGTTTTTTAAGTTTTCTAATTGTTTTATTTATGTCAAAATGCTTAATTCTATTAGTTTTAAACAGAATATAACTCTGCCTTCATTTCTTGTCTTAAATGAAATTTCCTTGTTCTAATAATAAGCTATATTAAAATGGAGGCCTACAATTTTTCACCTGGAAGTACAGAAAAAGGTGTTTGCTTTTATAAACTTCCTTCTCTCAGAAGACTCAAAAAAATTTCACTTGTCATTTGTTCACTTTAATGCAGCAGTTAAGTAACAACGACAAAAAAAGTCCAAATTTTACAGGCTATTAAAATTATATTTACAAAGCTTATAACTTCCTTGAAAACACCTGCGAGGTCCATTAGTACTAAAACAATTTTTAAAGAAATTAACATTTCATCTGTTTACACTAAGCCATGGAGTCTCGCTCTGTCGCCCAGGTTGGAGTGCAGTGGCACGATCTCGGCTCACTGCAAGCTCCGCCTCCCGGATTCATGCCATTCTCCTGCCTCAGCCTCCCAAGTAGCTCAGACTACAGGCGCCCGCTAACCCATGCCTGGCTAATTTTTTTATATTTTTAGTAGAGACGGGGTTTCACCATGTTAGCCAGGATGGTCTCGATCTCCTGACCTCGTGATCTGCCTGCCTCAGCCTCCCAAAGTGCTGGGATTACAGGCGTGAGCCACTGTGCCCGGCCGCCATGCCACTTTCTTAAACCTTAATTTGGGTTTGGTTTATATGTAAACCTCTAAAACTTCAGAAGATATAATTAACATAATGAGAACAGTAATGGTAATTTTCTCTAATATTCCACAAGGTGGGGAGGTGAGTTTCCTGAAATCCAGATGGACCAACAGCCTCACATTAGCTATAATCTCTTCACCTATTACCGCAGATACTACCTGACATCCCCTCTCCACCTCACCCAAAAGGAGAGATATCATAAAAACAAGCAAAAAATGTATTACAAAGTTGTCATGAAAAGCTATACTTTTTTTGTGAGATGAAGCTTCACTCTTGTCGCTCAGGCTGGAGTGCAGTGGCATGATCTCGGCTCATGGCAACTTCTGCCTCGCAGGTTCAAGCGATTCTCCTGCCTCAGCCTCCTGAGTAGCTGGGACTACAGGCGCCTGCTACCACGTCTGGCTAATTTTTGTATTTTTAGTAAAGACAGGGTTTCACCATGTTGGCCAGGCTGGTCTCGAACACCCACCTCGGCCTCTTGAAGTGTTGTGATTACAGGCATGTGCCACCATGCCTGGTAAAGGCTATACGTTAAAGTGGTTTTCAAGTGCTCTAATTCTACTCATTATTTTTTGAAATATAGTGAAGAGGTGAAAAAAAAAAAAAAAAAAGCAGAAATAGTGGGGCCTGGTTAACTTTGCATATGTAAAAAAACTTTATGTCAAACCACAGGGTGGACTGATTCCAAGTCATTCTGAGGATTCAGTTTTCATTGTGTAGGCACAGAAGGTATACAACAGGGGCTGACAACCTTCCCAATGCTAGCTTAAAAGCAGTCAACCCCTTTCCTTTTTCCCACCAGTGGAGTGCAGATTATTATGGGATAATGGGCTTATCTCAAGATGGAAGCAGAGAGAGAGTATACATTTTAGAACCACAGATTTTCAGCTTATTTTGCTGTGATTTACCTCTTTCTTTCTCACCAAAATGGAAAGAACTTCATTGTTTCTGATTATAAAATACCTGTTTGTTATTTTTTTTTAATCAGATAATACAAAAAATTATAAAAAGTCAAAATCATCTATAATCTTACCACCCAGAGATAATTATTATTATTATTATTATTATTGAGATGGAGTTTCGCTCTTGTTGCCCAGGCTAGAATGCAAAGGTGTGATCTCAGCTCACCACAACCTCCATCTCCCAGGTTCACGCGATTCTCCTGCCTCAGCCTCCCGAGTAACTGGGATTACAGGCATGCGCAACCACACCCAGCTAATTGTATATTTTTTAGTAGAGATGGGGTTTCTCCATGTTGGTCAGGCCGGTCTTGAACTCCTGACCTCAGGTGATCCACTTGCCTCACCTCCCAAAATGCTGGGATTACAGGCGTGAGCCACCGTGCCTGGCCCCAATAATTACTCTTAATGTCTTGTTGTAAAGCCTTCAAATTTTTTTCTATGCATACACATACATATGTTTTGGGGTATTTTTTCATTTTAAGAACCTAAAATCAATTATAAACTCTAGGGTAAAATCTTTTTAAAAAGAAAGTATAATTGATATGCTAAAAGAGGAGATAAAATGGAACTATATAAAATGTTAACTTAAAACCACAGTAGGCAGTCAAGTTGGGGGAGAAACAGCATATGCAATGAATAGGAAACAGTTACAAGCATGGTGGATATTAATCCAACTATATCAATAACCACTTTACATGTAAATTACCTAAACATAAGAATTAAAAGACACAGATTGTCAGAGCAGACAAAGAAAACAAGACCCAAATATATACTGTCTACAAGAGACCCATTTTAAATATAAAGACTTAGGTTTAAAATACCTAAGGGATTTGAAAAGGAAGCTGAGATCACAGCAGTAAATTGGAGGTCTGATTTTCTATCTTTTTGTGAAAGACAAAATGTTGACCTATTTTACACCATTTGAGGAATATAGAATCACTTTATTTGACACAAATTAATGATAGATGAATACTGCATGCATGTGCTCCCTCATCTTGCTTGTATCCCACAAATAAAAATCTGCCAACCATAAGAGCATTTACTTTTTTTCTTTGAAATAACCTCTCATATCTTATTTCTGGAAATAGAGAAATATTAATAAATGCTGTTATTCCTACCTGAGTGTGTGTGTGTGTGTGTGTGTGTGAGATTACTGTAGCAGATGCCTTTTTCAATATGGTTCAGTGTTCAACATGAGCTGCTAAACTTTTGCTACTAACATAGCTATGCAATTATTTACTGATCTAGCAAGTTTAATTTTAATTTTAGATGCTAAACAGATATAAAAAGTCAGCTGGTTTTCTATATTCTTCCTAAATTTAATGCCCAAGAAGGCTATTTTCCATCGCTGCATATGTAGCATGTTCACACTCATCAAATATGTCTTGAAAATAGGCTCTTTCAGCACACTAGATAGTCACATAAGTCAATTTCAAACATGCCAAAGGTACATTCTGAATTATACATACATATCTTGATGCCACAGGCAACAAAACAAAACAAACCCCCAAAACTAGCATTAGACTTATTTTTGTGGTTAGAAAAATGACTAAAAATTTCCCATTGTGTGATGATGCGTGAATCTTTGATCTCTATTGGTCTGACTTCATAGTCAGGCTACTTAGTTTATTTTGAGAAAGCAAATCTTTCCTGTTGTTTCTCAGGAAATGGAAGAACACATTTATGAACAATGTTTTAACTTTCAGTTTAAGTGGTTTTAATTTTTTAACTATTTTCACTTTGAAGAGTATTTAATTATATGGAGAAATTAAGACTTTCAGAAAGAAACTAGAGCAAGGGAGTGGAGAGGGAATTGTATTCTCAGACTTCAGCTAAAAGGGTGAATTTTTAAAAGATGCCTCACAAAAACTGTTACACCCTGTTTTTTCCTGTGAAGAATTTTCCAAGCATTAAGTTGTGTAATAGCTTAATGGGGGGAAAAGGAAATTCCCAGGTTTCTCTCAAATCTCCGTGAGTATAAAGAAAGATTAGAGGCTTAATTTACAAAGGAGTGTCCTATCACCTGCTTAGGCTTGTTAAATTATTACAATAATCTCTGGAGCCACTCATCTGACTGGATTCACCTTTTAATGCTAACCACACCTTGAGGGCTTTAAGATGTTATCCCTGTTCTTAAAAGGGGGCTCAGACAGTTAAATGGCTTTGAAGAATAAGTACACCTTCCAGAGGAAGAATATAGCCAACTCAGAAGAGTGATGAAATCCTTCAAAATCTATAGGCAAAGACATTCAAGGTGCAGTGATGGAAGCGGAAAGGAGAAAGGACTCTTAAGATAAGATCCTATGAATACTTAGCCTTCTCCAACTGTTCAATTCTCTTCTACAATAACACACTTTTAACTAAGAGAGAGAAATCAGCCTAGAAAAAAAGAAAACGCAACCAGAGAAACAACATAGAGATGAATGCAAAGAGCATCACCTCCTCTTATGAAATGACTAAATTATCTGCTACCAGTGATTCCTCAGGGAACCGTGGCACTCAGCAGGAGGGGCACAGGGTAAATCCACACAGTCTACCTCATGCACAAATCCCATCACAGCTTCATGCTCCTGTCCTTCCCCTTTTCTGACTTGCTACCCCTCTCCCATTGCCATGCACAGACACAACTGCAGACACCTGGGTACGGTTATCTGACAGTTGTCCTGCTTTCATGCTGTCAACTTCCCAAAGGCTCTGGGATTAGTGCTGCTATCAGAAGAACCCATAAATGGTAAGTGATAGGACTCTAGCTGCTCTTACTCTCTTCTCCATTCATTTTTGTCTAATAATGTGCTAATCTCAGAAGTTCTGAGATTTACAGGAGACTTGAGAGGACATTAAATGCAACTTCCTCCATTGAAAGATGAGGAGGAAGAACTCCCCATCTTCCATTAAATGGAAGAACTAGGACTAGAACTCAAGTTCCCTAACATTCGTTCAGTCTGCTGCTCCTTCTCTCCTCCCGTCCCATCTTTAAATCACCATCCAAACTTAATGTTTCAGGCAAGGTCTGTGCAATCTATTTTAAAAGGTCATTCATGCTGTTCATATTACAGTGCTCTATCAAACAGAAAAAAAAAAAAATCCTCCATCAGCACCTAACCACCAATGACAAAACCCCAAATGGGCCTTCAATGATGCACAGCTATCACTCATCCTAAAGCACTGGGCTCCTTTTACAAAGGTAACTGTTACTAACTTCCAGTTGTCTCCTCAAGGCCCCACACTCGCAGCAGATTTCATCGCCTCCTTTACTGAAAATATCCAAGCTATCAGGAACAAATTTTCTCAACTTCTTTCCCATCCACTTGCATATTCACCTACAGCCACACATCTCTTCCTTGTCTTCTCCTGTCCCAATGGAAGAAACATCCCAATTCCCTTTTGTAACAACCCCTTTGAGCATGCTTGTGCTCTAGAACTTGGCCCCCCTATCTTTTCTGGAACTTTACTCCATTAATGATTTCCTCTTCTAAGCTCTAGTCACTATCACACACATACACACAATTCCTCACAAAAATATGTACACACCTGCGTGCGTCTGCTCGCTCCCCTGCCTGTGCTCTCTCACTCTCTCTCCATCTGCTGCCCCCACTTCTCAACTCCTCCTCTTTCCTCACTGGTGACAATCCAGTGTTAGGGCTTTAGAGCTCCTCTGATTCAGTGGGTACCGAATACCTCGCTGTCAGATCCAATCTCCTATATTCAATATTCACTCTACCGGATCTTCTTGTGCCCTGACAGGACCTAACAGCTTTTCCCTATCTACTCTCTGGGCAGCATGGCAAGTTGCTCACCTGAGGTTTAGACACCCTGTCTGTAAAAGACAATAACATAATTATGTCACAGATTGTTGTAAGAATTATATAATATATAAAAAACAAACAAACCAAAGCACCTGGGACTCAATGTTGTCACTTTTGTTTTCAGATTTTCCTCTTCTTTTGTCTGCTCAGTCTTTGATCCTTTGGCCATCCCTGTGGAGTCTCAACGACATTCATGGCTACCACGATCAATCCTAGTCAATTCAGTAACTGTCTCCAGCCCTCACTTCTCTACTGGGGCTCAGGCCTCTGAAGATCAAAAGAATGCCCCACAGACACCCCAACTCCACTTCAACTCACGATTGTCCCCCAACTTATGTTTTCCATCCTTACTAATGACACCTTCAGACAGTGAGTCATTCAAACCAGAAGAATTAAGTATTATCTTTTTCCTTCCTCTTACTCCCTTCCTACTTTCCATCTAATCAGTAACTAGTTATTTCTCCTAAGCATTTCTCCAATCCAGTCTCTCCTTTCCTTTCTCACCTTCATCACCTTAGTTTGGTGCCTGGATTATGATGTCTGCCTGGATTATTACAGCAGCCACTAGACTGCTCCCTGCTTTCTTTTCACATATCTGAAGACAGTGACTGGAACATTTATTTTACCTTTAATGACTCCACAATGCTGTCAGGATAAAGTTCACACTTCCAGAAATGACATGCACGACCCTAGACATGGGTTTGACCAAGAATCCAAGCCAGTAGGCACCTCTGGCCTCTTCTCCCCTCTGCACCACCATCGCTTGGCTCCATTCACTCATAGTTCATGTTCCGCACTCACTGAGCTCTTTGGGGCTCTGAACCTGGGCTGTTTACTCTGTCTGTCCTTTCTCCACCTCAGCCTGGTAAATGATCTCAGCCTCTCAATATTCAGCACCAAAATCACCTCCTTTAAGAATTCCTTCCTCGCGAACAAGAAAGAACAAATCACTCCCTCCTATGTGCCCTACTCCTTATCATCATCATCATCACAATATATTGCTAAAAAGTGCCTTAAGTTATAAAAAAGTTAAGTTCCAGGGCCGGGCGCGGTGGCTCACGCCTGTAATCCTGGCACTTTGGGAGGCCGAGGTGGGTGGATCACGAGGTCAGGAGATCGAGACTATCCTGGCTAACATAGTGAAACCCCATCTCTACTAAAAATACAAACAAACAAACAAACAAATTTAGCGGACATGGTGGTAGGCACCTGTAGTCCCAGCTACTTGGGAGGCTGAAGAAGGAGAATGGTGTGAACCCGGGAGGTGGAGCTTGCAGTGAGCCAAGATTGCGCCACTGCACTCCAGCCTGGGTGACAGAGTGAGATTCCGTCTCAAAAAAAAAAGAAAAAAGTTAAGTTCCAGTTAGTGGTTTATGAGTCTATCTTCAGAGGTTAGGCACCATTTGATACTCACATTGCATCCTCAGAACTTAACAAAATGACCGGTACACAGGAGGTGGGGGATGACAGGGAGGGGCGGGGACTAAGATTTAATAATTTGAAGCTCAGCAAATGTCTCCTGTTGAAAGGATGAAGTAGTTTGGCTGCCAATTACATTACAATAATTGAATAAGAGGGAAGGCTCGTAGGACAGCTGCTAAGGGGAGCACAGAGGAATCTGAATGAGAAATGGAGAACTTCCATACTGATAAAGTCCTCTAATGAGCATGTAAGTTTAGTAAGGTCACTAGCTAGGGCTGTTATAATCAAACTCAAGAGAATACCTAATAAATCCCATTTAAAGAACAATAGGAGAACAATTCCAACAGCCCACAGACACCGGTCTTATCTGTCTCAGCAGGTTTTGGACCCTAAAACATTCTATATTATGATTTTATCAGACTTTGTGCAAGCTTGGTAAATCTCAGCAGTTAACTAAAAAGACTGCAACTCTCTCCTGTGTCCATAAAGCACCTGAAGAACTACAGACACTAAAAAGAAAAAATACAGCTATTATCTCTGTAATCCTGTTAACTATTGGCCAAGGTTAACATCTTTGTCTTAGCCTAACCTTGTCACACAATATCTATTTTGAGACCTAAATTTGTCCCCATCATGATTTCAAATTTATTTATAATAATATGCCATGCTATGTACACAACATGGTTTCATCACATTTTAAAAACCAAGGTGATGCCGGTCGTGGTGGCTCATGCCTCTAATCCTAGCACTTTGGGAGGCCGAGACAGGTAGATTGCCTGAGCTCAGGAGTTCGAGACCAGCCTGGGCAACACGGTGAAACCCCGTCTCTACTAAAATACAAAAAATTAGCTGAACATGGTGGTGTGCACCTGTAATTCCAGCTACTCGGGAGGCTGAGACAGGAGAATCACCTGAACCCAGGAGGCAGAGGTTGCAGTGAGCCAAGATCATGCCATTGCACTCCAGCCTGAGCAACACAGCAAGACTCTCGTCTCAAAAAAAAAAAAAAAAAAAAAAAAAAAAGATAAGGGGAAAATACATTGTACTCTGCACAGGCACACAAACACCCCAAACACCCACTTATCAAATAAACTGACCTAGCATTCAGTGTGACATAAATTGCAGACAGGGGGAAGAATAAGACCCACTAAACTGAGAAGATCAGAGCGAAGTAAACTTGGAGAAAATCAAGCTGAAACTGACAAAGTTGTCCCAATAATAAAGAGACATCTATAATTAAGAGACTTTCAAGAGTATACACCCATGCAGTCAGTACAGCATCACACTCATAAAACATTCATTCTAAAGCCATACCAGGAATGTACATCATAGCTCTATAGGCACATACAGAGCAATAGAGGAGGACAAGCCTTTGAAATGAGACACCACTGTCCTACACAGATGACCAAGTATGAAAGGGAGTCATAACTGCTAACAAAAGAAGGAAAGAAAAGACAAAAAAAACAAAAAACAAAAAAACACACACACAGAAGAAAATGTAATGTCAGCAATATTAAAATTATGTTACCAAGTAAGGAAATTAAACAATACTCCTAGACAGGTCCACACATTTCTAGAAAAATGTGTCTTTTAGAAATGTGTTTTTAGAAAATGTGTAGTTGCAAAAAGTTAACACATGCAAATAAGGGCAAGGAATCCGCCTCAAAATAATCTTAAAGTCTCGAACTTTTAAATTTGTATCGATGTATCAATCATAACAATAAGGTCAAGTTATATAAATGTACATGTAACAAGAAGTCATGCTAATAAGATCATGTTATATAAAGATACATGCAACAATTAAAACAGTGTATCCAATGGCAAAGAAATGGAGTCAACCTAAATGTCCATCAATGACAGGCTGGATAAAGGAAATGAGGTACATATACACTAAGGAATACTATGTATTCCTTAATAAAAAAGAACATAAAAAATTCATAAAAAAGAACAAGATCATGTCCTCTGCAGGGACTTGGATGGAGTGGGAGGCCATTATCCTTTGCAAACTAACACAGGAACAGAAAACCGAATACCACATGTTCTCACTTATAAGTGGGAGCTAAATGATGAGAACACATGGACACACAGAGGGAAATAACACACAGTGGGGCCTTTTGGAGAGTGGAGGAGGAAGAGGATCAGGAAAAATAACTAATGGGTACTAGGTTTAATACCTGGGTGATAAAATAATCTGTACAACAAACCCCCATGACCCAAGTTTACCTTTGTAACAAACCTGCACTTGTACCCCAAAACTTAAAATTTAAAAAAAAATAAATAAATAAAACAGTGTATCAAAGGCCCAAGAACACACAATGACGTCAACTGGAACCAAACAGAGATCTCAGAAAGAGACCTCTATATATATGCACTTACATCCTAGGGGTAGCACCAAAACTCTGCGGAGAAAGAATGTATTAGTTGGCAAATAGTGCTGGGAAATGTGGCTCACAACATGACCAGATTTTTTAAATAAAAATTGGATTAATAC
This sequence comes from Macaca thibetana thibetana, assembly GCF_024542745.1. NCBI lineage: Eukaryota > Metazoa > Chordata > Mammalia > Primates > Cercopithecidae > Macaca > Macaca thibetana. Next base: position 89,046,145 of record NC_065578.1, on the reverse strand, counting down.
TTCATATCTCAAATTCCAAATGGTTTAAAAACCCAAATGATAAGAGTAAACCTTTGAAATTAACAAAAGAAAATGAGGAGAGACAATATTGTGAGCCCAGAATAGGGGATGATTTCTTAACTGACTCAAAACGCACAGACCATAATAATAGTATAAAGTGATGAGATAACAACATTAAAACTAAAGATTTTATTGCTGCTATTACTGAAAGACACCGTAGACAAAGTTATTAGGAAAGTGACACACTAGAAGAAAGTTACTCACAATGTCTAAAGACAAAGAGGAATTAATTTCTAGAATACACAAGAGATACTACAAAAATTCTCTCAAGAAGTTCTAACAAGAAAAAGGCAAGAGATCCAACAGAAAATAAAGGGCAGGCTAAAGACATAAAACGACAATTCATGGAAAAGGAAAATTAAATTAAGTAAATGAAGACATGTCCAGCCTTACTAGCAATCAGAAAAAGGCAAAATTAAACCATTAGGTATAATCAACATTTATCAGGTTGGCAACAATCAGGAAATTTGTTAAAAAAAAAAAAAAAAAAAAAGGCATTATGCAGTATTGGTGGAGATATAAAGTTGGCAACTATCTGTGCAGTTCCCAGTAAAATTATGCAGTTCCTAGTATGCATATATCCTATGATCCAGCAATATTGTTTGTGGTCAATACTGCCTCAAGAAATTCTCATGAAGGCCAATAAATTCCATATGCCTAGGTTCCTTAGAAAAAAATGAATACATACTACATGGAAGCCAAAAATATTCATTAAAAAGTTGACCCTTTCATGTCCCTATTCATACTGTCTCCATATTGTCTACAATTTTAACTTAACCCAGCCAAAAATATTCATAAAAATGTTGACCCTTTCATGTCCCTATTTGTACTGTCTCCACATTGTCTACAGTTTTAACTTAACCTTTGCTGAAAGGGTACGTAAGACTAAACAAACCATGATCATTTCTTTACATAGGCTAGTTTAAGAACAAAGAAAGCAGGATATACAGTGAGAGAAATGTTTCAGCATTGGAGACTGCACAAATCTGGATCGGAGTCCAGGCCTTAGCTTGTCTGTGTGACTTGGAGTCTCTGCCTGCCTCAGTTTGTTCACATAAAACAAGATTACTGGCCGGGTACGGTGGCTCATGCCTGTAACCCCAGTATGTTGGGAGGCCGAGGCGGGCAGATCACGAAGTCAGGAGATCGAGACCATCCTGGCTAACACAGTGAAACCCCGTCTCTACTACAAGTACAAAAAATTAGCCGGGTGTGGTGGTGGGCACCTGTAGTCCCAGCTACTGGGGAGGCTGAGGCAGAAGAATGGCATGAACCCAGGAGGCGGAGCTTGCAGTGAGCCAAGATCGAGTCACTGAACTCTAGCCTGAGTGACAACAGCGAGATTCTGTCTCAGAAAAAAAAAAACAAAAACAAAAACAAAAAAAACAGGGTCATTACCCACTCTGCATAATACCAGGAGGATTAGAGATAATCAATGTCTATTTGTCAGTGCCTGAAAAATATGGTGTTCAATAGATAGGAAGTGATTTCTTTTAACCAAATAAAGGAACTTCATGAAATAACCCTATTAGATTTCCACACCCTGCTCAACCTATCTTAAGCAGAATGACTTATATTCATGTCATACAACACACATACAGAAATCAGAGACTAATTCAATATGAATTCACACATCAGTTTTTCCCACTGCAGAACAGGGACAAATCCTATCTCCCTTTCCTTAAACTTGCCACAAATTGTAAAGGTTAAGATTGGGAAGCCTCTTTTAGCTTCTGGGAAATGAACATAGGGCTGGTGGTGGTGGTGGTGGCTATGACTGTCATGATTCTGAAACTGGCCTCAAAGTCCTGACTCTACAAAAACAGGGAAGGGATATTCACAGAAGTAAAGTAGGGAAAATGCTCTTAAAGAGAAATCCAGTTATCCATGACTAACTGCAAAGATCTCAAAGCTGACCATGAAAAACAATGAGCCCAGAAACAAGACCAGATCCAAAATCAGGGCTTAACACATCATCCATTTAATGTACAACAAAGAGGAAAAATTCCACCTGGGAATCTTTATAATCTGATGGCTAACATATTATGCATTTTTCATCACCATTTCAGCATTTTCAGTCTGGAGCAGTTGTTTTGCTTTGGCCTCGATTCCCCACCTGTAGACTTCAGGGCACTGCAAGAGGTCTGTAGGCTGAATTCCTATCTCATACGTACATGTAATGCTATTTTACAAACACAGGAAGATGATGAAGTCATTACTTGCAATATATACTCAGCTGAGTGATATTAAATAACTCTCATGAAACATTTGCAATTATAAGAGATACGAAGTAAAACAGTGAACCAGTTAAGTTCATTGAAATATTTTAATATTAAATAAAAGCTTCCTGATTTTTGTAAGTGTCAGGAGCCACTGCATTATAGTTTACAATTTGACTAAGAAGGTATTTTTTACTTTATAATATACAAGAAGGGAAAAAAAGTTTTGAAAAAATGAAATCTTAACTTGCATTTATTTCCACTCCTAGTCCCCTCTTGGCCATTAACTTTTCCTTGGCATTTAACATCAAAGCTAGTTACTCTTTCATTTTTAGCCTTTCTGTTGGAAGAGATACACGGCTAGTTCACAAGCCACTGCAACTCACCAATAGACAGAAAAGGCAGTGCACTGTGTATTAGGGAACCATATATGTATCATTTCATTCCTCCCTTATAATAGAATGAGCTCTCATTTCCTCCGTTTTGCTCCTCCTTTACCTCCTCCTCTCCCTGAGGGTTTTGACCACAGTTTTACAGAGGGTAAGTTATAGGCCACTATGAATATTCCAATTATTGCAGAGAAAACAAATATCTTATCCAACACTTATGAAAAATGTACTCCAAATTTTAATTTGCAGTACAACAAATTAAACCATAATTTTACAGTTTAGTTAATGGTGCAACATTAAAACCATAACTACAGAGTCTCAACTTTAAGTGCTACAAAGGTAAGGAAATAAACTTACTTGCATCTAAGGAATGTTACAAAAATATCTAATCTATAATTTAAAGTTACATGGGTTTGCTTACGTTGTTCTGTAATGTGAACCCCTCAGTGGATTACCGTGAGCTGGAATGAAAGCGTAGGAGATGTGCACGGTGGTAGTAGTGGGGACTGGAGAGTCATATATATCATTTACTAATTAATTAATTTTCTGGGATATAAACTGCCCTAGGAGTAAGCCAGAAGAGGTTGTTTAAATTCTAAAAAATTAAAATATGGTAATCTGATCCCTTGGAAAGATACTTACTCACTAAAACCTGACAAAAGATACCTGTAAATTAAAATATACTACTAGAATTTTGGCAGCAGAATACAAATCACATTTGTGCAAACACAGCTAAATCTAGTCACAGACACACAGGAAGTGTAAATTTCAAATATGAAAAAAAAAAACTGCTTTAAAAATGAAAACAAGCCTTGAGCTCTGGGCAGAGCCTGAGTGAAGAGGAATAACGAAAAACCTGGAGATTCGGTAAGGCAATCCAGCTTTCTTTTGGAATGGCGAAGGACCACCTGAATCAGCACTGCCACCTCTTCCTTAGGCAGCAGCTTTCCAGACTACAAAAGAGCCATGGATTACATCAAAGGACCCTTGTTCAGGTACCAACAACTCCATTTACTAATACGACCACTGACAAGTTACATCTCATCAGCCTGTTTCCTCTCTCCATAAACTGGAGAAAATGAATCCTACTTCACCACATCACTGAAAGGAGCAAGAAGAGTTTACCTCTGTTGAAGGGAGTAAAAAAAAAAAAAAAAAAAATCATATATACTGTGTAAATAGAAAATGACAATCTAAAGGCCAGTTATGATTTCTGAGTTTAAATATCACTAGAATGGAAGGAGACTCAGTTCCTAAATGGGAGAGAGATTTTGAGGCTCACAAAAGCTGTTTTACTGTATCTTAGAGCAGAGTGACAGATGCTAAAGAAAGTCCCCAAATAAATTAATAAACTGGGAGGGGGGGAGTGCAAAGAACACACATAGGTATAAAAGTAGAGGCAGCGACTGGGTGCAGTGGCTCATGCCTGTAATCCCAGCACTTTGGGAGGCCCAGGCAGGTGGATCACGGCGTGAGGAGTTTGAGACCAGCCTGACCAACATAGATAAACCCCACCAATACTAAAAATACAAAATTAGCTGGGCGTGGTAGCGTGTGCCTGTAATCCCAGCTACTCGGGAGGTTGTGGCAGGAGAATCGCTTGAACCTGGGAGACGGAGGTTGCAGTGAGCCATGATCACAACACTGCACTCCAGCCAGGGCAACAAGAGTGAAACTCCTCTGTCTCAAAAAAATAATAATAAATAAAATAAAAAATAAATAAAGTAGATGCAAAACACTATGGTTGTACAGGTCTTTCAAGAATCTCTCTTGACTGGCTGAGTGTGGTGGCTCACACCTGTAATCCCAGTATTCTGGGAGGCCAAGGTGGGCAGATCACTTGAGGTCAGGAGTTCGAGACCAGCCTGGCCAACATGGCAAAATCCTGTCTCTACTAAAAATACAAAAATTAGCTGGGTGTGGTGGCGCATGCCTGTAATTTCAGCTGCTCGGGAGGCTGAGGCAGGAGAATCGCTTGAACCCAGGCAGCAGAGGTTGCAGTGAGCCGAGATTGCGCCACTGCACTCCAGCCTGGGTGACAGAATGAAAATCCGTCTCAAAATAAAAACAATCTCTCTCGATTACTTTCTCACTTTTCATGATGTATTTGGCAAGAGGCATAAACACAGCCATCTCACAATTAAATTCAAACTTAAGAAGTCCATGTCTGTCTAGGAATGATAAGTTTAATTGTTCAGTTTTCATAGTGCATTTTGGCTACGTAATGCCATGTACTTAATGAGTACATGTTTTGTACTCAAGCTGGTAAATTTGTACCACCCTGGTAAATTTTCCTTTCAAAGCAAACTTAATTATGTAGTAAATATGTTTTATAAAATTTTCAGCATCAGAATGCTATAGTCAGCATGCCACGTCATGAATGTAAATTCTACACCTAACCCTGACTCCTTAGATGGCTTGGCTACCCAATAAAGTGAAAGCATGCAGTGTATGTGATACTGTGCTACACAGATGCACTTTTCCTCTGTGCTACAGGGAGAGACCTTCTTTGGCAGAGTCTCACTTTCCTCCCCTCTAGTCATATGCTCACATCCCTTCCTCGGAAATAAAAAGAAGATGCCACTGGCCTTAATAGGACTCAAACATTTAATTTGAGGCCATATAATGATCCCGTCAAACTGATTCTTCTTAGCCATCCCACTCCCCTTAGTGTCCTCCTCAAGACTGGAGTTTCACCAGGTAGATAAACAGGCGGTAAAAGAAGGTTAGGCTTTCACTGAGGGGAGAAGTCAATCTGAGTTAGTCTGGAGAAAGAGGAGCTGCCAGGGAAATAAAGATGGAAAACGTCTGTAGCATAAAACCAACCCTAGCGTTTTATTCTCCTTCTATGAACATTTGAGATGGAACACGAAGTGAACGTGAAATTAAAATCTACCTGGTGAATTTGAGAAAAGTCACTCTCAATTTTACTTTGATGACAAATGGAATAAATAAAGACGCCTGGCTCATATGTTAAAGTACCTTGTGTCTCGGCGAGGAAGCCTGGCTAAGAAACCACAGTGGAGTTAACAAGCCAGACAGCAGACTAAACACCTCAGAACTCGCTGCTGTGCCTCATTCCCGGTCCCTACCTTTCCGGTGTGTGTCTGCATCACTAATTCCCTCCGTTTGGCACGGCCTGGCTTTCCCAAAACAGAAACCAAGGAACCGGGGTCCTCTGCTTCAGCAGCTGAAGAGCTGATTTCTGAGCACGGACACTAAGATTCTTTTCTCCTGTCCACCTTACACTTCACCCACAACTCATCCTCCTCTTCCTCTTCTTCTTCCCTACGTCCCAACCCCTTACCCTCACACTCCCCTACCTCCCAGGACATTTATGTGCATGACCTCAGACCAGCAAGGGAGGAACAAAGAGCTGCTGCTTCAAGCAGCAGCAGCCCGAGGAGAGGGTGGAGAGGGCAGCTGGGGGCTCCAGGAAGACTCCCCGGGCACTGGCAATCCCAGCGCAGCCCGGGGCAACCCAGCCTGGAAAGAACACTAGAAGAGTCCTGGCAGGCGGGTCCGCAGTGCACGCCCAGGGCCTTCCCCCGGCCCGAACCCAGGGCGGCAGCAGCCAGAGTTTGGCAGAGACCCTGGGTGAGAAGCCAGTGGTGGGGGGCGGGCAAGTGAAGCTGCAGTACAGAGCTGGAGATGCAGAGCCGACCGTAGCAGCGCTTCGTGCCATGGACTTCCCCACCCGCGCCCTGGACACAGACCCGCGCCCTGAACCCGGACCCGGCCCTGCGCACCTGGACCAAGCGGCCACCCTGTTCCCTCAGGGCTCTCTCTGGGGACTCGGCTTGGGCGAGCTCCGGAGGCTGGAACAGCGGCGACGAGAGACTTCACTCCTCCATCCTGGGACCCGGCAGCACGTTATAGACAGCCGTGCACTTCCTGTTTGAAAACACAGGAGAGAGAAAGAGCGAGAGAGATCCGAGTGTCGGCAGCGGGGAGGAAGGAGCTCAGGGCGGCGGGGAGCCAGGACCAGGGGGCCACCGCTTGCATAACTGCCATGGTAGGCACCCAGCGCTCCCCTGGCCGCGGCGACCCCGCCGCACCGGCTGCCCGCGTGGTGCCGAGGTGGCGCGGCCTCGGCCCGGGCCCCCCCTGCCGGTGGCCTCGCTGCCAGCCGCCCGCCCGCCCGCTCGCTCACAGTCCTTCCGTTTGCAGCTGCTGGTTGGGTTCTCCCCTCCCCACAAGGACCTAGATCAAGGGACTCCACGCTTCCTCCGCCAGCGCCCAGAGTGGTTGGCCTTCTTTTTCCTCTTTTCTTCACCCCCCCAACCCCCACCCCACCCCCAGAAAATAATCACCTCGGGGAAAGTGTAAAGACAAGACTGAGCCTTTGCAGGGGGGTGGGGGCTGGATTTATGCAAATTTTCAAAGTTAATAGCCACATCCCAGTATAGCCACTACAGCTCAGCAGCTGTGAGAGATTCAGGATGGGAAATTACTTGTCTTGTGCCTCGCTGGCTCAAAAGAGAAAGCGTGCACACAGCTGCCAACACTGAGCAGCCAGGAACTGCAGAACAACAGTAACAACAAAACTACATAGTATCCTCCGTTCCTCCTAGGATCTTTATTCAGATCAACCTGTCAACCTCATCCTCACAGTCTACCAACATTTACATATACCAATTCCACATGGAGCATAATCGCATGGTGCATTCTTCCAGAAAATGATTCCGTAGTTCTCTGTGCTATGTAATCACCGAAAAGTTCCATAGTCCTAGGATTACATTCATTCATTTTGTTGAACTCTGACTTAAGTGGACTTCAGTATAGTGTTAAAAAGAGTACATAGATGGCTTAAGAATCTGCTGTATGCAGAGTGTGCCGGCTATGGTGATTCGCATTTGTAACCTGCCTGACCTTACATGCACAGTCTACCAGGTTACAAAGCGCTTACAGGACTATCTCTGACAAACGGCTCCTTTTATCATCAAGTTGTTGGCATTCATGGTTCCATACTCAAAATGGAGAATGGAATACAAACAATAATTATTCTACATATAAAGCTCAGTTTTGATTGAAGCAGAAAGGAACTGATAGATATTAAGCTCCTATTCAGTGCTAGACAACTTCACATTTTAAACCCCTCTTGGCCTTAATATTTTCCAACAGATCTGCAAAAGCCCTATTCCCAAGTGAGGAAACGGTCAGAGAAATTAAGTAACTGTTCCCATGTCTCTGCTAGAGAGTGGTCAAATGGAGAACTGAATATAGGTCTTTCCTGATTATAAAATCTGCACCATTTCCCCTACACTGCGAATTCCTACAATGATCATGAATTTTTTTTTTTTTTTTTCTGAGACACAGTCTCGCTCTGATGCCCAGGCTGGAGCGCAGTGGTGTGATCTCAGCTCACTGCAACCTCTGCCTCTCGGGTTCAAGCAATTCTCCTGCCTCATCCTCCCGAGAAGCTGAAACTACAGGCACACGCTACCGTGCCCAGCTAACTTTTTTGTACTTTTAGTACAGATGAAGTTTCACAATGTTGGCCAGGATGGTCTCGATCTCCTGACCTCATGATCTGCCCGCCTCAGCCTCCCAAAGTGCTGGGATTACAGGCGTAAACCACCATGCTTGGCCAACGATCATGAATTCTAGGGGGAAAGTTCAGCACAGCAACCATCCTGTGATCCATCCCTTCCTCTCTGAATGATCCTGCTACTTACCAGCTATTGTTGTTGTGCTAGGCAGTTTCTTTAACCACCTGAACAATACGTACCTTAACTTCTCGGGCAGAGGACACTGGCTTTTTCCATTATCTACTGCTTGCTGTCAGTCTTTTCAGAATTACTTGGTGGCAAAAGTTCAAAAGGTTCTAGAATCGCTACTCATATGCCAAGGTACAAAGTCTGTCCAGTTCAGAACCTAACGAGCTGACTAAAATTTGCTCCCTGCATTATTTTTTCTCTAACAGACTCTTTAAGAAAGTGGTAAATGCTGTTCACAAAAACACACACGGCTTCAAGTTGACATTCCCTCATTTTCTGTTGCCTTCTGCTTTAACACTTAGTTCACAATCACCTGTCAGTAGCATGCTGCTATGAGCTCCCGATGCAGGCCAAGAAACAGAACACAAATGAAAAGGTGATTAAGAGTCTTGTGCGCTCAAAAAAAAAAGGGGGGGGGTCTTGACAATACTGAGGCCTCTAAGACGATGAACTATACCTCGCCCACCCTTTTCTCTCCACCTCACAGGCTTGAATTGTAGTGCACTCAGATGACCATGGCCTTCAAGTACAAAGGCATGGGCTGGGAAGAAGACTGCAAGGACCAGTGAGATGCATTCCTGTCCATTAGGCACTCACAGTCTAATGAGGGCTTCTTACTAAAAGACTTCTCGAGGGATCTTAGCATCCTTTTAGGGTCTAGCTCTGTCCACCTTTTTCCTTCTCTCAGTCCTTTGCTTACCGTGGTCCTGGCAACTCTTCATCTCTTTTCACAAACTTAATACTTCTTCCCAAAGAGCTACCACATATTTCCCACAAAGAACTCAGTGTGGTGATTGGGGGGGGGGGGTGAAGCAGGACATTTAGCTAGAAACTTCTCTCATTTAAAAAACCCTGTCAATTATTACCATGTTTTTAAGGACACATTTATGTTTTGAAATAACTTTGGGTATCCCTCCTTCATTTCTGTTACTCATTATCTAAGAGCCCAAAGGAAAACCTCTGAAGAAAAATATTTAAATTCTTAAGAAAAGGCAAAGGAAAACTTAAACCTGCAGAGCCTTTGTTTTTTTATATTTGGGACTCATGAGATTAGACTATCTAACTTCTTAAAATCTCTCTTAGTTAGGAAAAATTCAAAGTCATTAATCTAAAAACAGTCAACAGTAGACTATTCCTATTTTGTCCAAGTACTGTACTGAGTGATAATTTAATGATATATAGGAAAGTTTGTATGGTTTAATAGGTAACAAAATACAGAAGAGCATTTGGTGGGAGACTAACAATGGTATTCACCTATGTTGCTATGTCCACGCCCAAATGTGTAATACTCTCCCCTCCAGAGCAGTGGCCAGCTGTGGGGGAAGGGCAGCCACATTTCTCTTTCTTAGGCTCCCTATAAACCCAAACCCTTCTCCTTATCAAAAATATTTATTAACATTCACTCTGTAGGACTCCCAAAGTTTACAGTTTGGAGAATACACCACAGCCCCTGACATTTCCTAATCCTAACTACCATAAGGCCTGAACACCACCTCGTACTTTCCCTGGGTCAGCTATTCGCCCGTTCCTTCTGTGTTTCATGGAGAAGCGTTTCTTTCTCATAGCCACTGTTATGCTTTTGTGTGTATGTGCACGTGTGTATATACAAATTAAAATCACAACCTCATAAAAAAAAACTGCACTCTCAGGTAGGCACAAATGATGCCACAAAAGATTTTGGAAAAATGTGGAAGGTTCACTTTGAAAATCTCCACTCCCTAAGTACCATAATCCCCAGATGAAGAGAGCAACACTGTGAAAGCCATTTTAGAAGCTCCAAATTCAGTTTCAAGAAATAGCTTTTCTGAGGACTAATGGGTGTAGAGGAGGAGATGATAAACTCATCTCTAAAAAACAATGCTGCTTATCTTTCTTCATCTTTAAAAAGAAAGATCTTAGTTTGGTGGTTAAAAATGTTTGCCACAAGCAGTTCTCTGTGTGAATATCAGGATTCTTGGTGATTATTACACATGGATTTTGCAAACAAGAAAATAAAAAAATGACAAGCTGTCTGGTGACTGAAGAGATGACCTGTTTGCACTGTCAGTCTTCACAGCAGTGTCCCTACCTTGTCTTCACCTCCTGGGTAGCACATGCAACAGGATTTTCTGGGAAGGAGGTCTCTGGCACTCACATTCACCTCCTGGCCTCTGCAAAACCTGAACTGTGGCTTTCAAGGAAGCCTTTCTCAGAGCCAACTGGCTGGCCTGATTGGCATTTACCCATAGAGGATTATTAGCCATCTTTAAGAAACCAGAGTAAGTGTCATTTCACATGACAAAATGCAGCAAGGGGTTGCAAATCATCTTTAAAAAAAAATATGCCTGTAAGATAGTTTCCTGGCTTTGAGCCAGCAATAAGGAAAGCACTACTTAAAGCACCCCACAGCATGACTTAGAAGATCCAGTCACAAGGCAGAAACATAGGGCCAGGGTGGCTACAGGTCTGAGCTGGTATCTCTCTAAGCTCAGTGCTTCAATTTCCTCAGCTTCCAAACACATGCAATGAACCCACACACCTTGCACAAAATTACTAACATTACATAGGACAAACCCTCACAGGCCCTGCCTCAATGAATTCTCAGAACTGCCTTCGCGGGGAGGTGTTATCATTAATGTTTTACAGAAGCAGCAGCGGGGCTCACAGATGCTAAGCGATATTCTCAAAGCCTTAAGTAATGGAGCAAAAATTCACCTGGGTCTGTTCTTCCTTCTTTTAATTGAATAGAAATGAGTGGGCGCATTTTGGCTGTGGATATATTATTCTGCACTACATATCTTTTGCTCAGAAAAAAATCCCACCTTAAAAACATAACTTGTAATGTTCTCTCTCAAGTGCATCATACACCGTCATCACCTCGCCAGATTTTGGTACAGTGTAAAGGATAAACATGTATTCTGCAATAGGCCAACTGACATTAAGCCATAGGAATATAAGTAGATATAAATTAAGTAAAATATGCACTTGAGCTGCAGCTGAATATTATTCTATAAAATAGTAAGACAGATCCACTGATCAAACTGTGATAAACAAAATCTTAATACATTTTTCCAAGCTTCCTCTCTCATTCTTCAATTAGTAAGCAAAAAATGCATGTAAAGTAGGACATGTTGGTTGATGTACTGGGATTTACTAAGCATAATACTGTGAAAGAAGTGTAAGATACCCCAAAATTCTGACTAAATGCAAATACCTGTATAAAAGACTGTTCAAAATGTTCCCAGCACAGACTGCCAGGAATGAATGGCCTTGGGTTATTTAATGACTGTTGATTTTGATGTGTATTATGTAGACGAAATACTGTCCTATAATTCATTCTTCTTTGGAAAGCATGTTTTGTCTGTTAATCTTCTGTGGTAGTAGTATCTGTTTCCTTATTTGAAACATTGTTTTAATTCTCTTTGGGCAATGTTATTTATCTTATTTTCATTTTTGAGACAGAGTCTCACTCTGTTGCCCGGGCTGGAGTGCAGTCGCACAGTCTCAGCTCACTGCAGCCTTGTTCTCCAGGGCTCAACCAATCCTCCCACCTTAGCCTCCCCAGCAGCTGGGACTACAGGCGCTCGCCATATCCAGCTAATTTTTCTTTTTTCCTTTCTTTCTCTCTCTCTTTTTCTTTTTTTTTTTTTTTAAAGGGACAGGGTTTCACCATGTTGCCCAGGCTGGTGTCAAACTCCTGGACTCAAACGATCCACCCCCCTCGGTCTCCCAAAGTGCCGGGATTACAGGTGTGAGCCACCATGCCTGGTCTGGGCAATCTTGTTTTTTAAATAACATTAAAAAGCCCAACAATGTAAAAGGGTTGGATCCTAGAAAGTCAAATAAATATAATGTTCATTATTAAGAAGTGCTCTTAAAAATGACTTTCAGAGTTCATAAGGAGTAAGTCACAGACATCATATCTTGAATACAATTCTCCATTATACATTATAGTGGAGTCTACACGAAGAAAAACAATTCCTGAATAATTTAAGGTTACAAAATTAGATACTTTAAATTTCATCTCCTTTCCTTTGCCTGTAATGGAATAGCCAAGGCAAATAGCATGAAAGAGAAACGGAGTACCTGAAAACTCCAGAAACTTTATTATGAACTTTTAATAGCTTGTTCATCAATTTTTTAACTAACCCTAGTTTAATAAATGCCAAGCACTTTACATGTATTAACTCAATTATTCCTGACAACAACTCTGTGAGGTAGGAGTTAATTACCTCCATATTACAGATGAGAAAACAGACATGGAGATGTTAAGTAATTTGCCCAAAGTCACACTGCTAGTAAATACTAAACCTTCAGTAGCCTGGCTGACCAGAGTCTACTTTTAACCAACACATTTCCTTACCCATAAGACCCAATTGGATTGAGTTTGCTTTCCCTAGTGTGAAAGTTCATGAGGTACAGTGCCATAAATACAGCAGAAGAAAAGAAGTGGGGAGGAGTGGGGTGAGGGGCTCAGAGACTTTCCAGTTTGTAGCAAGAATGTAACCACTGGTCATAGGGGCACTAGGCTGAAAGCTTTAGGAAGTCAGGGATGCAGAGCCTGGGCCACATTGCTGAATAAATAAATATTAAGAAGAAAGGAAAGATATTTGCAGAATGAAAAAGCCAGGAGGAAGGGCTGCTTCCTCACCTTGACCAGAATCCTGGATTTCAAGGCTCCAGGATTGCCTGGCTACAGCACAACTGAAATGGCAACTGAAAGGAATGCAGTGAACCCATGTACTTTGATCTTGGTAAAGCAGTTGATACAGTGTCCTGTGAAATCAGGATCCTAAACCAACTAAAACTTATGTTGTTCCAAGAACCACACAAGTTAAGCAGGCTAGAAAGAAAAACACTGTCTACATCTACCAGTATGATGAAGAAAAAAGCCACAAGGAGTGGAATTCAATCCGTATTCAAAAGTAACTTAGAAATTACTCACGCTGTTTTAATCAAATTTGCACATAACATTAATTTGGGAGGTGTGAAGAGGGCAAATGAGGGCGAGCCAATTGACTTAGTTAAATTAGCAGAGAGGTAAAGAAAAACATAAGTTCAGTTTCATTTTTGTGTCCCCTTTAATTTGCAGGGAGTGGCTATGGATGTCCAATGGGTAGTAACCACCTCTAGACCTAAAATGCCAAGACTGAACTAAGTAAGCAATAGCAAATAGATACATGTTTAAAATGTTAAGACTTCGGGTCTGAACGTCACAGAGCATGGTCCTATTATTCCATACACTATCAGTAAAGTTCCATGGGAAATAATATTCCTTTCAACAAGACTTCTCTAGGAAAACCCAAAGAAAAGCAGGGGCTCAAAGGCTGAGTTTAGGAGGTCAGATGAAAAAAGTCAGTGGCGTATGTATAATCTGGCCCCACTACAAATATGCCGCACAGGCAGAAGGTCATGAGAATGGTTTGCAAACACATGGCAGGACAAAGAACAGCACAGAAGGGACAGAGAAGCAAGCTAAAACTTGAACTAACATTATTTTTTTAAGCATAAATTATAATTTCTAATTTCTTTAATGTTGAGAAATAGCTTATCCCTTGGTGGAACTATCTGTCCTCCCAGCAAAACTGTATTTTAAATGTTAGCAGTTGATTTAGAACTAACAATGAGAGTAAGAGAGATCTGAAACATTTGAAAAAAACAAAATGACCTATATTCAGGCTGGGCCCTAGGAAATGTAAAAGTGAACATCATTGCATGCAGCTCCTGAGACTGAAGAACTGAGCACTATTAGCTCTGTAGCCAACGTGCAGGAAGAAGTTCTTGCCCAGATATGGGTTCTAAGTATATCCTAGCAGGCTTGTTTATGGGAGGAAAGCATATGTTTCTAGAAAATAAAAGGCTCTGAAAGGAAAGAGGGTCACTGAATAATTAAAACTTTCTAATATGTCACCCTTACTACTCTCAATCATAATTTGTACAGTTATTTTTTAAGGTGAAGCCCTCAATATGTGAGCAATGCAGGCAAGGAATCCTTTGGGTATCTGCAGAATTAATGACAATAGTAACAGCAACGGCAGCTAACACCTGAGTGTTAACTATGTGCCAGGAACTGTTCTAAGCATTTTATATAAACTATCCTTACAACTAACCCTAGGAGGAAAATATTGTTATATCATCATTTTATAGAAAGTTAAATAACTTTCCCATGTTCCCATGGCTGGAAAGGCAGAGTAAAAACCTAGGCAGTAGACTCCAGAGCTCATGCTCTTCAAGAAATTGTCATTGAAGACAGGTAAAGCCCACAATAAAGTCCCATATATTCCTCTGCCTTCTAAAAGAAACAGCAACAAAAACAGAGAAATCTAGCACAGAGGCATAAGGATTAGAGCCATCCCACATTGTAGATTTGAATAGGAAATATATGTGAAAAACTTCAGTCAAATGACAATGCTCTGAGAGATTACTGATTAATACTTACACAGGACAAAAAGCAAACCATAGAACCTACACAGACAGATCTTCCACAAAGTTTGATGACTGGCCCCCTCCCATGGTTTAAAAAATCATCCATACAATGACAAACTCAAAATTCGCTTCAGCTCAGACCTTTCTCTAGAATGCCCCAATGCCCTCTAGAACCCTTCCCTCACCAGGCTGCCCTCAGAACCACCTGCAGGGCCTTCAAAACACACTTTCCCAGGCCCCTCCCCAGATGTGAACCATTGAAATCACAGAGGTGGAGGGGTGCTCCTGGAATCTGCACATTTAGGAAACTCCCAAGTGATCCTTAGATGCAGCCTAGTTGGCGAAAGCCCGCTGCAGACACTCTACTTCTTCCTCCATGCTACCATCAGAATTGCTGAAGGCAGAGATCAAGGCAAAATTATTTCCCTTCTCAAGAACCTTCAATGGAATAACCTTTATTCAAAAGCAACCAAGTGAAGTCTAAATTCCTCAGCAGGACACTCTAGGCCCCTCTGTAATCTGTCCCAAACTACGTATCCAGCTGCTTTCCTCCTCCATCCCTCAGTCCCTCCCAGCAGCATTCCCCAAACATATTCTGTACTTCTACATCTCCATGCTTTGCTGCTCCAATGTTCCCTCAGTTCTCCCATCAATTCTCTACCTGTCACCATCTTTGTCATCCTTCAAGGCCCTACTTGTGAGACCACCCTGATCTTTCAGTCTCTCCTGAGCAAATGTCCAAAAAATTTAGCTCTCACAAGAATTACAACATATACTGTAAACTGTGCTGAATTATACTAAACTGTTTACATGCAGGTCTTCTCTTCAAAGCAGGGGCATATCTTACTCATCTTTCATACTGTGGACGAGAAAGAGACCTAGGTCAAAGTTTAGCTCTCCCTGCTAGTTACTAGCACTGTAATCTTGAGCGGGTTATTTAAACACACTGAGCCTCAGTTTTGTAATCTTTGAAATGGAACACCAATGACACCAACCTTCATGGCTGACATAAAACATGAAAAGTGGCACACTGTGGACCACCTGAAATGCACTAACATGATAGCTGTTGTTAATATTTAGTGTTAACTTTTGTTTCCCATCCCACTAGAGTGCATTGCAGACAACGTAAATGCTCAAAAAGCATTTGCTTTTACTCAGTAAAAGCATTTGCTTTCAAAGTAATGATAAATGTTAAGTGATTTCTTAGTCCTTTCTCCTGACCCAATTTTGTTCTGTTATAAAGAAAATTTCATAATATTTCTATTCCTATTCTATTTGTACTCTCTTTTCTTTCCTTCAAAAATTAATGTTCAAAATTCTAATGAACAAGCCCTGTCAGTGTCCCTCCTACTCTAGCTTGGCTGTTTGCTTTGAACTACAGTAACTGCCTGCAGCCACAGTGTCGCTGCCCAGAGAATTGCCTATTTCACCCTTACAACAAATAGCACTTTGTAGGCAAACTGGAAGAGAGCCCAAAGTAGGAGGGGGGAAAACCAAGGAAAAGGAATTTGGGCCAAAAACTGAGTTGACACCCACACTATCATTCACACTAGAATACAGGTAAGGAGAGAACAGGAAAGAAAAGGGGTTCAGATCAACAACACAAACCTTCCCCAACCACCTACCTCACCACCCACCCATGGAAAATGCATTCCAAGACTCACAAAGGACTTGCTGGTCAGCTCACTGCAAGACACACATGGCTATTGTTGTGAATAAAATACTGTCATATATAATAGCTTCTTATCCTCACCAATCCTATTGGATTGTCCCCTCCCCCATTTACAGGAGATGAAACCCAAGGTCACACAAGTCCACAGAAGAGAGTGCTGGGACTAGAACTCAAGTCTTTTATGCTCCAAATCCTAGGTCCTTCCCACTGCCTCTATATAGGTTGGAAAAAGCAATTTAAAAAGTGCTCTCAGAAGCTCACCAAATCCACCAGTTGTAAAGGTAAAGGTAAAACAAGATGGGTTTTGTGCTGTTAAAAACAATTCTGGTGCCAAGGATGCGGGTTGTCACAGCAACAAGGCTCCAACTACAGCCTTTGTAATGATCAGTCCAGCATTTTAGTATGGTGTTCCAGGAAGATCCTTTAGTCAGGTTTCTGTTCCTAGATGGAAACTGTCTCCATGATTTCATTTGTTCATTTGGTTTGGGGAGGCGGGATCAGGGAAGGAATATATTTTTCTTTCTTTTTTCAACCAAACTCTGATGCTGACTTTAAGACTGAGGTAATGTGAAAGGCAAAAGAAGTTTCTAAAGCAAATTTGTGTTCGTCATTGTTGTGAGGGAGTTCAAGGGGCAACGAAGCAGTCCTAAAAAGCACAGATCCTGAAGCCATGGCAGCTTGGGTTCACATTACAGTTCTGCCACTTCCTGTAATGACCCTGGCTGCTCATGGTGATTGGGAGTAGTAGCCAGACTAGAGAACCCAGCCTTGGTTTCCTCTGCTACAAAACGGGGCTGTTGTCAGAAGCAAATGAGCTAATATATGTAAAGTGCTGCAAACAGTGCCTGGCACATGGTGAAGTGTTTCCTAGTCTTATTTCCAGATTAGTCACTAGGACTGGATTCTTTTTTAAGTGTATTTTATAAGGAGGTTAAAGAAGACTTCTTGTACAACTTGTTAATGCATAATGCCCCAAACGAGCACAAAGATTATTTACAAGTTTCACTTCCTGATAGGATCTTCCAGGATTTCCATCTGTAGAGTCGAGTCCCTAGAAGGCCGAGCAGTGGAATTTGAAGAATTTTTCTTTTTCCCAACAACACTGCAAGAAAACCTAAACCCATTCTCTCAATATTACAAATGGTTTCCATAAGGGGGAAAAAATCCATAAAGATCCTTACTGCATTAAAGTAACAAATAGAAGGGGACATTTTAAAATGCATTTATTCTAAAAAGCAACCAAACTATCAGAAATTTAAAGTTATACCAGTCTCGAAAGACATAGCTCAGATCATACAGGGATGACAGTCCTAGGACTGGAATAAAACCTGCAGATGGATCAAAAGATGTCCCCCTACTGCCAACCACTAGAAAATGCTGAAATTCCAGGAACAAAGTACTATACACTTGGGATGATTAAGAGCAAAATGCTTTTAAAAATCCTCTCAGACTAGGATTCTGCTAGTAGCAGAAATCTATTCAAATATTACTCTCTTCTCTTTCAAAGAGGCTGTATGTACAACAAATTACACAAACGATGTTGGATTTTCCCCAGAAAAGCAAATAAAACTAAAGACAGGAGCACTATTGGGGTCACAGTAAAGGTCTGAGGTCCTGTCCTGCACCAGGATACCCAGATGGTAGAGAGGGGCTAAAACCCAGTGGACAATGTCCTCCCAGCAGTGTGCCCTGACAGGGCAGACGCAGCCCCGCTGACACCGCTTCACACAAAGGGACCCTGGAGGCTGGCCCTTCAAAAACAAAACAAGCTGCTGTTCCAAACCATCTTTTTCCTAGGGAATGCTGTGCATACCCCTCGACGTCGTAGTTGGGGTGGGGGGAAAAAGTGATGCTTTGTACTCTAACATAGCCATCTTTCCACGATGCAAACATTTTCCAGCTTTCTTGGTTTACTTTTTGCTATCAGCTGTTCTCTGGACCTCTCTTCTTTATCTCACTCCCTAGTCTTCTTTCTGACATAAACTCTTTCCCTTCCTTTTCATTCCAATTCCCCTTTTGGAGAAGCCACAGTATACATTAACATGATACACTAGGAATTGCAAAATAATAGCACTCTTTGCACCTTGCCAACATAGATTCTGCACTATTTCTAAATATTGACCTTTTTTCTTTCTCTTTCTTCCCCATTTACCCCAAATCAATTTTAAGATATGAACAAATCTTCCCGTATCTCCTGGGGTAGATGATCTCTTTACTCAACTCCAAGTGGCTCTTACCCTCCCTTCTCTCTCTGTGTGTGTCCCACCTATCCTCTCCCCCTTTATATGCATAATCTACCTATTTCTCCCTAAACCTATTCCTCCTCAGGCCAGACAAACTGTTCAAATGCAACCACTCCAGATGTAATACGCCACATTTAAAGGCCAGAAATTTTTATTAAAAGTATGGGGCTTGGGGTTTGCTTTGCTCTGCTTTGTGTTTGGGGTTGGGGGAGAAAAGGATGAAATCAAGTTTCGCTTTATGTCCACTGTGTATTGTGGGCCAGGTGTGGTGACTCATGCCTGTAATCCCAGCACTTTGGGAGGCTGAGGCAGGCAGATCACACGAGGTCAGGAGTTCAAGACCAGCCTGGCCAAAACGGCGAAACCCCCTCTCTCCTAAAAATACAAAAATTAGCTGGGTGTGGTGGTGCACACCTGTAATCCCAGCTACTCAGGAGGCTGAGGTAGGAGAATCACTTGAACCCAGGAGGCAGAGGTTGTAGTGAGCCAAGACCACAGCACTGCATTCCAGCCTGGGCTACAGAGTGAGACTCCATCTCAAAACAAAACAAAACAAAACAAAAAACCTGTATTGTGCTTTTTATTCAAACCCTATGCTTCCATTTATATGGCCACGAAAGGGCTATCTCTAAGGGCCTAAAGAGGCTGTTTCCAGCTCACAAAGCTATTTTGTTTGGTTTACAGGAAGTTCTAAAATGTTGAATTAGCCAACCTTTAAAATCAGATTTCACACAATAATCCAGATTTCTGGCTTACAGTGAAAAATCAGAAAATCTGGCAACACCAGCCCACATTCCCATGCGGCAACCATGCACTTCTGATGGGCCTCCTACTCCTGATGACCCCACCTGGAGGGCGAGTGCCTGCTGCCACAAATCATCTCTGAGGCATACTATTTGCTCAAGACCCCTAGGCTACTGCTAGTATCCAACTCTGATTAGCACAGAAATTACAGATCTAACTTCTGCTTGGTACAGAACTTAGCAGGTATAAATAAGTTATAAGGAAAATAATTTAGAACAGGTGAAAGATAAACTATTTTGGAATAGAAAAATGCCTTGAGAGCTAAGTTGAAGAACAAGTGCATCTCTCCTCTCTCTCTCTGAGTGTGTGTTTGTGCAAGATGTATAAAACCGCAGCCCACTTCCCACTTTGTACTTTATTACTGGCTAAATATTAAGATAAATAATACAATTGTTAAAGTAAAACTTGAACAGAATAAATTCACTCCAGTAAAGAGATTATACTTGAGTATAATGAAGCATAATTTTATTGTATTTAAAAAATAAAGGTACGAATGAAACAGCCTATGAATATGATATAGATAAATGGATATTTATTTATTCATTCATTTACTTTGAGGTAATGTAAATGAAAAAAATAGTTTTATTGAATACATTTATGGCATTTATTCAGCAAACATTTGTTATAGCAGTTTTTTCAGCTAAGACATAACACCTTAGCAAATATTAGGTATATCTTTACATGATATGTTTATGCACAGTAGTTATTGTGGGTGAGATTTAACTAGGAAGAGGGTGCTTAAGATGTACTTTACAAGTGGCATTCTATCATCAATATGGGTGACAAAAGAGAACAGGGCTAGAGAAAACACCAGAACAATTAAGTGATTTAAAGTTACCCTCTCAATTCCGGGATAAAATTTCATTCAAGTAGTTTTATCAATAGGCTGATACTTCTAAGACCAACTTGGGATGACAAGAGCATTGGCCTGGAAGCCTAAATGCTGGGATGCCACTACAACTTTACTCTTCAAACATGCAGCACGAACCAGAGGATTATCTGGTACCTTTACACCTCAAAACCTGATTCTCTTTTTCTTGTAACAGAAATATTACTAGGTATCATAGGTGTTATAAAATAAATACAAAGAAATGTGCAGAAATGAGAAAGGGAACAGTAGATAAGAGAATAGGTATATATTGAGGCCGGGCACAGTGGCTCACGCCTGTAATCCCAGCACTTTGGAAGGCCGAGGTGGACGGATCATGAGGTCAGGAGATCGAGACCATCCTGCCTAACGGTGAAACCCCGTCTCTACTAAAAATACAAAAAAAAAAAAACAATTAGCTGGGTGTGGTGGCAGGCGCCTGTAGTCCCAGTTACTTGGGAGGTTGAGGCAGGAGAATGGCGTGAACCCGTCAGGCGGAGCTTGCAGTGAGCTGAGATCGCGCCACTGCACTCCAGCCTGGGCAACAGAGTGAGACTCCATCTCAAAAAAAAAAAAAGAGAGAATAGGTATATATTACAAAATATTTAGAGGTCTGGTTTAAAATATAAAAGTCTGGTATAAAATGAGTCTGGTTTCAAATTCCACCTCCGCCACTTCTGTGTGACATTGTTGTAAATTACATAACGTCTCCAGCCTTATGACCTCATTTGTACAGTAGGAATAAGTCTACCTTTCACTCAGAATTGTTTTGAGGATATATGAGAATACATGTAAATTCCAGGGCATAGGTTTGGACAACCAATAAGTGCCTAATAAATAGCTGTTATTATTAATAACTTTAGGTGTTCTATACATTGTCCAAGTACTTCTTAACCAGATAAGTTAAATACAAAAACAAAAAAGTAGCCATATCTGAGAATACACTGATTTTAAAAGCCTGTTCAGCAGAGTGCCACTGCAAGCATCAGGGGGACCATTTTTCCAAGAATTTTAATTTTCTAATATTTCTTAAAATTCGGTTGTAAGCAATCAGTGAAGAGAATTTTGACTGATGGCATTTTATACCCGGTCTGAAGAGTTCTGTCCCGTCTCTATAGCGCGAGAGATTTTGAGACACACCTTTCTGGCGGCCAATGACCATCAGAGAAAAAGGTGTCCTCTTGTACATCCTTTCTTCTCCTTGTTCTGTAGAACTCGTTGCAGTGCTGGCTATCTGTTGATGCTAATATGTAGCAATGGGATTTATGCGTTGCTGGGGAAGTGAAGCTTTCTCTGGCACTATTCCTAACTATTACCAGCAAGCATAACAGGAAAGAAAAAAATGTTTAAAAAAAAAATGCTTGTAATGGAACCTAACACCATATTTATGAGCGTTCCCCAATAGCAGGTGTCAAGGGGTAGATATAGACCTCTTGAAAACCTCAGAGGAGTAGTAGTTCCCAGACTTTTGATTTCACGGGCCAGTAAAATGTCAAAAGAAAAACTATCATAAAATTGCCAGCTTAAAACTGGACTTAGAAATGACACCAAAAAACCATCACCAGCCTTTCATAACATGAAAAAACAAGCCAACCCTCCAGTAGGAAGGACAACCCAAGATTAAACAAAACAAAAGCAAAACAAAACAAAAAAACAGACTCTTGTAATTGAATAAACTTAGCACTAAAGTTGAAACAGAAAAGCTTGTTGCATTGTCTTTACTCTTCTCACTTTTTCATGGGCTGGTGAAACTGTCATCAAGGACCCACTCTGGAAACAACTGCTCAAGGATGAACTGGGAGTTGGTCCCATCGCCCATCCAGCCCGGGCTGCACTATCTCATAGAGGAACCAAGGGCCATGGTGGACTATGTGCTGTTTGGGTCACTACACCTTCCAAGAAGACTGACATATTCTTAAAGCTTCTCTTTTGTCTTAATAACCAATGATGGGCTCGCTGGCCACAAATGTTTCAAACCCATTTGAAGGTGTGTTCAGTCAGCATCCAGCCTTCGTGCACAACTACTAAGACAGTGGTTCTGAGCCGAGCTGCACGTGAGAATTACTTGGAGGCAGGGTGGGCTCTTTTCAAAACTAAACTCCATATCCACAGATTCTGATTCAATAGGCATGGGGAAGGGTCTGAATATACGTATTTTAAAAATATTCCCCAGACTGATTCTGATGCCAGCCAGGGTTAAGAAAAACCATATTTCTTGGCATTCATCCTGAATTTATATCTTGTAAAGCTTTAAGGTATAACTCTTCATTCATTCCTCTGGGTGACAAATACTAATAGAGGGTCTGCCATGTGCAAGGCACTAGAAAATCAGTAGAGAACAAGAGAGATAAATCCCTACCCTCACCACACTGACAGAGTGCTGGAGCATGAAGACAAGGAGGCAACTAAAATAGCACACTTGGACTTATTAGAATAAAGTGAACTACCAAGGCTGCCTATGGCCCTATCCTTGTGGCTTCACAGACCTCCATGCCATCTCCTCTCAGATGACTCTTTCCAGGTGCTAGAAATCCTGATATTTCTATCAGAGAAACAGATGAGCAAGGACCCTGTCCTCATGAAGCTTACATTCTAGCAGCAATGTCCAAATATTCCAGGTATCATTACAATGGTCATTCCAGCTCGAGTGTCTTTCTGAAGGTTAGGTGCCCATGACTTTGGGGGAAAAAACACACTGTGAAAACTCAATTAAGACTGTATTTTCCATTTTGGTTTTTTTTTTCCAAAATCTTTTTTTTTATTTTTTGAGACAGAGTCTCACTCTGTCGCCCAGGCTGGAGTGCAATGGCACGATCTCAGCTCACTGAAAACTCCGCCGACCAAGTTCAAGTGATTATCCTGCCTCAATCTCCAGAGTAGCTGGGATTACAGGCACCACCACCACATCCGGTTAATTTTTTAATTTTTAGTAGAGACGGAGTTTCACCACGTTGGCCAGGCTGGTCACAAATTCCTGACCTTAGGTGATCTGCCCACCTCAGCCTCCCAAACTGCTGGGATTACAGGAGTGAGCCACCATGCCCAGCCCCAAAATCTTTTTGACGAAGCCTAGTATTTCATGGTTTTTGTTTTTCTGCAACAGCAAGTCAGGACAACAACATGAAGGTATTTTCAAAGCCCTTCCCTGAGTTTATCCAACAAAACACCATCCTATGAAAATTCTATAATTTCCCCTTAATACCCAACCACCTATTAGCCAACAAGAAACTCACCTGCAAATCTTCTGATGACTAATACATCCTAGTGTGGTTTCCCTGGAGCAAATCCCCAGTGGTTAGACATTTCATAATCCAGAAAAGCTGTCATCTGCAAACTTAGAAATTCCACTGTGTGCTCCTTCTTTTAGATCAATTATATAAATAAGACCCAAGGGACCTCACTGTTTACACACCTCTAAGCAGAGAAGAAATCCTGATCCTTAGCCTTTATTGTTGGTCTTTAAGGCAGATAGATTCTAATGCCTACTCTGTCACTACATGTGTAAACTTAAGCTAATCACATCACCTCCCTGTGCCTGGATATGCTCAACTATAAAATTTAAGGGTTAATCCCTTCCAGCTGAAAAGTCTTTCTATTCAAAATGACACAACTGCGTCCTTAATTCTAAGACTTCAACTTCGAAAATATAAAAGGACAGCAATACTTTTCCCCTCAAAAAACCTCAAATATTCAGAAGGCATCCCTTCTTTTCATTGGATTATCCTTCATCTCCAGAGGAGATAAAGAGGTTTCCCATATGGACTGGTAGAGAAGGGAAACCAAGTAGACTGCACCATCTGGACAGCCAACACACTAACAGAGGATTGGGGCACAATGGACGTTCATCACAAAGAGGTCACACACATTGGCCATGAGATTTGAAATCTTCCTCTAGCTCTCCTTCAACACTGTGAGATAGCTACCACCCAAATCAAGTAATTTATTAAATCTAGTTCATTGGATAGAGCCAGAGTATTTGGAGAACTTGGCACTAAGTTACCTGGGATTTCTTACCTGCCAGCTTCAGAAGACATCTGGGAATGGTAATTTCCTAATGTCTTTGCAGTGAAGACTGTAAAATCAAGTATGAACTTACATCAATGACAAGTTAAAGCCAAGCTCTGAGAAAAAGGTTTGTTTCTAAACCTCAATCCTCTCTCCTTCCCTAAATATAAGTCTGTCACTAAATATTTGAGGCATATTAGCAAAAAAGAAAACAAAGCTTAGCCTGAGTGGGAACCAAGTCCATAGTTGATTTTTGCCAGTTATCCTACCTTCTCACAATTTTCAAAAGCAACTCGAACCCCGCAAGCTTCAGATTTGCACAAAACGTTAGAAACTCTCTTCCAGATACATAAACAGAACTACAAAGACCCAGAGGAAGGAATTCAGATTTCAGAAGCTTGCAACAGACTCGAACAATTTCAAAATGGTACCACAGGTGCAAACATTTCAAGAGCTGAATGCCATGTGGCCTGGCATTTAGATTTCTCAAAAGCCCCCAAAATAAGGGCTAATTAGCCCTAGAACTCACCTCCATCACTCAGTGATCCCAGCTCTCACACAGGACCAACAGTGCCCCCAAACTACTGAGTTTTACATAGTACTGACTGACTACCATTTTCAACAAAGTCATCCTCCATTCCTCTCTCATATAATTAGAAGACATAAATTCAAAAATGTCAAAGGCTAGAAGATTGGATCAAAATAAATAGGATAACATTGAGAAGGAACAACAACAAAAACTTCTCCAAAAAAAATCTGCCGAAGAAATACAGGATGCAACAGCTCACAGAGCAAATATCTGGGGGTTTTGACTATCCAAAACATGATTATCTAATAAAGAAGTTGGTGCTCAGCACTGCCTAAGAAAACCAAAGGCAGTTGTAAGCTTAAGGTGCAGTAAGTAGACATTTATGTCTAGGTCTCAGCAGACAGCCATCTTACTGTACTCTCTGTTGGCCAGATCACATCTCAATTACATATTCAATTCCAGATTCTCCATGTGAGATGCTGATAAACTGAGAAGACATCGAGAAACCACATCCCGGCCGGGCGCGGTGGCTCAAGCCTGTAATCCCAGCACTTTGGGAGGCCGAGACGGGCGGATCACGAGGTCAGGAGATGGAGAGACGATCCCGGCTAACACGGTGAAACCCCGTCTCTACTAAAAAATACAAAAAAACTAGCGGGCGAGGTGGCGGGCGCCTGTAGTCCCAGCTACTCGGGAGGCTGAGGCAGGAGAATGGCGTAAACCCGGGAGGCGGAGCTTGCAGTGAGCTGAGATCCGGCCACTGCACTCCAGTCTGGGTGACAGAGCAAGACTCCGTCTCAAAAAAAAAAAAAAAAGAAACCACATCCCAATAAAAGACTGTGAAAAGAATTGGGACTAGTTTGCATTAGGAAAATCAACTGGGGGTAAGGGGACATCATATTCTCTTGGTGCATTCAAAGAGAGTAGGCAGCTCGAAAAGAATAAAATCATTGGAAAAAAAAAATTCAAGGAGACAGCCTTCAGTTCAAGTAATAATACAACAAACAGTCCAAAGGTGTAATAACCTGTCTTCAGGAGAAGTTCACAGTTTCTGGGGTTATTTAAACAAAGGTTACCTAGAAAGGGTAAGAATTTATTAAAATCAATAAATTGGATAGGGCCCCTCTAAAATGCCAATTCTGATTCTATGATTCCCATCTTACTCCACTATCATATTGTGTTCATCTGCTATGATCTCCCTCCAAACTGCCCCTTTCTTTCAATAATGATTTGCCCAGACCCTAATCACATCAGACCTGATCACAGAAGTCTCCCACATCAGCTTCCTAAGCTCAATGTTATTATTCCTCCCATGTCAAGAACCACCTCCCTTTAAGACCTATTCTGAGGTCTAAGGGCAGGCACTATCGCCATTTTGGACAGGATCATTTTTTGTTTAGGAGGAAGGGGGTTGATGTCCTGTGCACAGTAGGACGCTTATGTAGCATCCCTGTCCTCTAGCCACTAGATAACAGCAGCACCTGCCACCTAGCTATGATAACCATAAATGTCTCCAACATTCCTCAAGGTCTGCTGAGAAGCAAAACTGCCTACTTCTGAGAGCCACTGGTCTTGAAGCAAATGATTAACACCACTGACTTGTGGTTAAGTTTTTCACTAACTAGGTTCCCTCTACCCTCCTTTATTAGTCATATATTCTGTTCCCCCTCCCTGACCACTGTCAAAAGTCAATTCAGATTTCCACTCCTCCCTCAACATACTTCATACACTTTCATCTGGTTCCACACACCCTGGATTCTTAGACAACTATAACTATCTGCTTCTGCTGGCATCCTCATGTGTGCCTGTCTTATCTGCTCTCTGTGATTACTAGGAGAATCCTCTCCTGCCTTGTTAAGATCCCACAGCACCCACTCCAGTTCTCTGCTTCCTGCTGGCACTCAACAAATATTAACTGGTGTTTCTTAGAATGTCAAACACCAGCTCCAATTAAAAATAACTGAAATCCCTTACAAGCTACCACTTCAACAACATAATAATCATGATTACAAAGTTGGGACAAACTTTTGACTTTAATAGCTATTTTGTCAGCAGTACTGAGACAGGAATCAAGTCTAATTTCCAAACTATAGCTACCAAAACAATTTAACTATTTGGACATGACAAACACATCAGAATTTTCTAAAATTATTTTTTAAAAACTCTGCATAATATAAAAATTAAGGGAAAAGGGGGCCTAGTTTTTTTCTTTTTTCTTTTTTTTTTTCCATTAAACTTTAGCGATTTTGAGGAAAAAAGGGGCTAAGTTTTTATCACGTTTTTTAAATGCTGGAAAACACAGCAGGGAGAAAACGATATGAATATGGCTCAATACTTTAACTGTTGCATCATATGCTACTCCACATGGTAATGGAAGGCTGGGTCATCTAAGGACAGTTTCCTCTCCAACCTTCTAATCTGTTAGGTTTTAATCAACATGCACACATACACCCTAAATAAAGACGAGACAAATCTAATACAAAGTGTTCAAATATGTAAATAAACTGTGCCAATTCAAGATTTTGGAATTTTTCCCTGGCTCCATAGATTACCCAATCATTTTATGGGGGGCTCCATAAGTAACCTACAGAGATCAAACACCCCAAATCAACTTTCGTGACTCCTGTTTTAACCACCTAATTTTCATCTCAGATTCTTCCCCATCTTGCACTTGGATCTCAACAGGGATTTAGTTAGTTGGTGTCAAGACAGGTGAAGCAAGAACCCCAACTCTGACCTAGCTGACAGTAGGAGTTTGGTCACTATTTTTGGACTGTAAAAATAAATGCTGCCTGCACACCCCATTTATGGAATATGGTGCAGGGTTCTTCCGACAGGTAAGAAGCAGAGGTCCCAGATGCTTTGGCGAGGAAGGTGTGAATCACTCTCACTCTTGGCACTGGGAGGGGCCCCTTGGTTGTTTATAAGGTAGACAGCCCTCACCATTACTGCAAACGGGAATTCCCTGCCTGTCCAGACTCTTCCAAAGTCCAGTACAAACCACGTAATAGGTGCTCAATAAACGCTGCCTGAACGGAGTTTTACTACCAAAGCTGCCAAGGAAAGTTTCCAGAAGTCAGCTCTTTAGTCCTATCTCTCTTCCAAAATATGTCCTCAAAGTTTTCTTTGTCCAACAAAAAATATTTTTCAAGATCCAAGAGCAAGAAATCTGCGAGGCAACGAGGAGCCAAATATAAGCCCAAGCGGCTCCAGCTGGGCCCCACATTCCGCTAGGACTCCCCCGTACCTATTCCCCATCTCTCCGACTACATCCTGAGTGCGCCCTCCCTCTCACCTCGGCTGTTTCTTTCCCACAACCCTACCTCTACACTTTCGGCCACACTCACCCCAACTGCGTGCTCCTGGGACCTCAGAGCCCACGTCTCCCTCTCCAGCAAGGACCTACCTCTCTTCCCCTCGACCTGCAGCAGTTCTTCTTCACTGCAGCTGGCTTTTTAAGAAATCAAAAAATCTCATTTATCTGCAAGGGATACTCCCTAGTAAAGGGGGACGGAAAGGAGAAGGCCCCTATAAACCCTCTAGTAACCGGAGGTGCTGGTCTTCCTGGCAACCACCCCCAATTCTCCTCCTTTCCAAGCTCCTGAACAGGATTTGAGCAGAAGTCCCGCTCCCAAGAGCCCACGCCTCCAAACAAGCTAGAAGCGGATTATACCGGTACCCAACCCGGAGATGGCCCGCGGCCGGCTGGGTGCACCTGCGGGCCCCCAGCTCCCTCCCACAGGCGCCGGGGGCGGGGCGCCGGCCTTCACCTCCCTGCCCCCGCCCGCTGGGCTCCCAGCGCAGCCCACCCGGCACAGGAAGGAAGCGAAGGAGAGGCGATTCTGGAGAAGTTAAAGGGCTCACCTTATGGACACCGGGGCAGCAAGGCCAGACACCAAACACCCACCTCCGGGAGGAACCAGCGGAGCCGAAACCACCTCTCCCCGCCTTTCGGACTGGGCGGAGGGAGGCAAGAGAAGGGAGAGCGCGCGAGGGGTCCAGGAGCCAGGCAACCGCACTCCCCTCCCGCAGGGCTAGCAGCCCGGGGCCGAAGCGGCCGACGCTCAGACTGCAGAAAGCGGAACAATCTCCCAGGCCCCAGGGGCAGCAAACGGGAGCCCACTCCGCTCGCCACCACCTCCTCGCGACCCCCGGACGTCCCCGAATGAGTTCCCGGCCGCAACCTCAGCTCGGGCCGCGGCGCCTGCGCCAGGGTTGCGCGCTTCGGCTCGGCGCGGCTCCACCTGCGCGTCGCCTTCCCTCGCAGCCCCCGGCCCCTCCCGGGAGAGGTGCGCACCAACCTTGGGGGGCAGCTCGGCCGCCGAGCCACGGCTTATGCTGAGGCCGGAGGTGGCGGCATCACCCGCGGCGGGCGGCGGCTGCACCGGGACGCGCCGGGGCGGCGAAGGCGCGCTGCGCCCTGTACCCTGCTCCCGCGACCCCGCCCGCGGTTGCCACCTCGAAGCGCGGCGGAGGAGCCGGGGCACCACGGGCGGCGGCAGCGGCAGCAGCGGCGACGGGAGCAGCAGCACATGACTCTGTAACGAGGGGAATTAGACAAAGCGTAACATGGACTCCGGGCCAGTGCAGGCGCTGCAGCTCTGGGACCAACCGCAGCCGGCGAGCGCCGCGACTGGCCCGGCCGCAGCCAATGGGGCGGGCCCGGGCCTCCATGTGATTGCGAGCACTTTCTCCGGTCGCCCTGCAGCGCCTGACCGGACCGGGTCTGTGTGGCGAGGGAGGTGGCCCGGGGTTGGAGACTGACGGCGAGCGACTGCTAGATGCTGAGCAGGTGGTTGGGAGGGGAAGAACGGCAGCCTACATCACCATCGCCGTAATGCTTTGTCAAGCGCCCACCTGGGCAGGGTTCGGTGCCGGGCAGGCGCCGCTGCCAATCAGCTGCGAGGCAAGCTCAGGAACCTTCACCCGTCCTGGGCGAAGGAGTCGGTCCCGTCGACTAAAACTCTGCTATTAAGACTTGGCGCTGGGGTTGGGGGGATTGAATTACACTACAAAGTCACTTAAGTGCCTTCCAACTCTAAGGAGAAAGTATTTTTCTGAGCTTTGGGGCACACACAACTACTTGGCATGGATAGTTTCTCAGCTTCATGTGTTCCGTCTGCTATTAAAGCTGTATTGGAAAGTCGGCTCTCGTTTTTATCTGAGTCCGCCCCTTTCATCCTATTCTTTTCGTCAAAAATATCTTACATCTGAAAAAGGCAGATGAAAGATTGTTCTATGCTAAGAGAGTTTTGCAGCCCGATAGTGTCACCCTTTTTTGTTGTTGTTGTTGTTGCAGGATCAAGGTTCATTTGCAGTCTTTTTTGTGGGTGAGCGGAGGCAGGGGCCAAGAAATAAATTAAGGCGAGATATTTGGAATTATTTGGTTGTAACAGAATATGTGGTTCAACCCAGTGCTTTAGTACCTTCTTTTATCTGAATCCATGTGTTTCTGTAAACCATGGGAAGTCTAATCTGTCTTCTACCAATGTCTCTCCATGTCAGCAAATGTTCAATCAACGTTTACCCAGCATCTAAATATTCTTAATAAGCATGCTGCACAAATGTTACAGGTACTCAGGAAGGTGTCGGTTCAGAGATAGTGAGACATTAAAGAGAATGATTGTCTAGGGTTTCAGAAAAGGATTCAGAGAGATGATAGAATTGACCCTTGGATGGTGAGCACTTGGCCATCAGGCATTGGACATGAAGAGCAGCCCAAACAGGAACATGAACAGAGAGGTCCAGAATACACTCAAGGGACCGTCCGAGACTCGTTACAAGAGTGACACCGGATTCTGAGCCCTCGGCCCTTTTGCTCTCACTTTCCTTCCCCATCCCTCCTTGCCAGCAGCCACTCCTGTTCCACACACTGCCAAGAAGGAGGTGTGTGGGCAGGGAGTGTGTGTAAGTGATCTAATCAGTGTCAGGTTTGCTGATCTAAGAGATGAGATCAACTAGTGGTGTGATCTCTAGTGGTGTGATATTTTGATTGAAAACAGCCCACTCTTATAATGAATTTGGAATGTGTTGCTGTTTGTAAAAGATAAAAATAAAAATAAAAAAAATTGTAGGCCCGGCGCGGTGGTTCACACCTGTAATCCCGGTACTTTGGGAAGCTGAGGCGGGAGGATCACGAGGTCAGGAGTTCGAGACCAGCCTGACCAACATGGTGAAAACCCGTGTCTACTAAAAATACAAAAATTAGCTGGGCGTGGTGGCACGCGCCTGTGATCCCAGCTACTCAGGAGGCTGAGGCAGGAGAATTGATTGAACCCGGGAGGTGGAGGTTGCAGTGAGCTGACATGGTGCCACTGCACTCCAGTCTGGGCAACAGAGTGAGACTCCGTCTCAAAAAAACCAAACAAACAAACAAAAAAAACCCCAGTCTTCTGTACTTTGTTCTTTTGATCTTCCCTGGGTTTTAAATTGTGATTCTAGATTTGAAAAACATGATTTCAAGATTGGTATAAATTGAGAAAAGAAAAAAGTGATATTCAGAAAACAGTCAAATGTGGAGAAATAGACATTCTCACACACTTGTAAAAGTAAGAGGAAATTGGACAATCCCTTTGGAGGACATTTGGAAATTTTTGATAAATAGGTGTGTTCCCTTTGAACAGGTAATTGCATGTGTAAGGGTTTGTACTTTAAGCATATATGTGCAAAAGTTATATCAGAAATATTTACACATGTACAAAAATATGTATATACGTGTCTTATTGCAGCATTGTTTGTAATAGTGGAAACATGTAATGGTGTAAAAATCAAATAATAAAGTCCCAGTAGGAAACTGTTTAAGCAATTTTTGCTAGATCTGTAAAAGGAAACCATAAGCAGCCATGAACAAAAATAAGCTAGATCTATTTTTACCTACATGGAAGAATGTCCAAAATCTGTAAGCGAAAAAAAAAAAAAAAAAAAAAGGCTGCAGAACAATATGAATAGTATGATTCCATTTTTTGTATTTTTTTGCATTAAGATATACATGTTATTAAATGTATGCTTCAGAAGAAATCTGGAAGCATATATAACAGGATGTTAATGGTGATTATCTCTGGGTGTGGGATTACTGGGCCTTTCATTAAGTTCTGTATGTTTGAATTGTTTTTATATTGAGCACATATTACTTTGATAATCAGAAACGTAATTTTAAAAATTTAAAGGATTGTTTTAGAGTATATTCAGGCTATTATAACAAAATACCATAAGCTGGGTGGCTTATAAGCAACAGAAATTGGCTGGGTGTGGTGGTTTATGTCTGTCATCCCAGCACTTTGGAAGACCCAGGCTGGAGGATCACCTGAGGTCAGGAGTTTGAGACCTGCCTGGCCAACATGGTGAAACCCTGTCTCTACTAAAAATAAAAAAATTAGCTATGAGTGGTGTCAGGCACCTGTAATCCCAGCTACTCTGGAGGCTGAGGCAGGAGAATCACTTGAACCCAGGAGGTGGAGGTTGCAATGAGCCAAGATCATGCCACTGCACTCCAGCCTGGGTGACAGAGTGAGGCTCTGTCTCAAAAAAATAAATAAAATAAATAAAATAAAAAATTCTTACAGTCTGGGAGCTAGGAAGTTCAAGGCAACAGCAGATTCCACATCTGTGTGTGTGTGTGTGTGTGTGCGCGCGCACGCGCGCGCCTTCTTTCTGGTTCATAGAGGGTGACTTCTTGCTGTATCTTCATATAGTGGAAGAAGGAGTGAAGGTCTCTCTCAGGCCTCCTTTTTAAGGCCACTAATCCCATTCATGAAGGCTCTGCCATCATGACCTAATGCCTCCCAAAGGAACCACCTCCTAATACCATCATTTTAGGGGTTAGGATTTCAACATATAAAATGGAGGGGCGGGGGGGACACAATATTCAGACTATAGCATGGATAAAATTAGTAAGAAGTCTACCAGTGATAAGTAATGAAAAATAACTGATCATCTACAATGTAAAAACAAAAAAAGCCCATCAGCTTCTTTTCCATAAAAAACAGAACAGAGGCAGCAAAGGACAACTGATTTGACGTTGGGTTCAGAATGAAGAAATATGATGGAAAAGGAATCTGAGTCTACTCTAGACATATCTACAGAGAAACACAGGGCTTCTAGGAAGTTCTGTTCAACAAAAACTTATAGAGCACTTACCATCCTTTGCTACTTGTTATAGTTAAGAATTGGCAACTGTTTCAGCACTTGGTAAATCTGTATCACAATAGTAACAACTAATACTTACATAGGTCCTCTTCCAAATACTTTACACATACCTGTAGTCTTCACAGCAACCGCATGAGATACTATCCTCATCTAATAGATGGGAAACAGAAGGCTTTAAGGAGGCTCTGTGACTAGCTCAATACCACATAGACTTTAACTGACAGCTAGATTTTTAAGTCAGGTGGCCTGGCTCTAGAGGTCCAAGCGCTTAATCACAGTTCTGTCTAAAAGGACCATGTAAGATAAAGGGCATTATTTGTGCATCTCCTCTTACCAAGTATGATGATTCTAACTTGATTTGTTCTTACCTAAACTATAGCATGCTTCAAGACAATCCATAATACTTCTGAATGAGGGAATGAATATTGACTTTCCTACAAAGGAAGAATCTGAGCTCCTTGGAGGAGTGATTTTGCATTCTTCAATTTTATCACCTAGTAGAGTGCCGAACATATGGTAGGCAATATGGGTTTCAATAATCTGTAAACATGTTTTTGAAAAATTGTGCAGCAATCAAACTGTAAATTGATCTCAGATGCACTGAGGTGGCTTATGAGTAATGTCATGATGAATTCCTTGTAGAATGAAAAATAGCCCTGGGGGGAAGGGGCTAAATAGGGATATACCTTCATAGTCATATACAAATAAATGTACAGTATATTTGCTTGAAAGTGGTATTAATGCTGAAGAGTTTCAAATTAGTTGAGCCTCTCTCTCACCTCTCTCGGTTTCCTCATCTCTGAAGTGGGAATACCAATACATACTTCAGTTTATTATGAGGGAAATAATTAAATGACATAAGACATGGAAAGGGCTTAGCCAAGTGCTGAATAGGCATTGCTCAGTAAATGTTACCTAAGTGCAACCACATATTATAAGTGTGACCAAATTTCTTAATCTAGTGTGACTCTTAAGAATGTAATATAATATGCAATATGCAATATCTAGAGCACCTTCTTATTGTCAAAAGACAGGAACTCAATACATATTATGCTTTAAAATTACATGGTAGGCGTTCAGTCTAAGTAAATGGTAAAACAAATGTTTTCTCATTTTCTTTCCTCCCCTGTGCTACCTACTATTTTAATCTTTTCTATTATTTGTATGGGTTAGACCCATTTCAATATTTCTTTATATGAATTAAACCCATTTCACTTCTCAGACTTACTTAAATTCTTATGGGTTGTTTTTTGTTTGTTTGTTTTCTGAGACAGGTTCTTGCCCTGTCACCCAGCCTGGAATGCACTGGTGCCGTCACCACTCTCTGTAGCCCAGACCTCCTGGGCTCAAGCAATCCTTCCATCTCAGCCTCCCCAGAGCTGGGACCACAGCATGCACCACCATGCCCAGCTAATTTAAAAGAAAAAATTTTCATAGAGACCAGGCCTCACCATATTGACCAGGCTTAAACTCTTAGCCTCATAGTTAGCTAAAGAGGCAAACTGTCTCCATTCCTCACAGCTAAGGAAATTGAAATGATGAAGACTAGACTAGCAATGAGCAGGTTGAAAGGGGAGAAGCACTGTGGAGGAAATGGAGCTGGGCGGAGTGTGGGGGATAACCCTCTGCGAATACGAAGCAACATCAAGTCCAAAGAGGAAGGGAAATTGCCAGACTGCTATAGTTAGAAATAATATGGCGAAATTGAAACTAGAAAAACTAAGGGTACATGTCTTAACCACAAAAAGAAGAAAGAAGTGGATCTGTGCCTCCTAAAATGGATTCATAGGGCTGGGTGTGGTGGCTCACTCCTGTAATCCCAGCACTTTGGGAGGCTGAGATGGGAGGACTGCTTGAGGCCAGGAGTTCGAGACCAGACTGGTCAACGTAGCAAGACCCCCGTCTCTATTTAAATAAAAATAATAAATGTATTTGGAGAGTGGTAAAATTAGGGTTACCTATCTAAGTGAGTGGGTGCTTCTTAATAGGTAACCATGAAATAAGTGTTCCCTTCACTAAATTGTAAAAAGGAAAATATACCAAATTCAACTGCCTATGAATTTGTACCCATATACTCCACCTTCTTGCCTGCTTCTACTATGGATGGATCTCAAAAGAATTGTCTGTACTCATTGTCTCCAATTCATCCCCCGCCCCCATCTTAAACTTAATTGAATCAGGGTTTTACTCCCAAAGCATCACTAAAACTGATCTTGCCAAGGAAAACAATGACTTCCATACTGCTAAATACAGTCAACAATTCTTGGTCCTTATTTGACCTCTCAGCAGCACTGGACACCATTGAATACTACTGCCTCTTCAAGTGGACTTCTCTTGCCTTTCAGGACACCAAACTCACTCCCTTCAATGAGTTCATCCGGTTATATAGCTTTGAATTCCCCTTCTATGCCAACAACTCTGCATTTATATTTCTTACTCAGTCCTCTTCCCTGAGCTCCAGCTTGTGTTTCTGACTGCCTAGTTGGGTTTCTTACTTTCACATCTAATAGTCACCTCAAACTCCACATCTTCAAAACTGAACTCCTGATTTCTCCCCAAAACTCGTGCACCCCACATAGCTTTACCCCTTACTAAATGGCAATTCCATTCTTCCAGTTGCCTGGGCTAAAAGCCCCAAGTTATCCCTGACTCTTTATCTCATGCAACTCATATTGAAGTAGGAAATTCTGTTGGCTCTACTTTCTAACTATGCACTTCCATGGCTACCACCTTGGTCCCATCCACTATCATCTCTCTTCTCGATTAACTCATTAGTCATCTGATTAGTCTACGTACTTCTGCTTCTATCCTACTCCTCTCCACAGTCTATTCTCAGCAGCAGCCAGAGTGATCATTTTAATATGTGTCTGACTGCCTCACTCCTTTGCCCAAACCCTGTGATCACTCCCCATTTTACTCAGAGTAAAGCCAAAGTCCTTACGGTGACTTGTGACGTTCTTACATGATCTGCATACCACACACCAAATGTCACTCAGAGACGCATACCCAGACAACCATATCTAAAATTGGAACCCACTCCCTGCCTGCTTCCGTTCCCATCACCTTGCTTCATTATTTTCCCTTGGGCACTTACCACTTGCTTATTATATTTTTTGTTTGTTATCTATCTTTTCCTGCTAGAATATAAGCTTTTTGCAGATAGGAAATTGTATCTGTTTTGCCCATATGTATTTAGAATAATGTCTGGCACATAGTACCCACTGAATAATTATTTTATGATTAATTAATGAATTTATTTCAGATTTCTAATCAGTAGTAAATGCAGGAAAATTTTTCCCGGGAAGAGATTTTTCCACATCATGTTGTTCTCTGAGGTTTGTTAATTGAAAAAAGGTATTCATACTCAGAGTTTCCAAATCATACATACCTATTGCTAAAACAGCACCTAGTCGTTTACATGGCAGAAGAAGAAACTTAGTGGAAAACATTACCATTTTTGCTAATCTCTCTCTCTTTTTTTTTTTTTTTCTTTGAGATGGAGTTTCACTCTCATTGCCCAGGCTAGAATGCAATGGCATGATCTCGGCTTACCGCAACCTTCGCCTCCCTGGGTTCAAGCGATTCTCCTGCCTCCGCCTCCCGAGTAGCTGGGATTACAGGCATGTGCCATCACGCCCCAGCTCATTTTGTATTTTTAGTAGAGATGGGGTTTCTCCATGTTGGTCAGGCTGGTCTCGAACTCCTGTCCTTAGGTGATCCACCCCCAACCCCGGCCTCCCAAAGTGCTAGGATTACAGGCACCAGCCACCATGCCTGGCCAATTTTTGCTAATCTCTTATAAGGAAAAACAATCTGATCTGACTTAACAAGAAACAAAATTTCTAAATAGTAATTCCAAAGTCCTAAATTATATTCTAATTAAGGAAAACATTTAAACAAAGTAACACAATAGTGAAAAGAATAAGAGCAGATTAAACATTCATTTTCTTGTAACATATTATTTACTTTAAAACTCATGTTGTGCAGTAAGGCTGCTATGTATTCTAATTGGCTAAAATAAAAGGTTTAAGTGAGAGTAAAAGAACGACATAAAATAGCAAGGGAATCTAAGTTTTTCCAACTGAAAGTTGAAATGGCAAAAAAAAAAAAAAAAAAAAAAAAAAAAAAAAAAAAATCCTTGGGAAAATCACCATAAGACAAGAATTGAGCAATTCTTAAAAAATTAAAAAGCTCCCAAAGCAAACTGATTTGTATGGTCACCTGAAAAGAGGAAGAGTAATTGCTGTTCCCAAATGGTGAGTTGAATGTTTAGAAATCCACATGGAAATTACTTTGTTAGTATGTCTCCTCATAGCTCTTGTCTGTGGGAAGAGAAGATGAGCACAGCCAGAAACCTTAAATGTCAAGATGAGGCTGAGCAGTGCCTGCGCTGGAGAGAGGAATGTAGGAACAGGAAGAGAGAAGCCAGCTTGTGGAGTTTTCTTACTCATGGGTGAAATTCTAGCATTCTGGCTTTAAAAGATTAATGTATCTGAGCATTGTTTGAAATTTCACCTCACAGCTTCTCAAAGCAGCAAAAC
The DNA here is from genome assembly GCF_024542745.1 of Macaca thibetana thibetana. Taxonomy (NCBI): domain Eukaryota; kingdom Metazoa; phylum Chordata; class Mammalia; order Primates; family Cercopithecidae; genus Macaca; species Macaca thibetana. The sequence continues at coordinate 89,008,545 of NC_065578.1, read as the reverse complement.
CTGGAGATGATTTGAAAGTAAAGTTCGGACTGAGAGGTTGTAGCCCTGGAACTAAAAGTCGGCGTCATCCTAACGTGAGTGGCTCCCTGGGCAACACAGATGCACAGAAGAAGGCAGCAGTCCTGTCTCCTGTTCCTGATCAGTCTCGAAGTTGGAGCCCTTGCTCAGCTCAGGCAGGGAACCTAAGCCAAAGGGGAGTGTGATGCTTACATTTAGGTGTCAATTTGATTAGGTTAAGAGACACACAGATTGCTGGTAAGGCATTATTTCTGGGTATGTCTGAGGGTGTTTCCGGAAGACACCGGCATTTAACTCAGTGGACTGAGTAAGGAAGATCCACCTTCACCAATGAAAGCCAGCACCGTCCAATCAGTTGAGAGTCCAGATAGAACAAAAAGGCAAAGGAAATGCGAATTCAAATTCCTTTCTGGAGCCGGGACAGCCAACTTCTCCTGTCCTTGGACATCAGAACTCCAGGCTCTCAGGCCTTCACACTCCTGGCCTTGCACTAACGGCCCCCTAGGATGTCAGGCCTGCAGCCTCAGACTGAGAATTATGCCATCGGCTCCCCCTGGTTCTCAGGCCTCTGGCCTCAGACTGAATTACACCACTGGTTTGCCCAGTTCTCGAGTTGGTAGAAGGCAGATCGTGGGACTGCTTAGCTTCCATAATCACATGAGCCAATTCCCATCATAAATTCTCTTTTACATATCTCTCTATATAAATACACTATTAGATCCATTTCTTGAGAGAACCCTTACTAATAAAGGGGGCTGAGACCATGAGTCTAAATCATCCACTCACGAGACTAGCTGACCAGCTGCCTCCCATTCCTGAGCCTCTATGATATCCCCTGGAAGTTTATCTCCAGCATATCAACAAATAGTTCTCCTGACACTTTCCTCAGGAACATTGACCTATCTCCTAAAATCTGATCTTCCTTCTCTTTCAAATGGAGAAAGAGTTTTACGAGTTAACTATGTTAGTCTTTCTTCTTTTCTTGTGTGACACCTGGCTGACAAGCTTATAGGCCCAAGGCCTACAAATGTGTTTTCACTACACGGTGTTCTAAGATTTTTAATATTAGTTGCTGATATTTAGTAATTAGGAGATTTCACATAAACGCCTAGATTTCCAGCACCTTTTACCATCCAGAACAAAGTGCAAAGTAGGGTGAGGAACAACCCAGAAAAGGATTCTGACAGCTGTTTGAGTGGTAAACATTGGATCGGGGTAATCCTCTTGGAGAGGGCTAGAACTCAAAGCTCTGACACCTACCCTCACTACTCTGAGGCGTTCACTGTAAGATGCAATCACGTATTGCTTTTTGTGTTCCCTGCTATTTCATGTAGGTTTCTTTCAACTCTCCCAACTAGGACCTAGACTCTGTCTTAAGTTTCTTCAGTCTCCCCCACTGCCTTGCCCAGTGATGAGTCAGTGATTATTAATTTATGAAATAATGCCTATATTCAATTCTTGTTATTATTTGTTCTCCTTGTCATTGCCATATATGCATGCTTTCAAAAAGCATTTATTTATATACATGATCAATAATAACCTTTACTGAGTACTTGCTTACTGTGAGCCAACCATTGTGCTCGAAATGCCCATATCAATAAAGCATACTCTTGCATCTTTATGAGGCCACAGTCTGTAAGGAGAGACAGACATTCAGATAGAAAGATTATACTTTGCCTTGGGTGCATCAAGGGAGCCTTCAGCGAGGAGATGATATTTTTTGCTGGGTCCCAGAAGATGAATAGAAGTTCACCTAGTGGATAAGACAGGGAAGGTTCTACCAACAGAGGGAACAGTATGAGCACAGGCATGGAGCTTGTCTTCATGCCCATTCTATCATGTAGCATGAGACAAGCAATGAGGCCTGTTCTAGACCTAAATTTAATGAGCCACTGAATAAGGATTACACAATTTCTGTTTACACTGTGCATAAAGCAAAAGCCTTGGCTGCTTTTGCCTCACTAGCAAACATGCAAGTAAAGAACTCAGAAAATTGCTTTTTTTGATGGAGGTTTGTTGACTTTTTAACCTCTCATCAAGAGTCTAAACACGAAACTCTTTGCCTTTTTCATTATGAGCACTAGACTTGAGTGGCAACTCAAAAGAATTGCTCTTCTTATCCTGTCTCCTTTTGATTAATTAATCAAAGTTGTATACATCATGAATAAATACTTCACACTCATTTTGATCACAAGTAATTTTTTATGTAATAAACTTAAAAAATATTCCTGTCATGCACAAATTTCTCCTTCATTTCTTAGCATCTTAAGAATCTTTTCTTTTAGCCAACATAGCCAGACAGTACTTTGTCCTGCTTTAAGCAAACACTTTTATCTTCTGAGTTATCATGGAATGCTTGAAATAACATGGATTCTAAAGAAAAATTCTAAAGAATGGTACATTATAACACTAACACTGTTCAGAGAGAATGGGCTAATTATCCAAGGAGGAAGGTCTTCCTCTGATGAAGTCTTAAGTTCCTCCCTCTCTTGTCCCCAGACCTTAGACACACCAGTAGCAGTTAAATAAGGCTGTGTTTGCATGCCTCACATTGCGTTCAGAAACCCCTGGTCAGAGAGGGTTTATTGTAACCCCATTAGGTAAAGGCATGGCTGAGCCCCAATTTAGAAGGTCACGGTGATAATAGGGAAAGGAATCAGGCGACTTTGGAACAACCAGCATGGTTGGGTATGAGCACCAGTAAGAATAGGGCTTTACTTTCATGACTGGAAAGACCTCCATGATACTTCAGTTAAAATCCAGAGGGCAAATGGTCATGTCCTAACTGCTGTGACATGAATGGGGGCAGTCCTGTAATTTGTGACTTGGACCTCTTGCCTTGTAGGACAGTTGAGAACGATTCTCTAGGATCAACTTTGACCCAAAGGGACTCTTGAGTTTGGATGGATGAATGACGAAAATGTTTATTGCCACAGTGTTTTATTCTCTGCAAGAGCTCGAGCTCTTTTTTGTTTGGTTAGTTGCTGGTTTTGGTGGTGGTGGTGGTGTGTGCGCGTGTGTGTGTGTGTTAGTTTTACATGATAATGAACAAAAATCTGAAATGTTGCTTATTTTCTCCCACTTGCTTCATATCATTCATACTCCTGGCTGATTCAAAGCAAAGATAGAGAATCTGGAGGTGCAAGATGCTGGAAGCAGCTTTGGGCAGCCAGGACTTCTCATTGCCCAGGAACTCATCCCTCCTCCCACACCCTGCCCTCTGCAACCCTGAGTTCCTTCTCTAAACCTCCACCTAAATCTTCACTTTCTTTTAAGGTTCATTTTAAACCCCAATGTTGCGTGTTCGTGATGTTGTGTGGAGGCTGCTGTCCAAAAATAAACTATTGTATTGCACAGGGAGAAGGCGGGTTTTCGGAGGCGTGCCAGCTAACCGTGGTGTTCTGTAGCACTTATTGGTTCATGTCTGCAAATTTTCTTTTTCTACAAAAAGTTAAATGGGGCTCATTAAGCTCCTCTGGTGTAAATTTTTAAAAGAAAGGACAAGTTAAAAATAGTCTGAGCACAAGTATTAGAGGCTTAGGGTTGTTAGGAAGAACTGATGATGAGGTCTGGAGAGGTGTTTTCACAATTGAATTTCACAGCCCTGCAGCAGCGGCAGACCTCCAGCCGGAAGGGAAAGCCGGAGGGCTAGGAGAGAGAAACCTTGAGGGGCAGAGTAGTGGTTCCGAGGATGGACTCACATTCAGGTCCCGTTCAGTGTGGATTTTATCAAGCACCTACTAACATATAAGCTATTAAACGGTAATAATGAAGTTCCTCACCCATGTCTGCTTAGGAAATCAGGATCTTGGTACAATTTCATGAAAGAGTTGGGACGGAAAAATCTAAAGGACCATCTCATTTTGAGGTTTCAGCCCTTTGAAGAAGATAGCTGTCCTAACTCATCAAAGGATGATAAGGCCTTGCCTGCTGTGTGTTGTCAAAAAAGAGAAGACAAGACAAACAGGTAACCAGCGTGTGAATACAGCACTACCCCTCACTAATGACCCCCTGTGCTGAAAGCTAAGGTAGGAGGCTTCAAGCTGCAGTACATTGTATCAGTGAAAGGAAAGTCAAGGAGAGCCTGGGAGATGAAATTTCGTCATCAACGAGCACTCTGTAGCCAGGAGCTTTACCAAGGGTTTAGATGCCGGCTGCGGGGGTGTTGCTTGTGGACTGAGCATATGCAAGTTTGTGCATCTCTGACATCTGAGCCAGCTCTCCTCTGACAACCGCCTCCCAGGTCTCCGTGGTGATGCCCACCACACCAGTTCCCGGTGACTTAGGGGCCCTTTTGTTTGTATCAGCGTTCATTTGGATTTCCAAATATGTGAACCTTTGCACTGCCTCCTGGAAGGACAATGAGAAAAGTGGGTTGGGAAGGAATGACTCATTCTATAGGAGGGAGGGAAAAGCTCCAGCCTCTCCCTAGGTTAAGTCCCTGCTATTCCCCCTCGGGGCAGGTCATGTGGAACACATGGGGTTGACTTAGAAGATGTTGAAAGTGTCATCCAGGGATGACTTCTGGGACTTGGGCTCTAACCCCCGCCTTCCCTGCCTGAGAACCATACTGAGAGGCCATCAGGTGAGAGATTAAAGCAGCGGCAGTCACTTGGCAGAGATGTGGTAGGGGTATGCAGGCACCAGATTGTGGACCTGGATGACCTGTGAGGCCTTTGTAACCCTATGACATTAGGGTTCCACAGATCTGGGTGATAGCTCCTGAGTCCAAGGAAGCTCAGTGCAGGAGTAGTTGCACAAGCACTGGTGGTGGCCAAGGAGGCTCCTTTCCTGTGTCTGGCTCATGCTACGGGCTCTGGAGCCTCGCCCTCCTTACTCTTTTGCTGAGCCATCCTCATAGTAACTCACCCTAACTAACAGCAATAATTCTGTGGGCCTGACTTCTGGAGTGCATGTGAATATTATAAACCATTTATTAAGAGATTATTATTTGTCAGCACCATGCAGGAATTTTACCTACATTATCTCATTTATTAATCAGCCACGTCCAGGTTCAAATCCTGACTGTACTATTTGATATCTGGGTCACTTTAGGCAAATTACTTAACCTCTCTGAGCTATATTATTCAACTCGGCTGCCATAACAGGATACCATAAACAGGGTGGTTTAAACAACAGAAATTTATTTTCTCATAGTTCTGAAGACTGGAAGTCTAAGATCAAGATGCCAGCAGGGTTGGTGTCTGGGCGTCTGGCGAGCGGCCTGTCTTTAAGTAGCACATGGCTGCCTTCTCACTGTGTCTTCATGAGGCCTTTCTTTGGTGCAAAAACCTCACATGTCCTTTCTTGGAGGGGAGGGGATGAAGAGAGAGAGTTTTCCCTGGGTCTCTCTCTTTCTTTTTTTTTTGAGACAGGGTCTTGCCCTGTCTCCCAGATTGGAGTGCAGTGGCACAATCATGACTCTGCAATCTCTACTCCGAGGCTCAAGCAATCCTCCAACCCCAGCCTCTCGTGTAGGTGGGACTACAGGTGCACCATCACACCCAACTAATTTTTAAATTTTTTGTAGAAACAAGGTCTCACTGTATTGTCCAGGCTGGTCTCAAACTCCTGGGCTCAGGTGATCCTCCCACCTCAGCCTCCCAAAGTGCTGGGATTATAGGTGTGTGGCACTGTGCTTGGCCTTCTAGTGTCTCTTCTAATAAGGACACTAAACCTGTTTGATCAGGGCCCCACTCTTATGACCTCATTTAACCTTAAATATGTTCTTTGAGGTCCCATCTCCAAATACAGCCACAGCAGGAGTTAGAGCTTCAACATACGAATTTTGGGGGATCACAAACCTTGACTCTATGACAGCCAATTTCCTCAGTAGTAAAATGTGACTAGAAGTGGCACTTGGATAGCTGAGAGGATTAAATATGGAATGCGTGGAAAGTGCCTAGCAGAGTGCTAAATCATGCTAACCACTGCTAATATGTGCCAGAAGTGGTGTTATTATTATTAGACCTACGTTACACAGGCAGCCCAGGCTGCTGGTAGCATAACTAGTAACAAGAGGCAGCTACGGTATTCAACATGGGTTTGTGGGTCTTTAAAGCCTGTCTTTTTTTTACCCCGCATTGTGCTTCATTGCTTCTTAAGACTCATGTAGCAATTATAAGACCCAGAATCATTTGAACTCTCCTCAGAGTGGAATAGCGTCATCTCTTGTTTCCTATTAATAGTTAAACACACTGGCATATAGATCACAAAATGGTGTCACTTTAAATATCACACCCTCAAGTTCGGGGACTATGTCTTACACATATTTGACTTCCCAGTGTCCGGTGTAGTGGCTTTCACATCAAAGACTCCCAATAAATATGTACTAATTGAACTGTATTAGATCCACAGGGAAAATGAAGTTAGTGAAGTAACCCGGGCTCTCCAGCTCCCCTTGGCCATCCCTGGGTGCCCCATTCTGACCCCAAAGGCCATTGTCCCCACACTTCACATGCCCTTTGAAATAAGGTAATTTTTAACAGTGTTTCTTCTCTGTATTTCTCTCTTTAATCATTCTTCTCACTTTGTTCATTCACTTATCTATAAACAATCATTAAGTGCTTATCCAATATCAGGCTCTGTTTCTAGAGTTGGGATAAGAAAACCAAAGGTCCTGTCCTCACAAAGAGGGTACGGCAAGTATCTAGTGGGTGAGGTTGGAATAAAGTTTCTAAGGGAAGGCAAAGACATGTGCATCATGTGCCATGCCCTGGTGGGAGAGGTGGAGGGTACCTTGGGAACATGTGGCAGGAGTGCATTCCTGGACTTGAGCAATAAGATCACTTAGAGCCATCCAGACTGAGCCATGAAGTGGGGTGGGAGCTATACAGGTAAAGGGCATGGGGGGAGAGTTATGGTGTAGGTGAAGAGAAGTGCTGGGGAACTGTCAGCCCGATGGGGATCTGATGGCTATGAAAGGGAGGAATAGGAAAGAAGAGAAAATGAGGTCTCTGCCCTCTAAGAGCTTCTACCCTTCAGAAACAAAATGTATGGAAGTGTGGCAGCTTGAGAAAATGTTTCAAGTAGTAGTAACAAATGGCAAATCATATAATTAGAAGAATACAACAAGAGGTATTTTGCCAAGATGAGGTTCACAGACTACCTATGTAAGCATCAGCCAAGACGCTTGTTAAATGTGCAAGGATACTATCCCAGACTTTGAGAGTCATAATTTTCTTAGGGTAAGGTCTGAATATCTTCAAGTTTGACAAGCACCCTTGGTGATTCTGATGCCTATTAAGGTTTGAGAACCATTGTCAGCCAGTATTTATCTGGCACCTACTATGGTTCAAGAAGTCCCTACAGTCAGGATCAGAGAGGAGAGGTGTAAGGGCCACAGGAGGTGCCAGTGCAGACCCTATGGCATGAAGGTTAGATGGTCTCAGAGGAGGAGGAAGAAAAGAGGATGTTTCTAGTAAGTGAGGTTGGAATAAAGTCACTAAGAGACTCCAGAATGATATATTTATGGACAAAAAAAAAAATTACTGGGCTGGCTAGAGTGGAAGGACAAGGTTGTGGAATAACAGTTTTAACTAAAGAAATTCTAAGGAATTCTGCAAATGAAAGGCATTTAATTAGACAATAGGGTGTTATTACATATTCTTCAGTAATCAAAACCTTATTGCTTTGAAAATGCTATTGGTAGGAGTTAATAGTACACTACTTTTGCATTTATGACCCTGGGCACATCACTTAATTTCACTGAACCTTGATTTCTTAACCTATAAAGTGGAGATTAGTAATACTTTTCAAGGTTGTGAGGATTTTATGGTATCCACATGAAAAAATCAATCCTATTCTGGACTAAGGCTATATTAAAACAAAAACAAAACCAAAACCAAAATACAAAGACACACACAGACACAGCCAATTTCATTGCCCATCGTGTGACTTGTGACATCGGATTCACTGATGCTACTGTATCTTTTTACTGTTTATTTCTTCTCTTCTTGGCTTCCCTTTTGGGGCTCCAGCTGTTCCAAGAGGCCTCCTGTTTGTGTAGCCAGCCTTCTCACGGAGCGCCCTCTAGTGTCAGATCCTGTAATGACTCATTCTGTCTCTGAACAGTTCAAGTTTCTAATTTAAGGCACACTGTCCTTTGAAGGCTCTTATAGCCTACATAAAAACATCTTTAATAGCAAGTTACACATCAACACCGAGGAAAATTGCTTTGTGACTCTACAGGCATAATATTAATGACTGGTGAGCAAATTTATTCTTGAAACAAAATATTTTGGTAAATACTGTGCAGGTTGAGGATAGAACTCAAGAACCAGCGATGCTTCATCCTAAAGCGTCCTCTTTCATGCTTCCAAAGCAACTGGCAAAATATTTCCCTTAAATGATTTTTAATGATGATGATTTTGCTTGCAAATTTCTTCTTCTTTTTTTTGAAAGAGTGGCAAATATTGAGAGTCTAATTTCTGGGGCCAGTTCTGTTATTGGTTAGTTGGGTGACCTTGATCAAGGAACGCCTCCATTCTGGATCTTAGTTTCTGAAAATTAAAAATGAGATCTGTTGACTTCGTGATCACTCAGGTCTCTTTCAGCCCATGGTTCTTTGCTTATATGGAGAGGTGGTGAGAGGAACGGATCTCACACTGGAAGAGGAGTCAGAAGACGTACGTTTTTATTGGTGTTCCAATATTTACTAGTTCTGGAAACTTGGTCAATCATTTAACCTGTCTGGGCCTTAGTTTCCTCATCTGCAAAATGGTAAAAAGGCCTTCTAGGCCTTATTCACAGAATTATTAAGACATTCGAAAAAAGATACTGTTCACAAAATACTTTGAAAATTACCCAAAGTGCTGTAGAAAATGCAAGATTCAAAAATAAAGATAAACACAGTCTCATTCTGTCACCCAGGCTGGAGTACAATGGCATGATCTCAGCTCACTGCAACCTCTGCCTCCCCAGTTCAAGCAATTCTCCTGCCTCAGCCTCCTGAGCAGCTGGGACTACAGGCATGTGCAACCATGCCCGACTAATTTTTGTATATTTAGTAGAGACAGGGTTTCACCATGTTGGCCAGGATGGTCTCGAACTCCTAACCTCAGCTGATCCGCCCGCCTCAGCATCCCAGAGTGCATCTCAGAGTGCCACGGCCAGCAGCAGTGGCTCATGACTGTGATAATCCCAGCCCAGTGCATCTCAGAGTGCCACGGCCAGCGGCAGTGGCTCATGACTGTGATAATCCCAGCCCAGTGCATCTCAGAGTGCCACGGCCAGCGGCAGTGGCTCATGACTGTGATAATCCCAGCACTCTGGGATGCTGAGGCGGGCGGATCAGCTGAGGTTAGGAGTTCGAGACCATCTTGGCCAACATGGTGAAACCCTGTCTCTACTAAATATACAAAAATTAGTCGGGCATGGTTGCACATGCCTGTAGTCCCAGCTGCTCAGGAGGCTGAGGCAGGAGAATTGCTTGAACTGGGGAGGCAGAGGTTGCAGTGAGCTGAGATCATGCCATTGTACTCCAGCCTGGGTGACAGAATGAGACTGTGTCTCAAAATAAAATATAATAAAGACCCCTTCCAGTCATCTTTTTACAAATGACGCACAGCAATTAAGGGCTTTAAACATAGACTTATGTGAGATTTATTCCCAGTCCCACCGGTTACTGACTCCTATAAATTTAGGTAGATCTAAGCCACATTTCCATTAACAGGAAGAGAAGTCAACATTGCTGTGGGCATTAAATAAGAAATGTATGAAAGGGCTTAACACAGGGCGTGGCACATAGAGATCAATATATGGGTGCTATTATTTTTCTCTAATCAATTTTATTCTAGTTCTTAATGGGTAAAGTAGCTAAGGAAAAAAGTTAAATGATTTTTCATTTAATCAAAACCTCATTCCTAGAAACTTTGATGGACTTTATTTATTTATTTAGGAACAAGGTCTTGCTCCATCACTGATACCGGAGTGCAGTGGCACATTCATAGCTCACTGTAGCCTCTAGTTCCTGGGTTCAAGCTATCCTCTTGCTTCCGCCGCCTGAGTATCTGGGACTACAGATATGCATCAGTATAGCAGGGTAATTTTTTTTTTTTTTTTTTGAGACGGAGTCTCGCTCTGCCGCCCAGGCTGGAGTGCAGTGGCCAGATCTCGGCTCACTGCAAGCTCCGCCTCCCGGGTTCACGCCATTCTCCTGCCTCAGCCTCCCGAGTAGCTGGGACTACAGGCGCCTGCCACCTCGCCCGGCTAGTTTTTTGTATTTTTTAGTAGAGACGGGGTTTCACTGTGTCAGCCAGGATGGTCTCGATCTCCTGACCGCGTGATCCGCCCGTCTCGGCCTCCCAAAGTGCTGGGATTACAGGCTTGAGCCACCGCGTCCCAGCCTATATCAGGGTAATTTTAAAAAATTTTTTGTAGAGATGGGGTCTTGCTATGTTTCCCAGGCTGGTCTCAAACTCCTGGACTCAAGCCATCCTCCTGCCTTGGCCTCCCAGATCTCTGGGCTTACAAGCATAAGTCACTGTCCCCAGCCTGGAATTCTTTTTGGACCTGCTGTTTATCTTATGTCCTTAATTTTAGGAATGTGTTATGTTAATGGGAAAATCATCAGAAGGCCTCAGATTGTATAAGAATGACAGGTTAAGTTCCATGCTTGGTTTAGAGGTTTTTCTGGCAATGTACTTAAATAGCCAACTCAGAAATTCAATATCCTAATTGATTTAAGAGGCCAGTGCTACACAAACAGGGTGATTATACAAAAAGCACCCAATATCTAGATTCTCAGGATTTGGAATTCTCTGTCTGCTAGACCATGGTGCTCACAGAGCTGGCACCGGTTTACCCGGCATAGGCCCCTGTGCTCTGCCAAGTAAAGACTAAACATTAGGACCAGTGGCAGGACAGCCTCTCCTTGTCACTGGGTCCTCAACTCTGGTTGAGGACATCACATCATATCCTTTAAAAATAAAAACAAAACACAGCTGGAAGCCCAGTGAGACACTCTGAGCCCATTGCTAGAGCAAAAAGCTGTGTGCTCTGGTAGGTGCTGCTGGGGCTGAGTAATAAAGATTTAAATAGGCTTCTTCACTTTGATTTCCAAGCCATCCCTTCCGTTTCTGGTAGACTTGTGTAAGCAACTGAGGCAAATACCACATGGGAGCTAGCTGGCACCTTTTCTTAAAAGCATTTAGAGGGCTGATGGGAGAGGTACCTTCCATATCAACAGTGGGAGCCTCCCTTCAGTGCTATTTCCCCTGGCTTTTGAAAAACAACTCTCATGTTCAAGCTGTGTAACAGAAAGGAAGAGCTCAGGTTGCCAAACGAATGCAGACAAAAGAAGCTCTGGGCCTCCCTCCACTTCTTTCCTAGCCCGGTCTCCCTGACTACACAGGAGTCCCTCGAGGAGGACAATGAGAATCACGTGGAAGAACAGGTGCAGAGAGTTGGAAAGTGATGGAACAAGCTGGCTCATTCCTCCCACATTTCTCTTGTTTTTTAAAATTAAGACTCCTGCCAGCAATATGTTTAGTGTGTTGTGTATTCAATTAGAATCAGAGTGACCAGACAGTGGTGTTTTACAGCCATGCAGCTGCCAAGCCGCCACTCCACCAGGTGAGGAAGCAGAAAAGCCATGTCCAAGCTTTCCTAAGTGTTCCCTCTCCACAAAGGGCCTCAGGGCCTCTGCACATTGTCCCAAACAAGCCCACTGAAATGGGCCTCTCTGCTTTCTGTGGTGCTTCTTGCTTTGTGATATCCCAGGAGATGGGTCAGAGAGGACCAGAAAGGAGATTGTCACTGAAAGGGCGTTTTTCTGCATTTTAAATCATATTGCTTATGTAATCAGGAAACCAAACACTTTACAACACGTCATGGCCCAGCAAATTCTAATATCTATGGCATAAATAATAAGCCACTTCATAAACAAACCTGCCTTTTCTGCAGAAATCAGCTGAAGTCAGAGAACCTAGATTCAAATCCCAGCTCAGCCACTAATCAGCTCTGTGATTTAGGGTAAATCCTCCAGGACTGTAAATAGAGAAAATACCTTCTACCTTCAAAAGGTAGTTATGAGAATAAAAATTAAAGTGTGAGATGGTTTATGCAAAGGCTGTGGAAATTGAAGGGGATGTTTAAGAGTGCCTGCCTGGCCTTTGGTGCACATCCGGTAAATACCTATGGAGTTGGCTGCAGGAGTGGGAGATGTGGGATGTCAGGCCTGAAGCAGGCAAGCTGATGGGGAGATACGTGGGGGCTTTATCTGTGCCTGCTCCCTCTGATCATTTACTCTGTTCATATGTGAAACTGGCTTCTCTTCCACTCAGCTACAGTATCACCACCAAACAGCATCCACAGACCTGACCATAGATCAGTCTCTAAAATCATCACAGCAGGGCCAGGTGTGGTGGCACATGCCTGTAAACCCAGCACTTTGGGAGGTCGATGCGGTCAGGAGTTCAAGATGAGGTCAGGAGTTCAAGATGAGGTCAGGAGTTCAAGACCAGCCTGGCCAACATGGTGAAACCCTGTCTCTACTAAAAATACAAAAATCAGCTGGGCGTGGTGGTGGGCGCCTGTAATCTCAGTTACTCAGGAGGCTGAGGTGGGAGAATCTCTTGAACCCGGGAGGTGGAGGTTGCAGTGAGCTGAGATTGTGCCACTGCCCTCCAGCCTAGGTGACAGAGCAAGACTCCATCTCAACATAAATACATAAATAAAATAAAAATAAACCAAAATCTGAAACCATCACAGCAGCCTATAAGTGGCCATGTGCCCAATGGCTTATTTGTAATGCATCCTAAAATCAATTTTCCTATAGATGTTGCACCAGGAGGCCAGTAAACAGCCTCCTATGGACTAAAAAATAAGGAATATCCAGCTACAAATAGTAACCTCACAGTGCTCCTCCCAGGATTGTTTGTCAAACTCTAGAGCAGAGCTGTCAAACCTCCATGTGCATAGAACCACTTAGGTGGCTTGTCAGATGCAGAATCTGACCCCATTTGTCTACAGTGGGGCCTGACATCAAGTTCGCAGGTGATGTTGATGCTGCTGGTCCTCAGAGCACACTTTGAGCAGCAAGGCTGTAGAAGACCATGAGGGACTCAATCGAGGGTCTCTCCTCACATTCCTATATTCATTGGTTGACCTACAGTTGTAACCCCCACCCCATGATCTCATCCCAACAAAATGTGGTGCTCCCTCTCCTCCTCCCAGTTTCCCACTCACTTCCTCTTTCCCAAACCCTTCCACCAAGCCATCTGAATCTCCTGTCTTCCCAACTCTTGCTCATGTCTGCGAAGCCCTGTTCCTCTGTGGTTCATGCAGACTTCCCAATCTGCTTCTCCCTGCTCATTGATGACTACAGTCATAGCCCTCCTCTCTGTCTCCAGCCCTGCCATCACCTTGGCTAGATTTCACATCACATGAGTGGCCCCCACCCCCAGCCTCCTTAGTTCTCTCTCTCTGGTTTACCTTCTTTCCACTTTAGCCCACATACCACTTTGTATGACCATGGTCTCTATCTGAAAGTCACCCCAAACCATTCCATCCCCCATAGGGTAATTCAGAAAGCCCGCCCTGAGCTCAATTCCTACCCTTCCTCCTTATTTGCTCTTCACACCCCCTTTGCTGCTGCAGCAATCCTTTAAGATTCCCCGCTACCCGAGGCCCTGTCTGTGTTCCCCTCACCTCCTCCTTTCAGGTCAAACCCTCTGTCATATGCACTTACAGCACCCCATGTGCTTCTCTTTCATGGTGTAATTGAAAGTAAAATTTGAAGAGCCTAGTCATAAAACAAACTTATTTTCCCCATGATCGCCCCTGTAAACCACCCTGAGGGGACAGTTTCCTCTAGCAGCCACCATGGATTATCTGCTGATGAAAAGTGCTCTAGTCACTTTAGCTCTTGGTAGTTAATTGTGTCCAGTCCAGAGGAATAATAAAAACTATGAATCATTAAATGTTGGCCCGTTGCGGGCAGGAAACCTGCAGTAGGAAATGGAGATATGGTCAGCTTCTCTCTCTACTGCTCCAGTTCCTCCTTCCACCTCCACACCCCTTCCACCACCACACCCCTTCCACCACCAGGTGCAACTTCTGACTTCTGCAGGGTTAGAGGGGAGGTAGGCGAAGGGGCTGAAAATCTTCTGCTGAGTGCCTGCACTCTGTGCTCTTTGGGCCAGCAGGTGTTCCGAATTCTCCCATGGGCTGCTCTGAGATTCTTTGGCGACCCTCTCCCAGGATCTCTCACCTGTACTTCCCTGATTCAGGTGGTCCCTCACCCAAATCTCAGAGGGGATCAGGTGGCCATTCGAATCTCCCCCTGAAGCCCCTGTTCTCAAGGATTTAATACTCTCTGTTGGGATAACTTTATAAGTGGCCCTTTGGGGGCAAAGCCCTTTAAAGAGCCTCCAGGTCAACTCACAGCTCATCCTTTGGATATCTGCGCTTCTGTTTCATGGCAAAATGCACCTCTGACCTGTTGTCAGGGGAGGAAACTCCCCAAATTGTACCCTCTGTGCTGTTGCTGTGGGCAGCTTCAGTCAGACTCCTGGTCTTTAGATTTCTAGTCACAAAACAGATACCAATCCAAACTCCACCTCCAGTGACACATTCAATGGCAGAAGGTCTCCTGCAGGCCCATGGCCTCTTCTGCATTGTAGGGAAGTGGGGTGAACCACACACTGTCCACCCATCGAATCCTCCTTCTGTGTTTCTAGCCTTCCTCTCAGACACTCCAACCTCTTTCCTAGGCTGGAGAGGACAGTCAGCTAAGGTCTCAAAATCAGTTCACAGCCTCCTTTGCAAAGCCTGTACAGTTGAGCTAGCAATTCACTCTGGGATAAGGGAGCACTTGCCAACTACTGTCTTGTGTCCTCAGCCAAAGCACAGTCAAAATCCCATGTTAATGTCCTGCAGCAGTACTTATATCTCATAGTAGCAATGCTACACTTATTTTGTAATTAATGTTTGCTTGCCCTTCTAAAAGGTGAACTCCGCAAGGTCTTGGACCATGTCCATAGCACATCAACATCGATCACAGCATCTAGTAGTTCAGTAAATGAATTTTTTTTTTTTTGAGACAGAGTTTCACTCTTTTTGTCCAGGCTGGAGTGCAGTGGTGAGATCTCACTGCAGCCTCAACCTCCTGGGCCCAGGGGATTCTTCCATGTCAGCCTTTCAAGTAGCTGGGACCACAGGTGGGTGCCAGCATGCCTGGCTAATTTTTTTGTATTTTTAGTACGGATGAGTTTTCACTATATTGGCCAGGCTGGTCTTGAACTCCTGGACTCAAGCGATCTGCCTGTCTTGGCCTCCCAAAGTGCTGAGGTTACAGGTGTGAGCCACCGTGCCTGGTCCACATGGCCTTCTTTTAACAATACCAGTCATTGGATTTAGGACCCACCCTAATCCAGTATGATGGCACCCTCACTAATTCTATCTGCAAAGACCCTATTTCCAAATAAATCACATTCTGCAGTCCTGGGAGGACATGAATTTTGAGGACGATGCTATTCAATCCAGTATGAGGGTATTGGAGAGCGGGGACAACCAATGAGGTAGGGAGTGTTATCCCCAAATGGAAACAATGATAAAGGGTTTTTCCCCTAAAAACTCCTCTAAACCTCTTTTGTAAAATGGATCCCAATATTGATTTGTGTTATCTTAGCAGATAAATACTCTTTAAGAAAAAATAAGGCCTATTTGTAGCCAGTAGGGGGCCCTGGGTTCATCTGCATTAAAGACCAAGTTGCCGTCTGAGCTGGCCTATGTACCGTGTGGACACTGCATGGCACACAGGTCTCCAGAGGCCAGCCCATGAGTCTCTGGGACTATGGTACTGTTATAGAATTTGGGACATCAAAACATTGTTTTGGATACAGAATGAAAATGTAGTTCTTGTTCCCTAAGCTCCTTGTGTGTTTGAAAACATATCTGTCTGAGTTCTTCTGCAGCTATTTGACATAACAGAGAGTGATACTCCTTATCATCCAGTTTCCCAGTGAGCCCACCATCCTGACCTCCCCTGCCCCAGCTGTACTCAAAAGCCCCCTCCAGGAGGTGAAGGGAAAGGACAGGTGGAACCCTGCCTCCATCCGCCAACTTGTGGTGGGGTGTGGGGAGAAGCTGAGGGAGCCCTGGGGGCATGGGAAGCAGTGCTGACAGTTATAGACTGTAAGAGCCCAGGGTAGGAACTGGGCCTTTCGCTCAGTGCCTTGGACCAGGTCTGGCACATAGCAGACACTTAAGGAATATCTAGAGGATGAATGACTGGTCACTGGGATGCTAGTGGCCAGGTCAGCTCATTTCTCTTTGATCATGTTCCATTCTGGGTCCTGGACTTTTTAGAACAGTTCTTCATTAAAATACGGGCTGGGCACGGTGGCTCACGCCTGTAATCCTAGTACTTTGGGAGGCCGAGGTGGGCGGATCATGAGATCAGGAGATCGAGACCATCCTGGCCAACATGGTGAAACTCTGTCTCTACTAAAAATACAAAGAATTAGCTGGGCGTGGTGGTGTGCGCTTGCAGTCCCAGCTACTTGGGAGCCTGAGGCAGGAGTATTGCTTGAATCCGGGAGGTGGATGTTGCAGTGAGCCAAGATTGTGCCACTGCACTCCAGCCTGGCGACAGAGGGAGACTCCGTCCCCTCCCCGCCAAAAAATATGTCCTGATTTGGGGGTTCGAAATTCTGGTGACTGTTTCAGGAAGGGGTGTGTTCAACTCAAGTGCTCTTTGAACCCCAAGTGAAAGTACTACTCCGTGCCCCTGAAAAAGCAATGTGGCAGCCCCTTCCCTGAGACCTTGCCAGGAAAGCCTGGGCCTCATACCACAGGAGGAATTCCTGGTGCATTCCGGAGTTACTCTTTACAGGGCTCAGTGACTGGCTGGATTTTGACTGAGGGAGAGGGAGGAGTCCATGACTTCTACCATGATTTCTAGAAACTGTACCAGGTATTAGTCATGAGGCATTGAACAGCTGTTTAAATGATTAATGAAACAATTGGCTTCTACACTGACAACTTAATTTCACCTAAATAGCAGGAAAAACTAAAATGTAAATCAGTTGTATAACTTGATGCCAACTTGCCTCTTTTGTCTGGATTCTGGGGTAATACATGGTGAGATTACCTATCCCCACCCTTATCCCCAAAAATAACATACACAAAATTCATTAAGAAGAGATATGTTTATAGGTATTATTACCTCTAATCCTATAGAAAATTAGGAAGCATAAACTAAATTTTCTTTGGAACTAACCTGTTCACCAGGTGAGGTAGGTCAACATTTCTGGCATGTTACATTTCTAGTAGGCTCTGTATCAGGTCACCTGCCAAACACATTCAATAAGTGTATGAGCTATCTCTTGCTGCATAATGAATTAACCCAAAGTTTAGTGGCTTAAAACAACAAACATTTATTATAGCACAGTTTTTGTAGGTCAGGAATTGGGAGTGCCTTAGCTAGGTTTTTACCCCCATCTTTACTAAGGTATAATTGACAAAAATTGTATATGTTCAAGGTACGCAACATGATTATTTGATATATGTATACATTGTATACTGATTACCACTGTCAAATTAATGAACACATGTATCACCACACTTAGTTACCATTTTGTATGTGTGTGTGTGATGAAGACACTTAAGATCCACTCATTTAGCACATTTCAAGTGAATAATACAGTATTATTAACTGTAATAACCATGCTGTACATTAGAAACCCAGAACTTACTCATCTTATGTCTAAAAATTTGTACTCTTTAATCAACATCTCCCCACCTGCCCCTGCCCAGCTCCTGGTAACCACCATTCTATTCCCTGCCTTTATGAGTTCAAATTTTTTAGATTCCACATATAAATGAGATAATAGAGTATTTGTATATCTGTGTCTGGTTTGTTTCAGTTAGCATAATGTCCTTCAGTTTCATCCATGTTGTTGCAAATGGTAGGATTTACATATTTTATTATAGCTGACTAATAGTCCTATATATATATTTTTTTTTCTTTTTCTTTTTTGAGATGGAGACTCTCTCTGTCACCCAGGCTGGAGTGCAGTTGTGTAATCTTGGCTCACTGCAACCTCCGGCTCCTGGGTTCAAGTGATTCTCCTGCCTCAGCCTCCCGAGTAACTGGGATTACAGGCACCCGTCACCGCACCCATCACCACACCCGGCTAATTTTTTGTATTTTCAGTAAAGACAGGGTCTTACCGTGTTGCCCAGGTTGGTTTTGAACTTCTGACTTTAAGTGATCCACCCTTCTCGGCCTCGGCCTTCCGAAGTGCTGGGACTATAGGCGTGAGCCACTGCACCTGGCATATATTCTACACTTTCCTTATTCATTCGTCCATCAGTGGACACTTAGGTCGTTTCCATATTTTGGCTATTGTGAATAATGCTGCAATGAACATGAGGGTGCAGGTATGTCTTTGATACTGAATTCGTTTTCTGTGGAGGTATAGTCAAAAGTGGGATTGTTAGATTGTATGTGATATGATTTGAGTCTGTGTCCCTACCCAAATCTCATGTCAAATTGTAATCCCCAATATTGGAGGTGGGGCCTAGTGGAGGGTGATTGGATCATGGCTGTGGATCTCTCCTTTCGTGCTGTTCTCATGATAGTGAGTGAGTTATCATTGTTTATCATGAGTTATCGGTTGTTTAAAAGTGTGTAAGCACTTTCCGCCTTTCTTTCTTCCTCCTGCTCCAGCCATGTAAGACATACCAGCTTCCCCTTCTGCCATGATTTAAGTTTCCCCAGGCCTCCCCAGCCATGATTCCTATACAGCCTGCGGAACCATGACCCAATTAAACCTCTTTTCTTTATAAATTACCAGTCTCAGGTAGTTCTTTATAGCAGTGTGAGAATAGACTAATACACTATGAAGTTCTGTTTCATTTTTTTGAGGAACCTCCATACTGTTTTCTATAATGGCTGTGCCAATTTACATTCCCTGGCTAGGTGATTCTGTCTCAGAACCTCTCCTATGAGGTAAACTGGATGTCTCCTGGAGCTGCAGTTATCTGAAGATTTCATTGAAGCTTGAGGATCTACTTCCATGCTCATCTCAGTTTCTTGTTGGCTAATGACTGGAGGCCTCAAGTTCTTGGCCATGTGGGCCTTTTTATAGGGCTGCCTAAGTGTCCTCATGGCATGGCACTTGGATTCCCTCAGAAAAAGTGATCTATCAGAGAAAATCCTGGCAGAAGCAACACTGCTGTTATAATCTAACCTCAGCAGTCACACATGATCACTTCTGTCATATTCTGTTGGTCACACAGACCAACCCTGACACAGCATGGGAGGATACCACACTGTGGTAAATACCGGGAGACTATAGTCTGAGATTAATTTTCTTCTATGATCACCAAGATCAAATGTAATGCAATTAATTAGAAATACAAATGAAACACTGTCCTTATTTTCAGAAGCACATTTTGCTATTGCTCTTATCCTCTCACCTTGTAACCTTTTATGTGAGTATATTATGTTATTTTGGCTAGATTTGACTAAAGTTCTGCCACAAAAGAACTTGCAAATATAGTAGCTAAGATGAAATGGAAGTTTCTTTCTCTTTCACATACTAGTCCAGAAGGGGTTGCAGCATTGCAAGGTGGTCCTGTTCATTGAGGGCACCCAGGGGTTCAGATTCCTTCTATGTATTGCATTTGCCTCTTGGGTTCTGACTTAATCTGCACAGTCAAAACTGTAATCTGCACAGTCAAAACTGTTTCACCAGTGCAAAACCTGGGGGGAGGGGGGCTAGGATGTGGAGTGGTAACAGCTTCTTTTATAAGGATGTGACCTAGAAATTGGACTCATCAATTCCACTTGCATTCCACGGGCCATACTCAGTCACATGGCCATGCCGGCCTGCAAGAGGAGCTGGGAAATGTAGTCTCCATCTGGTCACCCATGTGCCCGGCTGAAACTTGTGGGGATGAAGAGGAAGAGAATAAATCATGGGGGCTAGTTAGTGTTCTCTGTCGCATAAACGAATAGACAGCAGATAGGCAGAAACTGCACGACACAGTGAGGCTCTGGGTTAGGAGTTGAAGCTGCTAGCGCTACCACTAGCTGTAAGACCAGATGTAAGTTGTTTATCAATTTTCATCATCAGTAAAAGGAGCTTATTGAACTAGTCAGCAATTTCCAATTTGTGGGCTTTAGACTCAGAGGGAACTTAGGTGTGTCTGCAAGGAATTTTAGGAATGTTTGTGAATCAAGCATTTTGTCAATGGAATGAATAATATGTCTCATACATGTGTATACTACTAATTTTCAATGTAGGCAATGTCATAATTATTAAAATATACTATTTAAACTTTTACTAAGTTTGTAGTTAATTTTACCTTATTAAATAATTTTCTAAAAGTCCAGAATTACAATGGCTATCATATGATGAACTGTGACCTTTTTTGATATTAAAAAAAGATTTTTGTGCTTGCATTCCCTGCACATAACAGACATTCAGTAAACATTTGTTGACTGGATTAAATAAAACACAGGGCACCGGTGAATAAGATGATCACTTTGGTATCTGCCAACTCTAAATTCTTATGAATTCTTTAACTCTGAGGCAATTTTCCAGGTTGAGTTTTTACTGTAATCAATCATTTCTACATAATTAAAACCAGCTGTGGTCTACTGCACCAGTTACCAAAGACTGGGAGACGTTTCCGTTTCACATGCATATAATAGCACTGCTCACTTAGTATTCACGTCTTCAAAATCTTTTCCTGGAAAGAACCTTTCCTGGTTGTAAAAATGAGGTCTGTGGAACTTACATGCCACCCTTTGAAGGCTTTGTATTATAAATTCATTCAGAAACATGGATTACGTCTGCTTGTGAGGGAAGAATTATGAGACAGTGTAGCACATCCACAGTAGGAAGGACATTTCAAAGGCTCGTCACAAAAACCCAATTATTTATTTTGCCATACGGTGCTGTTAAGTTCTGAGATAGTGACATAAGAATATAAAATAAAATATGTTGGCCTGTAGGTTGAGAACGCTCATGGTGCTCCCCTCACCCACCTCTGAGACTATCCCAGGAGGAAGGATGTTACCATGGATCAACCGTGTTCAGGGACAGTCTTGGGTCATACTTTTTAGGGCACGGAGCATTAGAAGTGAAGCTTGAATAAGCTTGACTTAGGGGCCTATACCACTTGTGGCTCTTGAGATGGTTTTCTTTTGGAGGGGAAAGGAAGAAGGAGAAGACTTGGCTTCTTCATTTCATTCTCTCTTGCTTCTTCACTCTTGCGCTTTCCCATCTTCCTGGGTAAGTCAGAAGGGCTGTGCTGAGTTCACCTGAGGGCTGGGCCTGGCTACCCAGAGCAGCTCTGACCTGTGCATTGGTACGCACACAGCCTCTCTCTGTCGCCTCTTCTTGGGCCCACATTTCTGATTTTCACTGGATTGGTCTTGCCTGACCACTGAGTGCTGGGATGAGGAAGGCTGAGACTCAGGTGGTACTTAGAGAGGAGGTCATGTAGGCTGTTACCCATTTTATTTCTAGGTGCTAGGCCACATAACCTGGGTGAGCCTTGCCTGCCAGTGGAGTGTAGTAGCGTTGGAGGCCAGTGCCCAAGTTCTATCAAAATGTCCTTTAACTCCACACTGTCTTCCACACATACGTAGCCCTCTGAAACTTCTCACGCGCTTGGGGATACATGGAGAATAGGATTGAAGACATCTGATCTTCTGTCTAGGTCATCTATTTCTATTTGCAACAATATATCATATGCTATTTAAGAGGAGGATTTTAGGTAGAGATTACAGGAAGTACACATTGGCTTGATTTTATAATAGAGAAAATTGTTTTGAAATGTAACAACCCACAAATTTAAAGTTAGAAGGGTTTGGCGCGGTGGCTCATATCTGTAATCTCAGCACTTAGTGAGGCTCAGGTGGGAGCATCACTTGAGGCCAGGAGTTTGAGGCCACCCTGGGCAATATAGCAAGACCTCATTTCTACAAAAAAATAAAAAATAAAAAAAGCCAGGTGTGGTGGTGCACACTTGTAATCCCAGCTACTCAGGAATCTGAGGTGGAAGGATCGCTTGAGCCTGGGAGGTCAAGGCTGCAGTGAGCTGTGATTATACCACTGCACTCCAGCCTGGGTAACAGAGCAAGACCCTGTCTTTTAAAGAAAGTTAGAAGGCTAGGATTTAAATCCCACCAACTACGTGATGTTGGCTAAAATATTTAGCCTCTTGGTTTCCTGGAAGAGTGTGTGTATGTGTGTGTGTGTGTGTGTGTGATATTTTATAGGAGTTAGGAGTAAATGAGCTTCCAGAGATAACAATTGTCTGCTATATGCCAGTTCTTTTTTGTTGTTTGTTGGTTTTGTTCTTTGTGAGACAGGGTCTTGCTCTGTCACCCAGGCTGGAGTGCAGTGACATGATCACAGCTCACTGCATCCTTGACCTCCTGAGCTCAAGCGATCCTCCCACCTCAGTCTCCCAGGTAGCTGGGACCACAGGCATGAGCCACCATGCCTGGCTAATTTTTAAATATTTTTGTAGAGATGGGGGTCTCCCTATGTTGCCTAGGCTATTCTCGAACTCTTGGGCTCAAGCAATCCTCCTGCCTTGGCTTCTCAAAGTGTTGGAATGACAGGCGTGAGCCACCGCACCTGGCTCAATATACCAGTTTAAGAAAATAAATGAATTAAATGTTTCTTAGGAGAAGTCCATTTGTTCCATTTTTAAAAAGGATCCAATGTCAGAACTCAAACTAGAGGGCACTGGCTCATTCCTGTGTCTCATAATGCCCCAGGGAGGCCAGACACCTTTTCCCTCAGCTCTATCTTCTCGCCTCGGGTTTGAAAATGGAAGGATTTGTAAGGGAGGATCTACATTCATGGCAAAACTTCATTCTGAACTCCTGTGTCCCCTTCAGCCAAGGTCAAATGGCCCAGGTGGCTTCTCCATTATAGGTCTTGATCCTTAACAAAATGAACATTTATTCAAACATACTATGAATAATGCTAAGTACCCTACATAGATTATCTATTTAATCTTCAAAACACACATAAGGGGAGGCTCTGTTTATTTTTATCTTGTTTTTACATATGAGAAAACTGAACCTTAGACAGATTCAGTGATTTGCCCAGGGAACACAGTTAATAAGTAGGTAGCTAGTGGCTGAATTTGGCAGCCTGACCTTAAAGCCTCAACTCTGACCCCATGTCACTAGGTTCCCTTATTGATGTTTCACCTGCAGTTATACCATGCATCCTAATTGACCTCAACAGTCCTGGCTTCAACTGTTCTGTCGCTTTAGTCCGTGAAGATGCTCTAACTTGTCAAATTCTGGGTTTCAGTTTCTGGTAATATTTTAGCCATAGGTGACAATCATGTATTCACTGAACAGACACTTACATAGTGCTTATTATTCTAGCTGTTCTATTGAAGTTAATTTATTAAATTAATATTACGGTGAATCTAATTTAATCCTTATAACAACTGCATAAAGTACAGACAACCCTCCGTATCTGTGGGTTCTGCATCTGTAGATTCAACTAACCTCAGATCAAAAATATTCGGGGGAAAAAATTGCACAAAGTTCCGTAGAGCACAACTTGGATTTACCATGCACTGAGTACTACATTGAATCTACATGAATAAAGTGATGTAAAGCATTGGATCAGGTATCGTAAATAATCTAGAGATGCTTTAAAGAATATGAGAGGATGTGAGTAGGTTATATGCAAATACTATGCCATTTTATATAAGGGACTTGCACATTCACAGATTTTGGTATGAGGGGTGTCCTGGGACCAATCCCCAGGATGCCAAGGGTTGTCTATGTGTATTAGCACATTATTTCCATTGTACAGATGGGGAAATGGAAGAACAGAGAGGTTAAGTAACTTGGTCCAGTTGACAGGACTAATAAATGGTAAGTGGCTGAGTTGGGATTCAAACACAGACTACTAAGTAGTAACCATTACACCATGGTGCCCGTACGATATTTGTGGTATAAGTCAATGGAATATTTACCGTATGCTCAGCACTCTATTATGGAGGATATACACATGGACTCTTGCTGCCCACAAATTGCAATACAGTGTTTTCTGTATCAGAAGTTTTCTTTCCATGGTTTCGGTTACCCATGATTAGCCATGGTCTGAAAATATTAAATAAAACATTTCAGAAATAATCAATTCATAAGTTTCAAATTACATACCGTTTTGAGCAGCATGATGAAATTTCACATCATCCGACTCTGTCCTGTGGGGATATGAATCACTCCTTTGTCCAGTGTATCCATACTGTATGTGCCACCTACCTGTGAGTTATTGACATTGTCTGTTCCTGACATCCAACCACGGACACATCACAAGAAGAAGGGTGAGTACAGCATAATAGGATGTGTTGAGAGAGAGAGACCTCATTTACATAACTTTTCTTACAGTATATTGTTATAATTGTTCTATTTTGTCATTAGTTATAATTGTTAATCTCTTATTGTGTCTAATGTATAGATTAAACTTTATTATAGGTATGTATATATAAGAAAAAAACAGTATTTATAGGGCTTGATACTATCCTTGGTTTCAAGCATCCACTGGAGGTCTTGGAAAGTATCCCCTGAGGATAAGGCGGGAAGACTGTAAATAGTTGCTCAGAGGAGGGTAAAGTTCCAATGGACTGGAACAGACTGAAGGAGTGGTAGGCACTGCCATTTCCTCTTCCTTTCTAATAGCATGCCGGTTTTGTTTAGGAGAGCCACGTGCCCAGTAAGAGGTAGCCACCCAATCAGATGAGAGAGGAAGTCTGGTGAGTGGGGCTTCCGGGAAAGCGACTATTTTCTTGGTACAAAGGCACAGAGTCAGTTGGCATGCACCTTGGACCCTTTGCCCCTGCCCCTTCTCTTTGCCTGGAACCCAGACACAACACCTAGAGTAGAGCAGCCATCTTACCCACCATGAGGACCAAAGCCAGTCGCTGGGATTGTCAGACAAGGACGTCAGAAGCAGCCTGGTCCTTGGTGATTTCTCTGAGCAGCTGTAAGAGTAGTGGGCTATCTGCTTCTGGACTTCCTGGTGTGTGAGAAAACAAACCCCTATTTGGTTAAAATAATGTAGTTAAGTTTCTGTTACAAGCAATTGAACAAATTGTTACGTGTAAGCCTTCATGGTGGAGAGAGTCTCTATCTAGGGTTTGAAGGTGAGGAATATTCACCTAGGTTGGGAGAAAGGAGAAGCTATTCCAGGGGTGCAGTATGTCCCACCCAGTGGCAGGGAAGCAGAACCAGCACATGCATTCAGGGCAATGTCGAGAGCCAACCACCCTGGGCAGAGTACAGTTAACTTAATTTTGTAATGCCTAAGGGAGAACAAGAAGGGTAAAGGAGCTGATGTATGAAACAGCATAGAAAGGCTGGAGACTTGGTGAGAAGGTGAGAAACAAGGCTTGGGCCACATCATGGATTTTATTTTTTATCTATTTATTTACTTTTTTTTTTTTTTTTTTTTTGAGATAGAGTCTTGCTATGTTGACCAGGTTGGAGTACAGTGGCGCGATCTCAGCGCACCTCGATCTTTGCCTTCTGGGTTCAAGTGATTCTCCTGCCTCAGTCTCCCGAGTAGCTGGGACTACATGTGCGTGCCACCACACCCAGCTAATTTTTGTATTTTTAGTAGAGATGGGGTTTTACCATATTGGCCAGGATGATCTCAATCTCTTGACCTCATGATCTGCCTGCCTCAGCCTCCCAAAGTGCTGGGATTACAAGCATGAACCACCACACCCAGCTTATTTATTTACTTCTATAGACAGCATCTCACTTTGTCGCCCAGCCTGGAATGTTGTGGTGCATTCATAGCTCATTGTAACCTGGGCTTAGGTGATCTTCCTGCCTCAGCGTCCTGAGTAGCTAGGACTATAGGCGCATGCCACCATGCTTGGCTCACATTTTGGGTTTTGAACTAAACAGTTTAGACTTTATTAATATAGAGGTGGAGTTTGGGGCAAGGACATACAAAGCCAAGTAGAAACACATCCAGACATTTTATACATGTAACTAGATCTTCACACAGTCAGTGTACAAGTATTTCCAAGCATTTCAGCATGTGTCAGACATGGTTCTAGGCCCAGAGTGAAAGGTCAAGGTTCTGTAAAATAATATTAAGCTCAATTTTGGACCCCTAAACAAGTATTTTATAGAAAGGATTCCATTATCATTTTAAAATGATGAAACAGAGTGTTTTTGGGGGCAGTGGCTGGGTTCAAATCCTGGCTTTGTCACTTGTTCACTGAGTGGCTGTGGACAGGTTTCTTTACATCTTTTGCCTCAGTCTCCTCGGTTGTATTATGAAGTTAATAAAAGTACTTTCCTCACAGTTTAATCTTAAGGATTAAATGAGGTAGTACTGATTCAGTGGTTTTTGTCTAATTAACAGCAGGTCTAGTTTTCCATTGTTCAGTCCCTAAAATCATGGAGTGTCCTTGAGACCTTTTTTCTCATCAGCAAATCCTGCTGAATCTAATTTCAAAATAGATCCAACATCCAATTGCTTTGTGCCACAGTGATTACCATATTGGTCGTTCCTTCCAGGTATCCTCTTCAGAGCTGAGGTCCCTGTCCTCCACCTGCTGGGAATGTTGGCTGTCAAAGGCACACAGGTGTGTCCCTTGTGGGGCTTGCCTTGGCTGAGGAGAACTGCCTTGCTCTCCCAAGTGGCAGCCCCCAACCAAAGCCTGGCCAAAGCATGGATACGAACACCTGGCCATCTTGCCTGTGGTTGACAGAGTGGTAGTCTAATCCCTAGACCTGTGAATGTGTTAGGTTACATGGCAAGGGGAAGTAAGGTTGCTAACCAGTTAATGTTCAGATATAGAGATTGTCCCGGATCATTTGGGTGGGCCCAGTGTAATCACAAGGCTCCATATAAATGACAGAGGGAGGCAGGACAGAGTCAGAGAAGGAGATGTGATGGCAATTGCTGGGATTCAGGTGGCCTCTAAAAGGTGCAATGCAGGCAGCTTCTAAGCTTCTAGCAGCAGGAAAAGGCAGGGAAACAGATTCTCCCTCTCAAGTCTCTAGTAGAATGCAGCTCTGCTGACACCTTACCAGTCCCATGAGACCCATTTGGGGCTCTTACCCTTTTGTTATTTAGAATTGTAAAATAATACATTTGTGTTGTTTTAAGCCACCAAGCTTGTGGTAATTTGTTATAGCAGCCACGGAAAACTAATCTAATTTTGGACAAATCTGAAGGGCCATCCCAGCTCCAGGGCTCCCCATAGGATAGGCTGAGGCATCAGATGCCACTGTCTTTCAGGTCAGCTTCTCCCTCTGACCTATTATGCTTTCTTCAAGTCCTGACACGAGTATCTCCCAAGAGCACCCCCCTATAACCCTGTGGATGTAATTGCTCATCTCAGAGTTAGTTACCAAGGATCCAGATCTAAGACAATATCTCACCTGGATTGTTATACTAGCCCCCTAAATGGTCTCCATGCTTATGTCCTTAACCCTGCAGTCTCTGCTCAACAAGGGAGCTGCAAAGACTCTGTTAGAACACAAATTAGATCAAGACACTCCATAGCTTTCCTTTCCACTCAAAGTAAATGTCAAATTCCCTTTTTTTTTTTTTTTTTTTTTTTTTAAGACAAGGTCTGGCTCTATCACCCTGGCCAGAGTGCAGTGGCACAATTTCAGCTTACTGCAACCTCCACTTCCCAGGCTCAAGCCATCCTTCCTCTGCCTCCTGAGTGGCTGGGTCTATAAGTGTGTGCCACCACGCCTGGCTAATTTTTTGTATTTTTGGTAGAGACAGGGTTTTGCCATGTTGCCCAGGCTGATCTCAAACTCGTGAGCTCAAGCGATCCACCTGCCTCGGCCTCCCAAAGTGCTGGAATTATAGGTGTGAGCCACCACACCTGGTCGAGGTCAAATTCCTTGCAATGATATAAAAGACTTTATAATCTGCCCAACCACGCTGCCCTTACTTCTTCAGCCTCACCCCCTGTGACTCTTCCCTTGTTCACTCCACTTTAGCTACACTGCATCTTTTTTGACCTTGCCAGTAAAACTCCTGCCCCAGGACTTTTGCACTGACTCTTTGCTCATATGCCATCGTTTCCCTGAGGTTCCTGATCACTCTGTTTGAATGGCAATTGTCCCTCATCCTACACTGGCACACCCTATCCCTGTTACCTGCATCATTTTCTGTATGGGCCTGTAAAGGGGCAGCTTAACTTCAAAATGCATTTTAAAACTTTTTTTCCTTTCTCTTGGGTTTCAAGATGTAACCTTGAACCAAGCTGCAGAAGCCTTTTCCCTTAGCCTTAAGATAAACTCCACATCCCTCTCTTTCTCACCGTATACACGCCCTTCACATTTATCTAACTATATGCTGGTATCTAACTATGTGCCTACTTAGAAGTTCCAGGGACAAATCTGAGAGAGACAGATCAAGCCTGGAGACCCAGCTGCAGAATTCCAGAGATTGCCTCAAGGTGGCTAATCAACAACCTGGCCATTGTTGAGATGACGCCAGCCCACACTCCAGGTGGACTAGGACCCAAGATAGCCACTGGAATAAAATTCAGTGCACTTCCTGCATCCCTTCCATATCAGGTCTTCCCTTTTTAAACCCTTGCCTTCCCACCTCAAAATTCAAAGTGGTTGCTTTGGATAGGAATCCAGCCACTTTCCCTTTGCCAACTTTGGAAATAAGGGCACTTTTCCCTACCATACCTCGCTCTTGTTAATTGGACTCTGCCAGCAGTGACTGAAGCTGTGTTCAGTTACAGGCTTATAACTTTCTAATATACTATATAGTTTATTTATTTTGTTTATTATTTTTCTTCTCTCATTAGACTATAAGCTCTATGAAGCCATGTATTTTTATTTATTTACTGCTCTAGCCCCAATGTTTAGGACCATGCCTGGCAAAGAGTGGCACTCACTAAAAACTTGCTGAATGACTAAGTGCAGTGCACTATTCTAAAGTATTTAGAACAGTGTCTGACACATAGTGAGTGCTCAATAAGGGCTAGCTATTAATATTATTTTTGCCAGTGGAGAGGAGGTCATGAGATTCCTGTCACTGCAGAAGCTACTCATATACAGCATTTGATCCCGTGATCCTGCGAGAAGTGGAAGACAAATGATATGCATATGTTAATTAGGACACTAGTTTCCTTGTTTTTATGTGTGTGAACCAACCCCCATGATGAGTTGAATTCCCTTTAGAACAGATGTAAAACCATACATCTGAGTCTCTCACATGTACCTAAGAGGTGATGAAGGGCAGAGAGGAGGCTGTGGGCTGGAGGTGTTTGGAACCACAATTTGGGCCCAGAGAATCCGAGCTCAGGGAAGTCTGATCTGGCCCCAGGTCAGGCCTGATTGATTTTGGGACCACTTTGGGAAATGGGGAAAGTCCAGCAGTTATACTGTAGCAGAAAGGCTGATGGTAGTTTATGCTGATTCTGAACTTTTCTTTATTGGAAGAGCTGCCTTTTTAAAATGAGATGTCTATGAAAAAAGAACCCAGAGAAATATGTATGTGTCTCTGGTTCCCGGCACAGAGCTCCTAAAGCTCTAGTAATTCTCTGAGTGATAAGAGCATCTTTTGTTCTAATGAGGCAACTCTTACTAGGCTCCTTTATAACTTCAGGATGGAGGTTGGTTGCCAGGAAGACCAAGTCTTGATGAGAAACTTGGAACTTTCAGTCACATCCTCCAAGGGAGAAAAGCTAGGGCTTCAGTTAGTAATCAATCATGCCTACAAGATGAAGCCTCCATAAAACCCCCTAAATGCTTGGTGACCACATCAAGGTGCTGGGAAGGTGCCAGAGGAAACTCCACGCACCACCCCCACACCTCGACTTATGCATCTTTTCCATTTGGCTGTTTCTGAGTTTGGCTATTTCTGAGTTTGTAATAAACTGGTAATAATATGTAAAGTGTTTTAGTGTTTTCCTAAGTTCTGTGAGCTGTTCTAGGAGGGGGTTGTGGGAACCCCTGATTTGTAGTTGGTGGCTCAGAAGCCCAGAGGTCCTGGACTTGTGATTGGCATCTGAAGTCTGACATGGGGACAGTTTTGTGGAACTGAGCCCTTTCACTTGTGTCATCTGACACTAACTCTGGTAGTTAGTGTCAGAATTGAATTGAATTGAATTGTACAACATCCAGTTGTTGTCTGGAGAGTTGGAGAATTGGTTGGTGGGAGGAAAAAATCTCATTTGGTGTCAGATATGTTGTGAGAAAAGAAAAAAAAAAAAAAAAAAAAGCTCGTGACCTCTGTCTTTTCTTGAACTGATTGTGCTGTTACCATGCAGTAATAGTCGAAGGTGAGGTCTTTTCTTTTGGTAGGTTTTAGGGAAAAAAGCTTAGAAACATACTTTGAAATTGGAAACAGCAAGAGTATATGGATGTGTATGTGTAAGATATTCTGATTCCTAGGGGTATACACAACCACCTTTATTATTATTATGTATTTTTAGAGTTGGGGTCTTGCCATATTGCACAGGCTGGCCTCAAACTCCTGGACTCACAAGATTCTCCCACCTTAGCCTCCCGAATAGCTAGAACTATAGGCATGCACCACTGCACTCGGCCACAACAATTTTAAGAAAAAAATCTGGCCTGGCAAGGTGGCTCACGCCTATAATTCCAGCACTGTTGGAGGTCAAAGTGAAAGGATCACTTAGGGCCAGGAGTTAAAGACAAGCCTGGGCAGCATAGTGAGGCCCCATCTCTACAAAAAAATTAAAAAAAATAGCTGGGTGTAGTGGCATGTGCTCAGGAGGCTGAGCTGGGAAGATTGCTTGAGCCCAGGAGGTCGAATCTGCAGTGAGGCATGATGGCACCACTGCACTCCAGCCTAAGTGACAGAGTGAGATCCTGTCTCAAAAAAAAAAAATCTATCCTGCTTGATATAGATCTAGATTTGTAGTCATCATAGAATAACAACATGGCCAATTCTGCCATCTGTTGGTTGTATGAGCCCTATGAAGAATCAACTGATGTGTGAGAGACACTTGAAATCATTGAATGCTGGAATAAAAAATCATATAATGCATAAGCTGTCAGTGACAGGTGGGGTCAGTCCTATTTCTCATGATCTCTTTGAGATAGATAGATACTTTATAACCTTTACTGCTTGTTCAATTCAAAAACAGACAACACATTGAAATGTCTTAGGGGCACTGAAGCTCAGTTCTGTTTTGATCCCTATTGTTGAGGTTAGCACCTATTCAGATCTCTTTATAATGACACTGGAAATTACATATGTAAAAATATGTATACAGTTACTCCTGTAATTTTTTGTTAAAAAAGGTTAATTTCCAATTTTTAAATAATTCGTTTTAAAGATATGGGATGGGTGCTCTTTTCTGAAATTTAGATAGTATTCAAGTCATAGCATAGTGCCTCAGGACTTCCACATCTATTGTATACTGCTTGCTTAAAAAAGTTGAATTTCTAATGCATTTAAAAATTAATGCTTCGGCTGGGTGTGGTGGCTCATGCCTGCAATCCAGCACTTTGGGAGGCTGAGGTGGGCAGATCACGAGGTCAAGAGATCACGACCATCCTGGCCAACATAGTGAAACCCTGTCTCTACTAAAAATACAAAAATTAGCTGGGTGTGATGACGCATGCCTGTAGTCCCAGCTACTCGGGAGGCTGAGGCAGAAGAATCACTTGAACCCAGGAGGTGGAGGTTTCAGTGAGCTGAGATTGCGCCACTGCACTCTAGCCTGGCAACAGAATGAGATTCTGTCTCAAAAAAAAAAAAAAAAAAAAAAAAAAAAAAATTAATGCTTCTTGAAGAAAATATCCTTCTACCCAGTGAGGAAAACATGAAATATACACTTATAGAGTATTATTTTTGGCTCTTGAATACTATACATTTTTCTTTGTCATACTTCTGTTAACTTATTACAGTATCTTGAAAACTTTTGAAATAGCACACATTGCTCAAGCATGTTTTTCCATGTGGAAAGCCTTAGTGCTTTTTCTACTGCACTTTTACTTAGTGATTCATTTTCCATCTTGTCTCAGGACCCAAGATGAATTGAACTAAGCATGCAACCCCCCGCCCCCGTCTTTACTGTTTTTCGTCCTATTTTTGGTGGGCCATTTTAAAAATTTAATTTTGAAAATTAGCCTAATCTTCTAAGGTGTGAGAATCTTGTCCAGAATTGCCTGATCTTCCCACTGACTCTTGCAGCCCAGGGGCTAATCATTTCCCTGCTCCATTGACCTGGAGTGATGATTGATGTTTCTAGCCACCTCGGTCTCCACCTATATGATTTAAAAATCTAATTTGCTTCAAATATCCTGTATGACAGGGATCACTGCCACAACTTCAATTCTTTACTGAGGGAATAGTCAGTGAACAGATTGAAGCCCAATGCCATTACTTTGTGCCTTCCCAATGTCACTTCTGAGTCTGCATCAAAACAATAACACATACTTGAACTTGTATTTTTTAAAAAAATCTGCTTTAGTGCTCATAATCCTTTTCAATCCCTTTTCCTGGTATCTAAAATATCTTAGCAACAACTCTCATATTTGAGCAACCATCAGGGTATAGTTTCAAATACTACAGCAATCAAAGCATCCTACTTCATTACTTGCTGATTTTTTCCAGGCAATCTATTTTTATTTTGTGAATATAACAGCGATATAGAAGCACATGATTTACTACCCTTCTCTCTAGTCCTCAAGAAAACTCTTTCTGTGACAAGCAAATTTCCAAGACTCTGTGACTTTTTTCATTCTTTTTTCTTTTTTTGAGATAGAGTTTCGCTCTTGTCATCCAGGCTGGAGGGCAATGGCGCCATCTCAGCTCACTGCAACTTCTGCCTCCCGGGTTCAAGCAATTCTCCTGCCTCGGCCTCCTGAGTAGCTGGGATTACAGGTGCCTGCCACCACGCATGGTTAATTTTTTTATTTTTAGTAGAGACAGGGTTTCACCACGTTGGCCAGGCTGGTCTTGAACTCCTGACCTCAGGTGATCCACCAGCCTCGGCTTCCCAAAGTGCTGGGATTACAGGTGTAAGCCACCATACCTGGCCGACTCTGACTTTTAAAGAGCCTCTGTTTGCTGCTGATTGATTAAGCTCAGTTATCATTTGAAAACTTCTTGAGGCAGGAGAACGGCGTAAACCCGGGAGGCGGAGCTTGCAGTGAGCTGAGATCCGGCCACTGCACTCCAGCCTGGGTGACAGAGCAAGACTCCGTCTCAAAAAAAAAAAAAAAAAAAAAAAACTTCCCAAAGAAGGCAGACTATATTCTGATGGAAAAATCACTATTATGATATACTAACATGAACCCTGTGAACCTCACCATTAACCAGAGATTTAAAAAAGTTTTAAATTGAGGTATAATATATAAACAGTGAAGTGTACAAATCCTGTGTAAACTTGATGAATTTACACACACACACACCCCCATGTAGCCACTGCCTAGATCAAGATATATTTCCAACAGCTCAGAAGGCTTCTTTGTCTCTCTTATGTCTCTTCTTAATATCCCTCTTCATGTAACCAAAGACCTGACATCTATAACCATAGATTTGTGCTGCCTGCTCTCTAACCTCATAATAAAAGGAAACATACTGTGTGTGTAGTTTTGTGTCTGGCCTCCTTCCTTATCAGTATGTCAATGAGATTCATCCTTGTTTGTACTTAACATAGGACTGCATTCACTGTTTTGATATTCCACAGTTTATTCATCCATTCTATTACTGATGAGCATTTGGGTTGTTTACGATTTTGGGCTATTGTAAATAAAGCTATTTAGTCTGAGATTTTCACATATAAAAGAGCACCTAGCTACACACAAATTCTGCTGTTTGGACAATCCTTTATGTGATGATAGACACAGAGTAGAAAATTAAATCAAGGCTGGGCGTGGTAGCTCATGCCTGTAATACTAGCACTTTGGGAGGCTGAGGCAGGCAGATCACGAGGTCAGGAGATTGAGACCATCCTGGCCAACATGGTGAAACCCCGTTTCTACTAAAAATACAAAAATTAGCTGGGTGTCGTGGCGCGTGCCTGTAATCCCAGCTACTCGGGAGGCTAAGGCAGAAGCATCGCTTGAACCTGGGAGGTGGAGGTTGCAGTGAGCCGAGATTGCACCACTGCACCCCAGCCTGGTGACAGGGGGAGACACCGTCTCAAAAAAAAAAAAAAAAGTATTCTGTGAATCAAAGGATACAATTTTGCTTGTGTGTATCAAAGGATACTTTAAAAGCAAAAATACAACCCACTAGGTGGGGGGAAATATTTGCAAAGCACATATCTGATAAAGTATTAATATCTGGAATATATGAAGAATACCTAAAACTCAAAAATATAACCTAATTCAAAAATGGGCAAAAGACTTGAATAGAAATTTCTCCAAAGAAGGTATACAAATGGTCCATAAACCTGAAAAAGATGTTTGGTGTCATGAGTCATTAGGGAAATTTAAATCAAAATCACAATGAGTACCACCTCACACCTGCTAGCATGGCTATAGTTAAAAGACAAAACAAGATGGAAAATAACAAGTGTTGGTGAGGATGTGTAGATGTGTAGAAATTGGAACCTTGCACATTACTGGTGAGAAGGTAAATTGGTACAGACACTATGGGAAACAATTTGACAATTTCTCAGAAGGTTAAGCATAAAACTACCATATGACCCAGTCATTCTACTTCAGTTATATACCCAAAAGAATTGAAAGAGGAAATCTATCTGTCTATCAGAAATTTCAACAGAAATTTATCATCTATCTATTATCTATCTATCTCTCTCTCTTTATGTTTTTAAAATTAGAACTTGGAGAGATAAAGAACAGATGTTTGCACACCAAATTTTATAGCAGTGTTACTCACAAATGCCAAAAGGTATAAACAACCCAAGTGTCCATGAACAGATGAATGGATAAACAAAATGTGGTTTGTGTACACACACACACACACACACACACACACACACACACTAGTATTATTCAGCCATAAAAAGGAATACAATTTTGGTATATGCTACAACATGGATGAAACTTAAAAGCATGTTTGGGAAACAAGTCAGACACAGAAGGATATACATCGTATGATTTCACATGTATGAAGTACCTAGAACAGGCAAATTCATAGAGACAGAAAGTGGAATAGTGGTTACCAGGGTCTGGGAGTAGGAGAATGGAGGAGTTATTATTTAATGTGTAGTTTTTGTGGGGCTGATGAAAAACTTTTAAGTTTAGATAATGGTGATGGTTATACAACATTGTGAATGTATTTATTGCCACTTAACTGCACACTTATCAATGGCTAAAATGGTAAATACTATGCATATTTTCCCACAACAAAAGACCAACTATAGGTATAAAACAGTAGTTTTTCAGTAGTCATTCATTCAACACATGCTTATAGGATGCCATCTGAAAATAAGACCCTGTGTTAGGCACTGATGGAAAGAAAGATAAATCAGACATACTATATTAGTTTCCTATTGCTGCTGTAAAAAAGTACCATAATCTTTTTGGCTTAATACAACACAAATTTATTATCTTACAGTTCTGTGGGTGAGAAGTTCAAAATGGGTCTCACTGGGCTAAAATAAAGATACGGCAGGGCCGGGTTCCTTCTAGGGGCTCTGTGGGAGAATCTGTTTCCAGGCCTTTTCCAGCTTTGGGGGGCTGCCCCTGTTCCTTGGCTCATGGCTCCCCCAGCCCCCCGTCCTCATAGAGCAGCAATTGCATCATTTCAACCCTGCTTCCATGATTGCATCTCCTCTGGCTCAGATTGTCCTGCCTTCTTTCATTTATAAGGACCCTTGTAATTACCTTGGGCCCTCCTAGATGATCCAGGATAATCTCTCCATCTCTACAGAAGATTAGCAACTTTCATTTCATCTGCAACTTTAATTCCTCCTTTCCATGTAACCTAACATATTCACAGATTCCAAGCATTAGGACATGGTTGTCTTTGGGGGCCATTACCCTGCTTACCACACAGATCTTCCTGATTTTGAAGATCAGTAGGAGAGATATGACAAAAGGTCATCAGTGGTGCTGCTGCTGTGCTCTGAGATTTCAGGGTGAGAAAGATTATTCCAGCTGAGAGAATCAAGAAACTTTTCTCAGAGACTATATGGACTATATAGAAACCAGTCAAGAAATATATACAAGGGTACCCTCTATGTCAAGGACTTTCTGAATGTTTTGTGGCATATGTGAGCTACATTTCACATTCAGTGGCGGCAGGATCATTAGAAAGCAGCAGATTAGCCGGGCGTGGTGGCTCACGCCTGTAATCCCAGTACTCTGGAAAGTCGGGGCAGGCGAATCGCCTGACCTCAGGAGTTCGAGAGCACCCTGGGCAACATGGTAAAACCCTGTCTCTACTAAAATACAAAAAATCAGCTGGGTGCGGTGGCATGCACCTATAGTTCCAGCTACTTGGGAGGCTGAGGCAGGAGAATCGCTTGAGCCCAGGAGGTGGAGGCACCAGTGAGCAGAGATCATGCCACTGTGCTCCAGCTTGGGCTACAGAGTGATTGATACTCCATCTCAAAAAATAAAATAAAATAAAATAAAAAAAGAAATAAAAAGGAAAAAGAAAAGAAAGAAAGAAAGAAAGCAGTAGCAGATTAGTCAATGCCAGAGAGTGATCCACAGTGGCTGCACAGTGGCATAATTCCATGGGGCAGTTTAGGGATAGGACAGCTATGCTGTTGTTGCTTGACAAGCAAGGGTGCCAGGACCACTATTTCCCAGTATCATGCAGAGGAGGACCTTACATACATGGTACCTGCTGGCAAACCGGAAATCCAGAGAAATGTGAATTCTGGCTCTAGCACTGAAAGTGTAATCTACCTACAAATGGCTGCCTGGCCTTGTGCTTCTCTTACACATGAAGTGGTTATAATTTAGATTGCTTACCAGTGTTTGCATTTGTACTACATTATCCAAGTAGTGACCTCACCAGCATTTTCGTATAGATGGCTACTGATAAACAGCAGTAAAATGTATCTTCTGATGTAAGCTTTTTGTATGATGCCCATGTACCCTCAATAGCACCAAAAAACACTTTCACCCCACAGGAGATGGACTGGGAAATACTGCACTCCAGGTGCAGGAGCAGTGCGTCTGCACCTCCAATCCATGGCATCATGAAACAGCTCCACTAAGCATCTGAGACACCCAGTAGTGGCCACTACCATTTCCCTCCCCAACCGGCATGATTTGGTTTAGTCATCCATGTTAGTAATTGAATAAGTATGTGCTTAATAAATGTTTAATAAATGCATACAATATGAATAAACCAATAACTTCAAATATCTAAAATTCTTAACCCACGCCAACGTTGTAGTTCTGAGGGATCATACTTACCTGATTATATGCATTTCCTTGCAATAATGGCCTCATCGTCTGCACGCATCCTTGCTTAGCCAATTACATAGGTTCACTCTCAGCCTATGTCAACTCTAACTAGAAAAACACACTTATGGATGTTGGAAAAAATCTTTTTAAGGGTGGTTTTATACGAACAAGAAATATATTTCATTAGAATGTGGGCCTTGGTTAAAGGAAAACATTGCAGACCCGTGCAAACCCTGCCTGTCTCTTATTTCTAAGGATGTATCTAAGCCACAGGTGGAGCTGGCTTCCTAGAGCCCAGGAGTTTGTGTTTCTTTCTCTCCTTCTCTACTCAGTGATATCAAGAACTAATAAACCTTTTCCAGTTGTGTGCCTCCAGGTCCACAAGGCCCAGACTACTTCACTTAGTGTTTTCCCTGAGAGAATGTCCAGGAAAATTTCTAGTAGACTTCTGGACATTGGTCAAAGATGTTGTGCCAGACCCATGATTCCCTTATAAATGGAACACATTCAAGAATATGTAAAGTCCTTAGGAAATCAGGTTCCCCTATTTTTGGTAAGGCTTGCATAACATTTTCTGACTCTCTTTCTCTCTTCCTTCCTTCTTTCTATGTATTTATTAATTCAACAAATATTGAGCATCTGTGGCATGCAAGGGGCTGATTAGGAACTGAGGATTCAGCTGAGAATATTAAGAAGGTCTTTGCCTCCATGGAGTTTACATTCCAGTGAGAAGGTCAGGTAATGAACAAGTAGAAAAATTAATTACTTCAGCCTGTAAGCACCAATAAGATAGTACACAGAGTGCCGTGATAGAGAATAACACGGGGAAAGCATGTTATTTTCATGCACTGAAATTCATATACCTGGACAACTATCTGCAGGTGTGTGAATAACACTGAGCTAGTCTTTTGGGGGCAGCCCCCAAGGAGAAAGCTTGGGTCAGTCTTCCTGGTGAAGGAGGAAAAAGAAAACTGAAAATGCCAGGGCAGTTTATCCTGTGAAGAATTCAGAGAGAAATGAGAATCTTTTAGGTTCTCTAAGATCCATGAGGGCATGGACATCCGTCTTGCTCATCGTGGTATGTCCAGTGCGTAGCCCTGTGCTGGCACACAGAAAAAGTTCCCAAAGCAGTAACAAATGAAAAACCCAACAGATCCTGAAAAGCACACATTAATGGGATTGCTTCTTTCTTTTGTCTTAGGTAGAAGAAAATCCCACAGTATTCAGAGTGATAAGTCTTGATGCCCAGACCCCTTTCCAAACAGAGCAGACTGTGATGGCTCCGGGCATGCCCTTAATAAGGCCCTTAGTAAGGAGTGGCAACAGGCTCAGGGCTGCAAGGACAATCTTCCTCACAGCGTCTTCCAGGAGGCGAAACCACTAGAGTATATTCCTGAGAAATATCAAGACATTAGTGCTGGCTGATTGCTGATCGGGTGTTTGAGAAAGGATTATCTCTTGGGTTCAGATTGCTGTTTACCAGAAGAAAATGGATACTCTTGATCCATCCCACAAAGGGTTCATTAAGAAAATACATTGCCCTATTATAGCATTTACTGTCTTGTAATTTATTTGTGCACACATCAATCTCTTACTCCAACAGACCGTAAACTTCTTTTGTGGCAGCTTTAAAATATGATGGGCAGCAGAGACTAAGTCTTGTCTTGAAGCTGCATTTTCATAATAAGCATATGTCTTGAAATTACAGGTCTTAGATCAATAAAGATAGCATTTTTCTTTCTTTTTTTTTTTTTAAAGACAAGGTCTTGCTCTGTCACCCAGCCTGGAATGCAGTGGTGCAATCTTGGCTCACTACAGCCTCTGCCTCCCAGGCTCAAGCCATCCTCCCACCTCAGCTTCCCAAGTAGTTGGGACTTCAGGCATGCACCAGCATGCTAGGCTAGTTTTTATTTTTTTGTAGAGGTGAAGTCTTGCTATACTCTGCAGGCTGGTCTCCAACTCCTGAGCTCAAGTGATCTTCCCACCTCGGCCTCCCAAAGTGCTGGAATTACAGGTGTGAGCCACCATGCCAGGCAGCATTTTAATTTTTTCGCCAGATTTCTCACTTTCTGTTTATTTTCATCCTCATCATGTTACCTGGGTGGCTTTTGGGTAACTGCTGAAGATTATGGTCAGGCTACCCGCCTCTCTGGATTACTCCCTCAGCGCGAATCTCCCCCTCTCCAACCCCTTTCTGGTTGATCTTTTAAATCCCTGACGTTTAGCACTGTAGCTTAGTAAGTGATTGTTACATTGAGTAACAACACTAATAATAAAAAAAAAATTTAAAAAGCACAGAATACAGGTGTTAATCTTATCTTCCAATACTTGTATTTTGAATGTACAACAAGCTGCAAAAGGATAATCACGCTTAATTCAAAAATTCTTTTTTATTCTTTTTTTTTTTTTTTTTGAGACGGAGTCTTGCTCTTGTCACCCAGGCTGGAGTGCAGTGGCGTGATCTCAGCTCACTGCAACCTCTGCCTCCAGGGTTCAAGCAATTCTTGTGCCTCGGTCTCCTGAGCAGGACTACAGGCACACACCACCATGCCTGGCTAATTTTTGTATTTTTAGTAGAGACAGGGTTTCACCATGTTGGCCAGACTGGTCTCAAACTCCTGACTTCAAGTGATCCACCCGCCTCAGCCTCCCAAAGTGTTGGGATTACAGGCGTGAGCCACTGCGCCCGGCCAAAAATTCATTTTATTTTATTTTATTTTTGACATGGAAAAACCCTTGTTTATTCGATTAAACAAAAATAAAACAAGCTGCATAGGAACAATTTTCTCTTCCAAACGTGGTATATGGCGGCCACAAAGGAGACACTAGGGAGGCATATTGTCCTAGAATAGTGCATTTGAAGTCCACTTCATTTGTGTGAACTGCAAAGATCTCTTACAAGTGGGCTGTAGTCAGACATTTATAACTGCTGTTCCTGTCCTTCTTCTCCCAATCAAACTGCTTTGACCCCAAAGCCTCCAAACCTTCTGTTGGGACAGGTGCAAGAGGTGAAGACTAAAGAGCCCCTGGAGATAAATAAACTGTCATTTCACCAGAACCACTCATGAAATCCCCATAAGCTTTCCTTCCCCAGGATACGGCATTAGAGAAAGGATCTGGGCTTAAACGATTATCGCTGGGCTGCTGCCAAGAGAGAATATCATATTCCTGGCTTAATAAATTAAAAAAAAAGAAAATGTAAGTTGAATCTAAATGAAATATAATTCAATTCCCTTTTTATCCAAGTGATTTAGATGGGCAAAGGATAGGGGCTCTGGTAAGAGCAAATTAAATGAATCCTCTGACACATCACAGTGGCTTTTAGGGCAGCATTGGGGGTGGGCTGTTGAACGGGGAGGTAAGGGCACTCCCCCAGCACCTAAGGCATATGTCAGAACACACAGTGAGAGAGGGAGGTGAGGTGAGGTAAAGCCCTACCCCACTGTTATTCCTGTCTGCTGTAAACAGTGAGGACTCACAGAAGGTTCTTGAGTAGGGGTCTTGGACATGACCAAAGTAGAGCTTAGGAATCTAACCTCGTTAGATCTCAATAAATACTTGTTGGGTTAATGAATGAATGATTCAGATTAATATCAAGACAGAGACATGAATCTGGTCACTTAGGAATATGGATTTCACTAAAGCCCAAAGAAAAACAATCAGAAAGTGAT
Organism: Macaca thibetana thibetana; assembly: GCF_024542745.1. Taxonomy (NCBI): domain Eukaryota; kingdom Metazoa; phylum Chordata; class Mammalia; order Primates; family Cercopithecidae; genus Macaca; species Macaca thibetana. The sequence continues at coordinate 88,967,541 of NC_065578.1, read as the reverse complement.
ATCAGATCAATACCATTATTAAAGTTTTAAGTTATTTATGGCTTTCTAATAGGTTCTTCTTAATGTAACAAAAGTGTTGAACAAATGTGACACGTGGAATGTGATAAAAACACAACCTGACTTTTGTTCTTATTGATCCTATAAAGTTTATTTTGTATGGTAATCTTTTCCTGCCTTGGATGAATACAGTTCACCCCAAGGTAATTTACAGTCTGTCTTGTGGTCATTTTAAGTTACAAACACAGCCCAATCCACACATTAGAATACCGAGCCCTGGAAAAATCTAAAACCTTGAATTTTATTTAATGTTGAATTGTCTCCCTTTCTTGGGCAGCCCCAGTATGAGCTGGCTGCCTGCAGTGAGAGAGGAAGGCTTGATCCTTCATTTCTCTTTTCCTGCTCCTCTTCCCCATTAGGCTTGCCCCTAGGGTTGGGACATAAAGAGAGGAATCAAAAATAGTAGAAGGGAATTTTCTTACTCAGCCCTATCTGCCATAATTTGACTTTGTGCTGAGTGTGGGCTGACATTTAAAGCTGATATTCTCTTGAGCACTCTTTTGGGGGGTACCCCCTCTGTGGGATCTCTGGAGCTGTGTTGATGCCCCTTCTTCTGCTGACAGCTCCCCACTTTAGAGGATCCACCCCCACACACTGTGGAGTCCCATTGCCCCTTCTAGGAGGTCCTCTCTGATAGAGCCTCACACAGCCTCAGGATCGCTGGTCCTCTATCCTGTCGTACACTGGGGGAACACGCCTTGTCCTTCCACTGCAGGGGCTTGGGGTTGCAGGAATTTCCCAGAGGTAGCAGCTACTTGCTTTGGCTTCATCATCCTCAACACAATTGGCCAGCTTCTCTCTTACTCTACAGATTTTCTGGGGCAGAAATCAGCCCTCAGCCCACTGTCTTTCAAACTTCAGGTGACTCACATTAGACTCTCAGAATGGCCGTGTTGAAGGCCCTCAAAACTTGAGGGAGGTTCAGGTGTCTCCTCACCCCTTATTTCCTCTTGAGATACAGGACTTCAGGCTTACAGCAAAAACTTCCAAAAAATCCTTCTCACTAGAATTTTTCTTCTTTCTTCTTACTCTGCAACAAATCTTTTCTATTCTTGAAGAGAGAAAGAAGCCCTTGGATAAACGACCTTAAATGTTGAAACCAAACCCAAACATCAGGGTTTATTTTGTTTTAGATTCCTCTTACCGGGTTCTGTCCCATGCACACATTGGTACCTGAGAGCTACAATGTCAGTCCCTCTGGAGAAACTGAGGTGAGAAGTGTTCTATTTTAACATTAGGTTATGTTCACCTAACAAACTATGTAGGGCATTCAATAAAGTGGCTTCAATTCTTCTCAGTTAATACTCTTGCCCTTTTAAAGCCTGACATTGAAAGAACTTCCAAGGTAACCAAATTGGTAAATATCATTTGCAGTCTTGACTGATTGTGACTGTTGCCTGATGACCAGGGGTAGGAGCTTACACAATTTGGCAGAGGCTTTCTTTAAGAAAAAGAATGCAAAGTTAGGAATAAAAAATTGGTTGTCTAGAAAATAGAAAAAATAAAAAAGAAATAAAAAATTAAAACAAAAACAAAGATAAAAAATTGGGTATGTAAACAACTATTTACTTGGAATGAGAAAAATCCACAAATTACAAATTTTAAAATGCTGATCCTTTTGTGTTTTATAAATGTGATGATTGGGTTCTCACATGTGAGTTGTGTGAGATGCTTCCTTCAAACCCTGTTACAACATCCACACATACCGTGTCTGTCATGAAAGAAGAAAAATTAAAAAAGAATAAAATGTTGACAAATACGTCACAAACATCAAAAGTCCAGGAAAAATTATGTAATTCTTTTATTAATGAATTGTCTTACATATACCTTTATAATTCTTTTGAATTTTAATATAATCAATAATTCTGAATAAATACGCAAAGCTACATGAAATTAAGGTACATAGAGGAGTAAGTAAAATCCATTTTAAACATCATTGCATTAAGCTACTTACTTACACTACGTACATGGGCTTATTTTATAAATATGTGTGGTGATTTTATCACTGGAATGTTTCTTTAGGTTGTTGTAATTTATTGATGAATACTTTTTCATTCTCTTTTCTCTAAATCTGCTCTTTGTCTTCAGGATGCGATGTGATCCAACATATTGGGATGTATAAAATACATGACTAAACAGACACAGTCAGTGTGAACCTGGCACTGGTTTGTGTCCTACAATACAGGATTTCTGATAAATTCTATTTTGTGTGATTTACCTCAAAAATAAAAAATATTGGGTTTATAATTGCATATACTGCTTATCATGTATATTCTCAACAGGACAGAACTTCCATTTTGACCAGGCGTCTTTGAGAATTAAATCCTCAGCTCAGACTTTTACATAACTGAAGATTGGCAGAATTTTCCACAGGCTAGCTTCTGGTTTCATACTTTTGAAAACTTTGTCTATGTGATTACCTACAAACTTCCAATGCCAAGTACAATAGGTTACATTAAAATCACAATATGACCTCTAGCTTTGCACCTGTCTGTCAGATATTGGTTGAGTAGCAAAGGAGCATTGGAAATATTGCTGGAAGCCATTCCAGCACCACAATAGCTAACAATAACTTAGATATGGAAGTGAACCACATATAAATAACCTTCTTAACCCAAACTCTATGTCTCTTCAAGTCAGCTTCCCCTTAGCTGAATCCAATCACCCCTTGCCTCTTTAAAATCACCCTTGACCAGGTGCGGTGGCTCACGCCTGTAATTCCAGCACTTTGGAGGGCCAAGGCAGGCAGATCACCTGAGGTCAGGAGTTTGAGAACAGCATGGCCAACATGGGGAAACCCCATTTCTACTAAAAATACAAAAAAAAAAAAATTAGCTTGTTGTGGTGGTGTGCGCCTGTAATTCCAGCTACTTGGGAGGCTGAGGCAGGAGAATCACTTGAACCCTGGAGGTGGAGGTTGCTGTGAGCTGAGATGGCGTCACTGCACTCCAGCTTGGATGACAGAGCAAGACTCCATCTCCAAAACAAACAAAAAGACCACCCTACAGAAGAGCAAATGTAACAGACAGTAAGCTGGAGAGGAAAGAGTCAGAGGTCTTAACCGATTGTAGTTAACACCCTACAGAAGAGCAGGTGTAACAAACGGTAAGCTGGAGAGGAAAGAGACAGAGGTCTTAACCGATTTTAGTTAACCTAGCTCACAAGTTTTACAAAAGCTTATGACTATGGGAACACATTGCTTGGGTCCCAAGCATGAAAACGGCTTATGCAAGGGAGGGGGCCTAGAACTTTATTAACATCATAGTAATTTGCCTTGCCAACCAGGAATGAGCCCTGCTTGGATGGACCAACTGTTCACAGTGTATTTACAGTTACAGAATTGGCACTCTGGTGTGCTTGTGGGCAAATATAGGCTAATATGTGTTACTGCCAGAGTTTAGCAGTTGGTCAACCTCCAACAGGAGTCAGCAACTGTGTAGAATTTCCCTGAGTTTTAAATGTATGTCTTAGCCCTAAAGGCCTTTGGAAAGTTATTGGTCTTATTAGTGAGTTCATATACCATTGAAAGATATTTGACTAGAAAATGACATTTTAGTAAACTGGTAAGGAGGAGACTCATAAAAGCACCACGAAGACACCGGGAATATTAAAGAGAGCACAGTAAGATGTCTTATCAGTTTATGATTCTCTTTTGTATACTAGTACTTTAGAAGTAAACAGTCACAGTTAGGAATGATTTCAGCTACAAGTAACAGAATAATTAACTAATGGTGGCTTAAATAATAAAGATAATTAACTCTTAGGACAAAAAGTCTGAAGGTAGGTGACCGATAACTCTGCTATTTTAGGACTGTGTGTCATTACCTTTATGATTCTCACGGTAAAAATATGGTTGTCATAGCTCTGGGAATCATTTGTGCAAAGGCAGAAAACAGGAGGTAGCTAGAGCGTGTGTGTCTATCTCCTTTCAGTAAAGAGGAGAAATCTTTCCTAAGCAATTTGCCATCAGAATTGCTCTTTAAATCTCATTGGCCAGAACTGGGCACATGGGCACCCCTAGCCGCAAGGAGGAGTTGGGAGAGTGAATATCTGGCAAAGGGGTATGAGAGTTTCTTGATTGGCTTAGACTTGTCATGCTTTATCTTTCAGGGCTGGGCACATAGCTGTCCTGAAAAAGAATATGGATTTTATTAGTAAGGAATAAAAGGGATATGGCTATTGGGTGGCAATGAATGTTACATGCAACCAGAACCTTTGGGTTTAGTAAAACTATCTTTTTACTTGGCAATTATCAAACTAACATGAATTAAGAACATATGTGAATACAAACTATCATTTCATTAGCAAATATTCTGTGCTAGGAACTTGGTACTAGATGTTAGATATACATTATCTGCAATTTTCCCAGCAGTCCTGCAAGATGAATATTATCCCTGTTTTCAGAAAAATTAGGTTACATCCCAATTAGAGAAATAAGTAGCTCTATTCTGACTTCTATCATTAAAGTCTTACCTTTCTTGAACTTCAAGTAAATTAAATCATATAGGAGGTATTTTTTGGTTTCCAACTTCTCTTGCTCAATATTAGATTCTGGACTCATTCATGTTGTTAATGAATACCAGGAATAATTTATTTTTAATTGCTGTGTACTTATTGTTTGAAAAAAATAAAAATTTATTCATTTTACTGTAGATTGACATTTGGGTTGTTCCTAGTTTAGCGAAATGATTAAAGCAACTAAGATTATTATGTGTGACACAATTAGATCATGAAGTATATGATTATATAGCTATATGATTAAAGCAACTAATATATAACTATATATCTTATATTATATAACATTATGTTTACAGAAATGACCAAAATAAATCCGACAAAAAGTACTCCTTTTTGTTGGATTTGCAATTTGTTAGATTTACATACAAGAGTAAAATAAGGTATTTTTAGCTTTAGTAGATACTCTCTAAAAGATTTCCAAAGTAGTTGTAACAAGTTACACTCCCGTCAGCAAATTACGAGAGATTCATTTGCCAATGGTTGGCTTCGTTATATATATTATTTTAGAAGGTAGTAAGGAATATGGTATGTGCTATGGAAAAGGAGAAGTTGGGCAAGATAAAGGGGATTGGAAGTACTGGGGGAAAGTACAGCAGTTTGAAATGTTAAATATGTGGTCAGGATTGGCTTTTACTTATTTGTTTTTTTGACAGGGTCTTGCTCTGTTGCCCAGGCTGGAGTGCAGTGGCATGATTATCGCTCACACTGCAGCCTCAACCTCCCAGGCTCAAGCGGTCCTCCTGCCTCCCAAGTAGCTGGGACTACAAGTGTGTGCCACTGTCCTCTACAAAAAATATATTTTGTATTTTTTGTAGAGATGGGGTTTTGCTGTGTTGCCTAGGCTGGTCTGGAACTTCTGGGCCCAAGTTATCTGCCACCTTCACCTCTCAAAGTGCTGAGAGTACAGGTTTGAGCCGCCATGCCTGGCTGGCTTTTTTTTTTTTTTTAATGTGCCAGCTGAGCAAAGTCACGAAAAAGTAAGGGAAAGAGCTATGCAGGTATGTGAGGAAAGTATTCTGGGTAGAGGGAAAAGCCAACACAAAGGCTATTAATAAATTGCTGGTATGTTCCAGCAAAAGCAATTGGTCACTGTGGAAGAAATAGAGTGAACAAGGGAGAAAGCTATGGGAAATAATATGAGGGGGGAAACAGCCAGATCATGTAGGGCCTCAAGGACATGGTGAGTGCTTTGGCTTTTACACGGAGTGAAATGGGGAGCTACAATAGGGGTTTGAGATGAGTGACATAATCTGATTTACACTTTAAAAAATTCTGGTTGCTAGATTAAAAATAACTGTGGGTGGGAGCAGGGAGATGAATTAGTCTATTGCAGGAGGTGACAGTGGCTTTGACCAAAGTGGTGATAGTGGATGCTCCAGGCAAATAAGGTGTCAAAAGCCAAGGTGCAGAGATGGAAAGTTCAGTTTGAGGCCGGTATCAGAACTGTGAGCAAACCAGTTGTCTTACTAACGGGGGAGGGAAAATGACAGCTGCCATTTATTGAACATTCACTATGTGGCAAGCATTGTGCTAAATGTGATACTCAGGCGACCTCTTTTAGTCTCCATAACAACCTTGTAAAGACATTTAGACTTTAGAACCTTTCATAGTTACATGACTAAAACGTAGCACACCTGGCATTCTAACCCTTCATATCATTCTATTCTAGCACTAAGGCTAGAAGGGAAACTTGAGGCCAGATTGTGGAGGGCCAAGAGGTTTGAACTTTTGCCTGGTTTGAACTTTTACCTTCTCAATCTTTTTCCCGCGTCCCCACATTTGAGCGACAGGACACCTCCAGGAACTGCAGCTCAGCAACAGAGGTTCAGCGCGAGCGCGGCCTGGGGAGGGTCATCGCCTTTTTGGGCGTGTGGGGAGAAAGGCGGCTCGCCTTGTCGTGGCTGGCGATACCCCTCTCCAGGAAGGGTGTGACTCTCCGCTTGAGGATCCTCCCTATACGTAAAGAGGAGGCTCAGCAGAGCCTTAATGAGAGATGATAGAGGATCGACAACAAGGGTCCGGAAGACGAATTGGCAGTGAGGTGTATGGATTCGATACAGAAGCTGGAGGTAGAGTCCAGCTAACAGACCACTGCAGTTCGACGGAGCCAGAGTGGGGCAACGAGGAGAGATGTCGGGGAGGGAAAGGGGATGGGACTTGGGGACTGGAACGGCTCGAGGGCGACGGAGACAGGGGAGTTAGGCTCTAAGGATTCTCTTACTGTGCCTCCTCCCAGTGTCCTCGGGTGGCGGCTGCACAGCCCGCGAGCCCTCAGAGCTGCCGTGCAGCATCTTGGCCACTAGGAGGCAGGCCCGCCTCATCTGGAGCCCCGGCTGCCGCTCCCTCCAGGGAGGGCGGGGCTGCTGCTTAAATTCCAAGTCAGGTCAGCCCCTGGAACGCTTAATGGGAGCTTGGATTTAGAACAGTTGATTGTCATTGAGAAGGAAATTTGGACGGTCTCCCACTTGATTGAAAACGGCTAGAAACAAGGCTTACGGTAGAGCAATGAATGCCAGAGTGCAGGCGCCGGTGCCCAGGCGGCCCGGGGAACAGGAGGGCCGGAGGAGGAAACAGCTGCCTGCAAAACACCAGCAGCGCCCTTAATTAACACCAGTGCTGGCCCGGGGGGATTGTGCTTCCGGAAATTCCCAACTCCTTTCCCTGCTTGCCCAGGGCCATTCCATTATACAATTTCTTACGTTTTTCCCAGTCCCGGGTCTGAAATGGAAAGAGGTGTTACCCTAGATGCCCCGAGACAGCGGGGCCACAGAGACCTCGCACAGCCGAGTAGCAGTGGAGCAGGTGTGTGTGCGTGTGCGTGTGCATGTGTGCATGCTGTGAGGGTGTGGTGTGTGTAACATGCTCCCATGTGTCTATGTGCCTGCTCTGCAGGGGGAATGCTAATGTTTGTTTGTTGTTTGGCTTCAGCCCAAAAGAGAAACAAATAATGAGGTGAACGGAAATGAGCTGAAGTCTCTGTTTTCACCGCTAATTAGCCCCCGTCGATTTTGACGAAGAAGACATACAATAGACACAAGCGAGCAACGGATGAGAAACTCAGAGACCTAGGCTGGGGAAAGGGCGTCTGGTGCGGGGTGTGTGGGCAGGGCTAGGAAGGGAATCTCAGAAGCCCGGTGCCTGGATCAGGTCAACAGGTCATGCCCACCCTTAGATGAAAATCTGCGCATTATTCCATCTTGGCTGGCATCTCTTATGGGCTGGCCTTCATCTTACTAAAGGCCATTTCACTTTTTGAAGGGTTGACAGTTACCTTCTTCACCTTCCCCTGGGCAGTTCTTTGTTCTCTTTGTCAGGCTGGCTGCTGTCCATATTTCTCAGAGCCTTGGTCACAGCCTCTTACTCACCAGCTGCGCAGACAAACCCAGCCTTGACCTGGCTCTGCACTTCAGCATGTTGCCTGCTGCTCCTTAGGCTCTTCTCTTGCTACCTGTGAAAGGTCAGATGCAGAATGGTGAAGGCAGAAACAGACTGTTTGATGACAAGGTGAGGAAGAGCTGCCGCTTAATATACCTGTGTCTATTGATGTGCGAGTGAGCGGGAAAGGTGGTGGTAGAAAGTCATGTTAGAGACCTCTGTGGCAGACCCTTCACTTATCAGCAATGCCAGGGTCCCTGTCTGTGGTGCCCCCACAGGCCCAACTCATATGGGCTCCAGAGACACCAGTTCAGCTCAGGAACGTGTCCCCCAAGTTGCCAAAGTATGTGTCCTACCCTCAGAGAACCTGGTCTCTCCAGGGCTCTCATTGCCCCTTGTGAACATATGCCTTGCTCCTTGAGCATGAATATGAGAATTAAAAAAATTCTTCACCCGGAGCAAGTTGTCCTCAGACTTGTATTCTCGTATGTGTGTGTATGAGAGGGAACTTCATTTCTTTCACATCCTAATAAATATAGAGAATGGTCACTTCTTAGAAATTGTTGTTCACAACACTTCTGGGTTGTTGCTAGTCTTTATCCCCTTTCTTTTTGCTTGTCCCTTTAGGGCACAACTATCACAGTCCAGGTTTTCTTTCTAATGCTGCTCTTCTTCTTCTTTTGTTTGTTTGTTTGAGATGGATTCTCACTCTGTTGCCCAGGCTGGAGTGCAGTGGCGTGATCTCAGCTCACTGCAACCTCTGCCTCCTGAGTTCAAGTGATTTTCCTGCCTCAGCGTCCCAAGTAGTTGGGATTACAGGCACGCACCACCACGCCCAGCTAATTTTTGTATTATTAGTAGAGATGGGGTTTCACCATGTTGGCCAGGCTGGTCTTGAACTTCTGACCTCAAGTGATCTACTCTCCTCAGCCTCCTAAAAAGCTGGGATTACAGGCATGAGCCACTGTGCCCAGCATGCTCTTCCTTTATAATTTGGTAGATTGGGCCATGGTGGGAGTTCTCGAATTTTAATAATAATGATAAAAAAAACTCCCAAGAAGTTTGTTTTAAATGCAGATTTGTCAGGTCCTGCCCAAATCTATGGAATCAGAATTTCTGGAGTGGTATACGGGAATTGGCATTTTACCAATCCCTCTGCTACCTCCTCCTCCCCTAAGATCCGAAGTCAAACGGTTCACAGAACACATGTCATAAAACGTGGTGCTGAAGGAGGCCTTGAGCCCTTGTCTTGGTCACTCAGGCTGCTATAACAAAACACTGTAAACTGGATGACTTATAAACAACAGCAATTTAATTCTCACAGTTCTGGAGGCTGGAAGTCCAAGATCAGATTTGGCGTCTGGTGAGTGCTCACTTCCTGTTTCCTAGAACAGTCCTTTTCCCCGGTGTCCTCACCTAGTGAAAGGGGCAGATAAGCTCCCTTGGGCTCTTTTATAAGGGCACTGATCTCACTCATGAGCCCTCCACTTCATGATCTAATCACCTCCCAAAGGTCCCGCCTCTTAATACCATCACCTTGGGGTTTAGATCTCAACACATGAGTTTTGGAGAGACACAAACATTCAGACGACAGCTGTCCCTTTTTTTTTTTTTATGTTGAGAGTTCTTTATATATTTTAGATCAAGACCTTTCTTAGATATGTAATTTCTAAATATTTTCTTCCTGTCTGTAATTTGTCTTTTGATCCTTTGTCCAAGGTCTTTCATAGAACAAATTTTTTAATTTTGATGAGATCCAATTTATAAATTTTTCTTCTTATGGCTCGTGCTTTTGATATCAAGTCTAAGAACTTTGCTTAGTCCTACACCCCAAAGATTTTTCTCTTATATAGTTGTATGTTTACGTTTGAGTCCATGATCCATTTTCAGTTGATTTTGGTATTGGTTTAGGTCCAACTGCTCCAGCAGCATTTATTGAAAAGGCTATTTCTCCTCTATTGCATTGCTTTTACTTCTTTGTCTAAAATTAATGGGAATTTTGAGTGGGTCTATATCTGTGTTCTCTATTCTGTTCCACTGATTGCTTTGCCTGTTCCCTCTACCAGTACCATACTGTCTGGATACTGCAGTTACATATTGGGCCTTAACATTGGGAAGAGTGATTCTTCCCACTTTATTCTTGTTTTTAGTTTTTTTTGTTTGTTTTCTTTTTTTTTTTTTTTTTTTTTTTTTTTTTTTTTTTTTTTAGCAATTCTTCGGTCTTTCCCTTTCCATCTAAATTTTAGAGTAAGCTTGTCTATGGCTATGAAAAAAACTTATTTAAATTTTGATAGTAATTGCATTAGCATGATGTAGTTACAGAGATGAAACTGTGTGGAAAAGTTGGGCAGCCGTAGTTGCTATATGATTTGTTAATAAACTTTGATCCTTCTAGAATCCTAGAACCAGAGAGGACTCAACACTTTAAACTGACTCCAGGGAACATTGTAGGATCTTGGGGGTTCATACACTGTGTTTAGGAAAACGGAGCTGTCTTAAGAGAAGTTGTACGTACTTCTGTGAGAACCGAATGTTCTCTCTTATGGCTGTGAGAACCAAATGTTTACTTAGGTAAAATTGATCTTCACCTCTACTTTATCAGGGAAGGAAGAGCTGAAGGACCCTGGGGATGATTGAACAAAAGCCTCTCACCAGCACGCTCAGGAATTGTCCTGAGGGCAGCAGGAGGAGTGGTAATTCTTCAAGAGAAGGTGGCTTTGTTGAAAGCCTTTAAATTCAGCTTCATTACTCGCCAGTCTCCTTCCTTGTGTTCTGACCATATTTCTTATCCATTAGGCAGCCAGCTGTTAACATGAGATCCTCCTGGTTTTGCATTCTTTTCTGCAATGCTGACACTTCCTTCTAGTCACACCCTTTGGCGCTCTAATCTGTGATCTTAGTTTTAGTCAGTGATGAAGATATTTCGCACATTAACTCTTATTTCAGTTAACACCAGATGAAGTGAACTCAATTCCTCTTCTCTTCTCACACAAAAGTTGGCCCCAAACTAGTTCAAAAATATCTTTGAATTCTTTCTTGGCTAGTGTCAGTTATTTGTGTCCCTTTAGTGATCTGATTAATATTGGCTTTTGTGATGGCTGTCACGTCAAGACAGCTACAAGCATTGTTAAAGAAACATTTGATAAGAGGGACTACTTACCTGGAATTCACCCCCAGACCACTGAAATCTTAACTACTGTTGACAGTTTTGTGTATCCTTTAAGGAGTTCTTTAACTCTGAATTCTATAGAGAAAATAAAAAGATTTGTTGAAAATGACTGACCCCATGTGGGTTGAGAACTATATCCAGTTAACTAAACTGTAAACAGCTAACTGAATCTGTTAACAGTTAAGTATGTTATCTATAAAATAAGCTTCAAGTAGCACTATGTGTTGTAACTTCTTGGTGCCTCTAAATTAAGAGTTAAACCCTTAGATCTGGCTAAGGAAATGACTTTATCCTAGCTCAAAGGAGACCTTTTCCTCAACTCTTCCTCCATTATTTTTATTCTCTATTGTTTACTTATCATCTCATATGTCCCCTGTCATGTTACTTTGGAATCATTTCTTCGAGATGCAAACTGCAGCTGATGTGGTCATTGGATCTACTGCAGCCCCCACCAGGTGTTCACTTCTGGTGAGAGGTATATCCAGGGCCTGAGTGCTGGAATCCAAAGATGACAAAGGTGGAGCATTGCTGAGTTAACCTCGCAGCTGGAGGGTGTGTGCTGCATATTCTCCCCTTGGGCCATGAGAGCACATGCTTGAGAATTACACAAGCCTGTAGCAGGGCAGGGCTCAGGGCTATGGAATTGATAACACCAGTGGGACTAAGGCATCCACCATCTGTTCTTTGTTATGTTCATGCCCATCACCAAAGTAAAAATCACAGTCATCCTTCTCTCTACCATTTCTGTCTCAATCAATCACTTCCTCCTAGGCTGGCCAAATTATCTTCTCCAACTTGCCAGAGGAAGAGGGAATGTCTTTTGGTAAGGCACAGAGGAGCCCTCGGTTTTCCAGTTACACTCCTGCTAATTGCAGAGAGTTCTCAGTTCTTGGTAATCATGGAGGCTTGCATCTTTAAGCGCGTGCCATCTGCAAAAACTGGCCCCAGTTGCTATCTGGAGATGGCATCTCCCACTGAGATCTGCATGAACTTTGTCCCTGTAGGCTACAGGGATCTAAGTAGTTTTCAAGTCCCTGGCTTTTGATAGGAAGCAAAAAGCTTCCAGATTGAGTACAGCCTGAAAAAGGAAGAGAATTTGTTGATACTTCCTGTGTTGCGATAACAAATACCCAACCTAACTGCTGCTAGATAGGGGCTGGCAGTTCTCTTCATGCTCACTACGGAGGTAGGGCGGGGAGAGTGGGAGTGGGGAGCTCTCCCGTCATGCAGGCTCCATTCATAGAACACTTCCTAAAAACCCCTTCCTGCCTTTGTAATCCTGGGGATGCAGAGCTGCCCTGTCTGCTCTGTGCAGAGCCCTGCCTGTGCTCTGCCTCGCCGGTGCCCTCTCTAATTGCCCTCTTCCTTACAAAATCCAGCTGCTGGTTGAGGCTTCTCTCCCTGTATTTACAGCCGTCTAATCAGCTGGTAATTTACTTTCAATCAGTGCCAGATTGTGTTCCTCAGATTCATATCTCCTATTTCATTTAGTGAGGAAATGATTGCCTTTCCTCTTTACCATTTGTTTTAAATACTAGCTGCCATGTTGTGCCGAGTAATGGTCTCTTAAATACCAAGGTATAACCTGGCAGTTCAAGACAGCATTTGTCCAAAGCTATCTAAACACTTACAGTGTGCTCGAGGCAAGTCGACATGCTTGGGACTGGGGTAGCATCTGTCATGCCGTCTCATTCCCAATAACTTAAGTTCTTCAGTTGTCAGTGTCAAATCTTGATTTCTAGAGGCTCCTTGTTATTTAATTCCAGCCAGGAACTGATTTCCTTGCAGGCTTCTGTGAGGCCATCCTGAATGGCTGCCGTGGGGTGAGGATGATCTGGGGCTGTGCTATGAGGTTCTGACCCTGAAGTTTCACCTGTTAAGGTCTGAAAAAACTGCATGCCACGAACATTAACAGGTTGTTTTTGTGGCTTGTGGGGCAGATTGAGTAGCACAGAAGAGAAGCTGGGGGAGATGGAGAGAGAGTAGGCAAGGGGAGAGTCAGAGATGAAATGAGTGACCAATGGGTCAGTTGAGGCTCACCCATGCAGACCTGCTCTTAGGCACATCTTGAATGTGTCCCTGGACATGCTCTTACATGTAAATGGTGTTAGTAAGTCTCATTCTAGAAAGGGATTTCCTTTCTGCTGAGAAGCACTTTCCTAGTAGGACAGGATCAGGGCTGAAGAACTTTTGACACCCGCCCACTTTCTAGCTATTTGTTATTAAAAATCTTCCTGCCGGCTAGTCACAGTGGCTCAACCCCGTAATCCCAGCACTTTGGGAGGCTGCAGTGGGCAGATCACTTGAGCCCAGGAGTTTGAGACCAGCCTGAGCAACATGGCAAAACCATATCTCTACAAAAAAATAGAAAAATTAGCTGGGTGTGGTAGTGCGCACCTGTGGTCCTAGCTACTCAGGAGGCCGAGGTGGGAGGATCACCTGAGCCCAGGGTGGTTGAGGTGGCAGTGAGCCTTGATGGTGCCACTGCACTCCAGCCTGGGCGACTGTGAGATCCTGTATCAAAAAAAAAAAAAAAAAAAAAAAAAAAAAAAAATCTTCCTGCTGTCTCTGGAGAGCCTGAGGATTCCTCCCTTCTCCCAACTTCCCATACTTCTTTTATTTGTTTGGCTCATTTTCAAGAGCATTCTAGCATTTCTCTAAAGGAGGGGCTTAGTGGTGGCCATCTGTTTGAAGCCCTGATGTGGGTAGAACGATGCTAGAGGACTTGTTTCAAAGCTGCCTGGCAGAGCAGGTATGCTCTTTTCCTTTGCAGGAAAGGTAGGTTAAGGGCACAGCTCCTGCAAGCAGCCTGCCTGAGTTTAAGCGCTAGGTGCCTCACTCAGCTTAGTGAACTCAGACAAGGGTCTTGACCTCCATGTACCCCAGTCTCTCTATGGACTTAGGATAGTAATAATAGGATTCTTGTGATGATTAAATAAAATAATGACTGGTTATCTTATGATAACTGTGCTTGGTACATGAATATTGAATAAATGTTAGTTTTTACTATGAGGTTGCTGGTGATGGGGTGCGGGGAGTAACAGAAATCATAGGGAAGGCTCCAGCTCCTCCAGAGCACCCCTAGTGGTGCCTTTGCTAAACACTCTTCACTGTTTTCCGACTCAGCTGAAACAGAATTTTCTCCACAAGGCGTTCCTCTCTACCTCCCCGCCTTCAGACTCTGAGTCAGGCATCTGCCTCTATGCTTCCCAGAACCCTGTGCTCACAGACACTCACCCTTTTCACCTCAGTTTAACTTGACCTCTGTAAAGATCCTGTTTCCAAATAAACTCATATTGGGAGGTACTGGGGGTCCAACATATCTTTTTGAGGGACCACAATTTAACTGTAACACTGACCAAGCAGAATAACTGGTTGAGGAGGAATAGAAGTGGAATGGATTGTCATCTGAGAGTCTGAAATGGCTAAGGATATCTGACCTTCTGACATGCTCTCAAAACTCTCCTGGAAACATTTGGATGTTTCAGAAAAAGAGAAAGAAAAACTCACAGGTATAACCTAAAGACCTGATCTAAAGACTCATTAATGAGAGAGAGAGGACTTTCAAAAATAAAATTCTGATAACACAAGTGAAAGTGATTCTGAACAAAGGGAGCGTCTGGCTGCCAAGAGAGCTCTTTGGTGAGTTCCTAAAGGGTCATGAAGAACTGTAGGAAGGAGGAGTACATAATCAAGACAGAATATAACCTGCAAAAAGAAGCAGAGTGTGAAATACATTTTATAAAAATTCTAAGGGCAATAAAACGGGCTTTGTTAGACACATAGAGAGCAAAGAGAACAATGTGGAGCAGGCACCACATGGGGCAGAAGATTTATGTCAGCAGATGACTATGGGCAGCAGCTGTCAATTTTGTTCTAAATTCTTCAATAGAATAATTTCCAAATTGTAAAGGCTGATCAAAGATGGGCAAAGATGCAAAGACGTCAAATATAGATGAGGTGATACAAAGGAAGCACTAGCTGTCTTAAATGAGCTCAAATATTTATACTAGACTAGAGGTCGGCAATTTTTTTCTATAAAAGTGATATTTTAGGCTTTGCAGGCCATATGGTCTTGGTTGAAACTACTCAACTCCACTGTTATAGTGTGAAGGCAGTCATGGACAGTTGGAAATAGGCATGGCTGTGTTCCAATAAAACTTTATTTACAAAAATAGGCTGCTAGCCAGATTTGCGCTGGACTGCAGTTTGCTGATCCCTGCACTAAAGCAATGACAACCCAGACAACTGAGAGAACTTGCTGTTGCAACATAGAACCACTGTCAGTAATCTCTGAAAAATGCTGCAAGAAAGAGGAACTGCTCAGAATCTGGAGAAGGGCAAAGAATAAAAAGATTCTAAAATCTGTAATTCACATGGTTTAGACACATTTCCAGAACAAATGATTAGATAATCCTGTATAACAAATGTGAACATCTACTTTGCACTATTTTAAGTTACTAATGGTAAACACAACAGAAGTGGCCTTTGTACTCAAGGAATTTTTAGTGTCAAAAGAAAAAGTGATTTTGTAAGAAGTGATTACAGTGGCAATGAATGCTTTGAAAGGGGTTGGAGCAATGAAGATTTAAGCAAGGGGATCTAACTTGGTTTTGGGGAATCAGAGGAGGCCTCTCTGAAAAAACTGAGAGATCTAAAGCATGAAATTAGCCTGGAAAAGGGGACAGAGTAGAAAAGCATTCTAAATAGAGGGAAGAGCCTCTGCAAAAGCATCCGACAGAATCCTCAAGACACAGAAGTAAACCAAAAGGGGTCCATATGGCTGGAGGACAGAGGAGGAGAATGTGACAGGACAAACCTGAGTGGCAGGACAAAACTGAGTAGCAGGCAAGAAGTTCAAGACTATGAACTTTGTCATTTCTCTAACACACCAGTCTAGCAACACTAGCAAAAATAAAAATAGGTGACTTCAACAGAACTTTGTTTTAGTGATTTCACAATGGCTCCAATAACCACAGTTCCCTTTTCAAATGCCCATGAACCAGCCTCTTAGCTCTTCTCCCTGCTCCTAGTCTTAGTTCCCTCCAATCACTCCCCACCCAGATGCATCTTTAAAATGCAAATCTGATCATATCATGCCCATGCTTATAAACCTTTCGTGGATTACCATGGTTCTTGGGACTTAACGTATTTAGATTTTAACAAGGCATTTAACTAAAATATTTTTTAAATCGATAAATAAAAACTAGGCCGGGTGCGGTGGTTCACACCTGTAATCCCAACACTTCGGGAGGCTGAGGCGGGTGGATCGTCTGAGGTCAGGAGTTCGAGACCAGCCTTGCCAACATGGTGAAACCCTATCTCTACTGAAAAAAAAAAAAAAAAACATAGCTGGACTTGGTGGCGGGTGCTTGTAATCCCAGCTACTTGGGAGACTGAGGCAGGAGAATCATCACTTGAACCTGGGAGGTGGAGGTTGCAGTGAGCCGAGATCATGCCATTGCGCTCTAGCCTGGGCGACAAGAGCAAAACTCTGTCTAAAAAAAAACCAACCAACCAACCAAACTACAAACACACACACACACACACACACACACACACACACACACACATACACATATGGTATATAACATGATGTTTTGATATGTATTCATTGTGGAATGGCTAAATCAAGCTAATTTGACATATTCAACATTTACCTAAATCTTTAATGATGTTTTTGGGTGGAAACGAATTTGTAGCTGATAAAAATTTGAATTCATAGAATATAGTCAAATGTCTTTAATGTATTGCCACAGGCTCATGTAAGCTCCACCTACGGTTATGTCTAGAACATATGGCGTTCAAGGTCTCTGCATCAGGGGAATAGAGGAATAGAAGTATCAGATTGTGTCTTAAATGCCTTGGCCCAGAAGTGACATCACCTTTATTCACTGTCCATTGGCTGGAGGAAGTCACATGGCTCCAACCCAATTGCAACAGCATCTGGGTAAAGTAAAGGAGTACACGGCATATTTGGCAAGAATTGTCTTTGCCACAGTGTGCTTATTGAATCTATGTATATCATAAAACATGGATGATTAGTTAATATGTTTGATAGAATTAAAATTCAAAAATATCTCAACCAAGTGGAAAGATACACTAAATTAACAAAGAGATATTTAGGAAGATTAAATATAAAGTCCTCCACTTTGGTTAAATTAAAAATGAACTATTTTAGTACAAGGTGGAAAATGTCTTGCTTGACACATTTCAAGTAAAAGAAAACCACACAAAACAAATGGTTTTAGTTAACCACATGTTCAGTATGAATCACCAGGGCCTGCCAAAGAAATCTAAAGTAATCATAGCAGCATTAATGGATTTATGAAGTTTAGAATAAAATCGGTAACAATCCCCTTGTTCTCTTGGTTGGCTGGACCACATCTGCTGGTGGGTTCAACAAAAGGGGCTCCATTTGAAGAAGAAGACTGAGAAGCTGGAATGAATCCAGAGGAAAGTGAGTAGGATCCTAAGGTTTGTTGAAAGATACCGGGAAAACACTAGACTTCAGATGAAGAGATTCAGGTTTAAGTTTTGAAACTGCCACTTCCAGATGACATTGGGCAAAATCTACTCCCCCCTCTACCCAAAGCTGCATTTCATCTCTGTAAACGTTATCTTCCTCCCGGGCAAAGAGAGAGATCTGTACTTGAATTTCTGAGGCCCTTTCCAACTTGAAAGTTTGGAAGCTATAAAATTACATCATCTGAGAACAGTTGAAGGAATCAGGAGAGATGTAGCCTAGAGCAGGAAATACTGAACAGGAACATAGGATCTGCTTTAATTATTTGAAAGGTCATCATGAGAAAAATAAATTTAGATTTGCTCTGCGTGTCATGCAAGAACAGATCTATGGCCAGAGGCAACAGGGTGCGGAGAATATTCTGATTGTCGGCATTTCCTAATGATGGAATGGGCTACCATTGTGAGAGAGGGATCATTTAGCAGAAGCAAGATAGAAATTCCCTTCTAGACCCCCCAAAAGTACCTGGCACAATTATATAAATCTGTGTGAGAACCATATAAAAAATTTATCATGAGAACCTGCAGACACCCTTAGAAATCCCTCCAAATGCGCTCACCTCCAATCTACTTAGTCCATATTTGTCACCCATCAGCATCTTGGGCATCTTCTTGTTCTGGCTCTGTATACTTGATGCCCTTCTTCCAACTTGCTGCTGAGATTGACAAGCTTATTGGGCGTTCTCTTTCTAGGTTGTGACCTTCGCCCCTCTTTAAGATATGACTTTTTCTGTCTGCTATTTGGCCCTTCAGACTGCAATTTTGAGCAATAGATGTCACAGTCAATGACCTTCCCTAGCCAACAGAACAGTGTGCATTTAAATTGACTCCTCTGATATTTTTATGTGATATGGAGGGGTATAGGACATGAGACTCCCTGTCAGGGCCACATAGAAGAATCCTACCTTGGGTGGGAAGTTGGACTTGATAAACACTGAAGTCCTCTATTACACTCAGATTCTATGACTTTAAGATTTATATTTACTTCTGTTCACAGAAATAGAAAGTTTCAATGATTCTTTATCAGTGGTGATGTTCTTCCCAGAATGCCATCATTTAGTAAGTCTCATATATGTATACATACATCTCTGCTCTTAGACTTTGCCACTGACCTACTTTTAAAGTTCTTGGAGCAGGTCATGGAGATGAACTAATCCTTCTTAGTTTACTTGTTTCTGGTGTCCTGAATGACCAAAGGGAGCTCATGAAGTACAGCTGGCTAGAGAAGAAGGGGAAGCAGCATCAGTCGTGGAGCAGTGCTGATGACCCATGTGGTCAAACCATGGCTTTGGACTATTTGGCTGTGAGTTACCAAGAATTCAAGGCTGTTTGAAGAATGGCACGGAGGAAAATCTGGCCATAGCTGTGTTGACCCCCAGAATGATTAGATTCCAATGGAAAACAACAGAAGATTAATACCCTGGTTCCACAGGTATCCTGTACAATGGCTCTTCCTCTTCACAGTGATCTTATTAAAAACCCTGAATCTGATCATCACTCCACTAATACTCTCCAACTCTACTTATAATAATATCCAAACTCATATCATGGCCTTAATGGTCTGATTCCTGTGTCTCTCTCCAGCCCTATTTCACATACTTATTCTAATATTTACTTCTTGAGGGCAGAAGCCTTATGTCCTGCTGCACCTGCAATATTGAGACCAGCACGTGGTACAAATCTCAATACCTGTTGGTTAAATAAATGAAACCAGGTGGGCGCAGTGACTCGTGTCTGTAATCCCAGCATTTTGGGAGGCTGAAGCGGGTGGCTCACTTGAGGCCAGGAGTTTGAGACCAGCCTGGTCATCATGGTGAAACCCCATCTCTACTAAAATACAAAAAATTAGCCAGGTATGGTGGCAAGCGCCTGTAATCTCAGCTACTCAGGAGGCTGAGGCAGGAGAATCACTTTAACCCAGGAGGCAGAGGTTGCAGTAAGCCAAGATTGCGCCACTAAACTCTAGCCTGGGTGACAGAGTGAGACTCTATCTCAATAAATAAATAAATAAATAAATAAATAAATAATAATTTAAAAAATGAAACCAGTCTTGACTTCCAAAGGACTTTACTGAGTTCATATAATGGAACCTCTCATCACTATATTGTTAAGAAGAAACCCTTTTTTGAACGCCCACCCCTATATTTCCATGACGCTTCAGGGATGAAAAGCATTTGTTTGATTACTGAGAGGATAGCCGGAGAAGTGAAGAATAATGTGATGTTCAGTTCAAACTCCTTGGGGGAATTCGGTTGTGAAAATGGAATTACCCAAGTTGGATTCTGCCCAGGATGCCAAGCTTAAGTTATTGGGTAAGTGCACATTAGAAAAATGAATTTTGGCAGCTGCCAAAATATTCTCTTCATGTGAAAGTAAGTGACCTTGGATTTAGTTTCTGTTAACGACTGGCTTTTTCTGGCAGAGGCAAGAGATGGATACTTTGAAGGAGCCATGGTTTTGCAATGACAGCAGCAGTACCAGGAAACTTGCGGGTTGTTACAGTGCATCCATTTCTGTTAGGAATGTGATGGACCAAATGTGCTTTTTATTTTGCCAGTGTTTGGACCCTTCATTTGGATAATCATCCATGATTGTAGCTGACTATATTCCAAGATTCATAAGCTTTGGCACCTGAATCAGATACCTCTGGAGAAAAAAGAAGCAATTTATTCATTCATTTCTTTCTTTTTCTTTTTTTCCTCTCCCATTTAACTGTCCCAAATGTCAGTGAATGAGTCAAATGTTCAATATTTTTCCACAGGGGCTGACTTTGGAGAAGCCAGTACAGTCCATCATAGTGTTTTCTCAACTAGTTCATCATGACATTCTGGGATTTTGAAAGGACACTTTTTCCGTGTCAAGCCGTCCTAGGGTGGCTAATATGCCTTTTCTCATTTTTGACAAGACAGGGAGGACAGGGTGATAACACAGCAGGATAAAATGCAGAGAGTGGCTGGATGCTGGCTGTTTATGCGTGGATGTTGAGAGAGAAAATGCAGATTGAACTGAGGGTAAGATGCCAGGGACTTGCAAGAGGGCTCCTTCTCTGAATAACCTCATATTCCAGCAAACTCATAAAAATTGGAAAATAATTTTAAACAGTGGAAGCCTTCTTTGAGGCATTTATATTTCCTGTTAATAAGGTCACAAATAATCACCTTTATTATGAATCCAAATAAAGTATATGATGCTGCTCATGGTAGGATTTGGGGAGAACCACCCCAAAATACCTCCCCGACTAGCCTAATATGGTGCTTACAGGTTCTACCCATACTCTTTCTTTGAGTACTAGCGCTAGCTCTCAAATATCCTGAGAAAATGCTGGTGTTTTAACTGGGAGAAGAAGATCAATTGACAGGGATGGGGTTGGTTTGTTTAGCTATCTGCTAAGAATGCAAGAGATTTGCGATGGACTGAATGTTTATGTCTCCCCCAAATTCATGTATTGAAATCCTAATCCCAAGGTGGTAGTATTAGGAGGTGGGGCCAGTCCACAGAACCAAGTGCTCTCACAGTGGAGAGCTCTGGGAAGGCAAAAACATCCATGTGTTTGGAGGAGGTAGTGAATGAGCCAGCAGATTCATGCCAACACAGACATGTGTGAGCTACTTAATGGCTGTGGTTTCACTTCTTCCCTCCCACTCTCACACAATATCTCCTGTGGTCCACACTAATGGAAAACATGCAGCAAAGGGAATTCTGGGAAATGCAGTTCAGCCTCATCAAGTTGACACCCATCAAGCCACCATACCAGGTCAGTTGATTCCAGGATGTGTGGCCTTTCCATGACAACACATTGCCCCTCCCCAAATGGCTCTGTCCATTGCTTGTTCAATATTTACACCCAAGAAAGCCATTCTTCCTAGGTCAGCCCTGTTTAAGTATTGATGCCACAGGCCTGGAACAGGTCAAGGCATGGTGGAGAAGGACCAGGAGGTGAGCATCATCCTGAGGAAACCCTACAACAATTCAGCTGCAGTTGGAAAGAAAAAGAGTCTGATCCCTGGGGTGAGCACAGTAGAGGTGAGGCATTTTGTCTTCCACATATCCCTAGCCTGCCACTACCACTTTCTCCCATAGTTAGCCACCAGGTACAGCTGTGCTGTCTCTGTACTGCGCTACAGTGTCTAGCTGATGGGGAAGGAAGACAGTGGGTTGAAATATAACCCTGCTTCTCTCACCAGTCTCAGCGATGTTTCAGCCCAGAGGAATAAAAGCTTTTTCCCCAGTCCATGGGCCTGAAGGAGCCACCTTTTTATAATTTGCACAAAGGCATTAGAGGTGTAGCTGTGCCCCTTGAATCCTCTGCCTACAGCTGTCTGACATAATACAAAATACATATTTAATCTTCTACACCAGTTCCTGACACATAGGTCTTAAAAACCTCATCATTTCCTGAATGATAGGAGTAAGAGAAGCACCATTTGTTGTATTTGGTCTTATTCTCAGTTCCCTGACACAAGAGCTTTTAAGACCCTTGAAATCTCCAGAGTGATGAGTGTCTTTTTTATGCTAATGAGATGACTAGTACCTGGGGTCCCTAGCCAGCTTCAGGATGAGGGCTGGTCACCAGAAAACCAAGCCTTGACGAGAGGGTTGGAAATTTCAGCCATATCTCCCCTCCCCATTCCCCACCTCAACTTCCTGGGAGGGAGGGGGGCTGGAGAGTGAGTCGATCACTAACAGCCAGTGATTGAAGCAACCATATCTACGCAATGAAACCCCCATAAAAACCCCAAACAACGGGGTTCAGAGAGCTCCTGAGTTGGTGGACACATTCACGTGCTGGGAGGGTGGTGCACCCCAACTCCGTGGGGACAGAAGCTCCTGCACTTGGTACCCTTCTGGACCTCCCTCCAGGTACTGCGTTGTCTGTGTGCTCATTTGTATTCTTTATATTTTCCTTTATAATAAACTAGTAATGGTAAAATGTTTCTGAGTTCTGTGAGACACTGCAGAAAATGATGAAAGCTTAGGGGATTGTGAGAGCCCCTGATCTGTAAGCAAGCCGGAAGTTATGGGTCACCTGGGGACCCACTGCTTGCAATTGACAAATGAAGGGGGGGCAGTCTTGTGGGACTGAGTCCTTAACCTGTGGGGGCTCATGTTAACTGTCAGCACAAGCTAACCAGTGTCATAATTGAAGTAAAGTGGACATCCAACACCCAGTTGGTGTCCCCTGAGAATTGGAGAATTGCTCAATATGACCCATAAATTTGGCATCAGAAGTGTGTGAGTGGAGAAAAGGGCTTTTGTTGTTGTTGTTGTTGTTTGTTTGTTTTTCATTTGAGAAAGCCAAGCCAGGACAGTTTGCCTGGACTTCAGAGACTGCCTTCAGGCTAGCTCAGCTGCTGGTCTACCTGGCTGAAGCCTGAGAGGACCTCCATGTGAGGAAAGTAGGAGCAGAGATGAAAAACCAAACAACTAGTTTCACACTGGTCCTCCCAAAGCATCAGGACAATGCCACCTTTGTCCGGGCTTTGAAAAGAAAATAAAACAAATAATAGTTAACAGGATCACATACTTGGTATTGTGCTGAGGATGTTATATGAATTATTCATTCAATAAGTATTTACTGATGACCTACTATATGCCAGAAAATATTCCAGGTGCTGAGGATATAGAAGAAAACAGACAAAAATCCCTGGCTTCATGGAATTTACATTCCAAAGGGAGTGAGATAAGAGAATTTAAAAAGTAAAATATATGATATGGAAATGATGATAAATGTTATATAGAAAAATAAAACAAAGAAGGGTGCTAGGAAATGCTAGTGAGAGTTGAGGAGGGGAAGGTAGCTCTTTTAAATGTGGTGACCTGGTAAAGATCTCACTTCAAACTGATCTGGGGCCAGGTGCGGCAGCTCACACCTATAATCCCAGCACTTAGAGAGGTGTAGGCTAGAGGATAGCTTGGGATCAGGAGTTTGAGACATAGTGAGAGCCCATCTGTATTTAAGAAAACAAACACAAACTGATCCAGAAGACATCGCATCAGACAGATTATATTGTTATCATTTCACAGATTAGGAAACTGAAGCTTAGAATATGAAACTTTTTCTTAGGAAAAGATCTGTTGTCAGCTATTCATATGTTAGAGTCTATCTCTTCCCTAAGTATTTGCATGGCACTTGTTCCTTAGCAGTAGAATGCAAAGCAATTTGTACATGGTTAAGGAATTTTAACACCAAAAGTTGTGCTGAAGGTCTGAGAGAAGAGGAGAGCTTTCATCTCTTGGGACTCCTACAATCACAACGCCTTGGTTGGTGGGTCCTGCTTATCTAGTCTTCCTCTTGACCTAGAACAAACCACTTCTGATGCTAGGCAGGGCTCTGTGACCACAGAACAGCTTTTTGTTGTTTTCTCAGCCAATTTCTAATTAGACTTTGTTTTTGTTTTAGCAGTTTTAGGTGCACAGCAACATTGAACAGGAAGTACAGAGTGTTCCCACAAACCCCCTACCCTCACACCATACAATCTCCCCAACTAATGACATATTGCCAGAACAGACTTATTTACAAGGTTAACTTCTTCCCTGTCTTGCCCCTTTCTCACAGATCAAATCTGGGCTACAGGTTCCATTGGTATTGCTCTTTGGGTCCTGAGTCCCCCATTGCCCACCTGGGCTGCCCAGGCTGTCACGGGCCTGCCATTCTCTCCTTGCAGATGCACAGTACCTGCAAAGGATGTACAACGGTGAGTGGGGCACAGGGGCAAACAGATGGCGTGGCTCCACAGTACTTTTGGGGCTGCAAGCTGTGGGGCTGAGGGCTGTCCCTGCTTCATCCTGTCAACTTAGAGAACCTTCTCCCAGCCAAGGTTATAAATTATTTTCTAGGAATTTCTCAGCCCTGGATTTCCCCGTTTGCTTTTTAGTTTCTCATCCTGAGTTGGCTCAGCCTGTCCTTCAGACTTGCCTAAAAACTCCCCTTTTAGTGTTGAGCCTTGAATAAATTTTCTTCTGCTGCCACGGCTGAGTTACTGCCTAGGTGCTGGGTCCATGCTGTCTCTAGACGGCTGCCTGGCCCTGGGGCTGAGAGGAAGCAGCGTCCAGCCAGACACCCACACCTTCAGACAGAGCCGCTTCTGAGAAGCAGTGGGGTAGAAATGTGTCATCTGCCAGAGGGCGGGACGGGGAGACTTAGGCTGCGGGGAGGGGGAGGAGGAACCAAGCCAGATGGGGGTGGAGGGATTGGGAGGCGGCGGGGGGTGGGGTGGGGGTGACATCAGGCTTGATCTTGCCTGGACTAAGGGGAGGCCATGGGTGAGCTTGCTTTTTGAGGAAAAAGGAGGTGAGATCATTGATGAGCTTTCCTTACTTGAGAGTCAGGGGATGAGGTCACACTTGGGTTTGTGTTATTTGGGAGAAGAAAGAGTGAGATCATGCTGTTTCCCTTATTTTGTATCAATAAGTGAGGGGAGGAGGTACACGGTGCCCAGTACACCTTATTTAAGAGGTTGAGGTGGTTTGGAAGGCCTTCTGCCTCTAAACTGAGGGTTGCCCTGACCGGGCAGAGCCTGGGAGCAGCCCCTCCCAGGGCAATTCAGTGCTTGGCTGGTTTTGCTGTATTGCTCAGGTCACCCAGGGCTGCACTACGGCTTTCATGAGCCCCGATGGCTTTTGCCTTCTTGAGCCTTTTCCTCCATTAAAATTTTTAAAGATTTTACGACTGCGTTGGTATAAAAATTAATATAAGGCCAGATTTATTATTATATAAGCAATTTATTTTTCTTCTGATTTGAAAAGAAATTAAAATTAAAACATTTTTGTGGGCCTCTAAAAGTTCTCTGTGCCTATTGCTCCTAATGGATGAATTGGTCCTGAGGTCACTGGGACAGTCAGGACTCTTCTGGCCTTCAGAAAGAAATCTGGGGCTGGAGCCAGAGCAGAGAGGGCCCCACCCACTCCCTAACTTCACTTTACCTCTCTGAGACACTCTACCAGGGAATTGACTAAGAGAACTGTGCAGAACTGGCCCGTCTTCTTGTACAGTCACACACCACATAACAATGTTTCAGTCAGCGGCAGATCACGTATACGACAGTGGTCCCATAAGATTATAACGGAGCTGAAAAATTTCTACTGCCCTCAGCCCCGTGGCAGCTCAGCTCGCAGCCCTGAAAGTACCGTGGAGCCATGCGGTCACTACTGCCTAGTGATGCTGTAGCTGTTGTAACATTGTAGTGCAACACATTACTCACGTGTTTGTGGTGATGCTGGTGTAAACAAACCTATTGCTAGTCATATAAAAGCATAGCACGTATAATTATGTACAGTAAATAATACTTGATAATAAATGACTGTGCTACTGGTTTATGTGTTTACTATACCATATGTTGTTATTTTAGAGTATACTCCTTCTTCTTATTAAAAAAAGTTAACTGTAAAGCAGCCTCGGGAAGGTCCTTCGGGAGGTATTCTAGAAGAAGGCATTGTTCTCATAGGAGACGGCAGTTCCATGGGTGTTACTGCCCCTGAAGACCTTCCAATGGACAAGATATGGAGGTGGGAGACAGTGATATTGATGATCCTGAGTGTGGGTAGGCCTAGGCTAATGTGTGTGTTTGTGTTTTAGTTTAAAAAGAAAAAAAAAAAGAAAAAGCTTAAAGAACAAAGATATAAATAATATTTTTGTACAGTTGTACAATATATTTGTACTTTAAACCAAGTGTTATAAAATAGACAAAATGTTTAAAAAATTAAAAAAATTTTAAAGTTAAAAAGCTCCGGTAAACTAAGGCTAATTTGTTATTGAAAGAATAAAAAAATTTGTTTATAAATTGGGTGTAGCCTAAGTTTGCAGTGTTTATAAAGTTTATGGTAGCGTACAGTAACGTCCTACGCCTTCATATTCACTCACCACTCACTCACGGACTCACACAGAGCAGCTTCCAGTCCTGCAAGGTTCATTCATGGTAAGTGCCTTATACAAATGTATGTTTTTAAATCTTTTATAACATTTTACTGTCCCTTTTTTTCTGTTTTTAGATATGCAAATACTTATCATTGTGTTACAGTTGCCTACAGTATTCAGTAGAGTGACATGCTGTGTAGGTTTGTACCTTGGAGCAATAGGCTATTCCATATAGTCTAGGTGTATAGCAGACCGCAACACCTAGGTCTGCATAAGTGCACTCTATGATGTTCCCACACTGATGAAATCACCTAACGATGTATTTTTCGGAAGGTATCCCTGTCATTCAGCAACACATGACTATACTAAGAGGGTGATGTGCAGAGGCAGCATGGTCTGTCAGGCAGCAGGCTAGCTGAGGAGAACTTACTTAAGATGAATTGCCCTCTTAGACTAAGTAATCCATCAAAGAGCAGATACTGGTCATTTCCCTAGATAAAGGCAGAGACCAATGGTTCATTCATTCATTAAACAAATACTTATTGAACCCTAACTATGTGCTAAGTAATATTCCTTGGGGATACAGATAAGTTCTGGGTCTCCTGGAACATATACACTGTACATTTAAATCTCTAAAAGTGTCTATTTATAGCCACAGATAAGTTAGGAAAAGGGGAGAGGGAAACAGAATTAAATTGTTAGAAGCCTTGTCACTTACTACTGCTAACAGCCTGACATGCATTATGTCACTTGACCGTTTTAACAACCCTGTGAGGCATGTATTATTATTTCTATTTCATAAATGAGGAAACAGAGGCTCACAGAGATTAGGAAGCATGTTCACAATCTCACAGTTCACAAGCCTGGGTTGGAAAGCAGTTCTTATTCATTCCAAGGTTTGTGATATTCCACCTGGTTACTCTGCCTCACTAGTTATGATTTATGTCCAACAGGATTTTGATTACTAATAGTTTTCTCTGAGTGTTTTTTACAGTACAAAGTTATACATACTGCTTCTTGGCAAAGGTGAGGTAAATCACACCAGAAAGAAGCTAAATTCAGAATGAATGGAAATAGAGCCTGGGTTAGAAATGTAGGAAAGGCAGAACCTTCTTAGTCCATTTGGGCTATAGTTTGTAAAGGGTGAGGTCTCAATGTCTGGGGAAGACCACCATAGTCAAGTGGAGAGATTACTTAGGTTTCAGGAGACATGTGTTTTCATATGAGTGAAATACTGAAGTAACGTGTCTGTTAAGGTATGTTTCTGTCATCTGGTTAAGATATGAGCTGTAGTTACCATAGGTGCTGCATATACCAACATACAGACAGTAACTGGTGCAGTGTATAGTACAGCATGAGAAGAAAATAAACATAAAGAAGAAAATAAAGATCACCTATAATCACACCACTAGGTAATAAACATCATTAACATTTTGGTGAATATCCCTCAAGTTTTTTTTCTATTAATATCATTTAAACAAATACACAACTAAAATCTTATATTCTAATAGAGATTTGATATTTTTCTACTAAACAATATATCACACACATTTAACCCCATGCAGTTAAGTATTCATATACAACATGATATTTAATGGCTACATAGTGTTCAGTTGTGTAGATGGATCATAATTTATTTAAGAAATCCCCTGTTGGTAACTACACTTAATTTGTTGTCATTTTTCTCACTGTTGTATGTAACACAGACATGAACAGCTTTATGCGTAAATCTTTGCAAGAATCCCTAATTATTTCCTAATGGCAAATTCCCAGAAATGGAATAGCTGGCTGACAGAGCTTAAATATGTTCAAGTCTTTTGTAAACAGAAATCAAGCTTCAAAGAACAAACCCAGTTGGGATCGAAATCCTGGGATGTACAGGACAGAATCTCAGATCAGCTGAGACTCCTTCAGGCAGGCACCAAGGCTCTGGGTACACATGGTTCAGGAGCCAGGAGTCAGAGACTGTAGCACTGGAGACCTAGACACAGCAGGTGAATGTCAGTCCTGGAGCAGGAGCTGTTGCTGTTGACTTGTATGTGCCACATGCTGGGTGTTTGTGTCTATGTGTGTTTGCGTGTGCATGCACACACAC
The DNA here is from genome assembly GCF_024542745.1 of Macaca thibetana thibetana. Classification (NCBI taxonomy): domain Eukaryota; kingdom Metazoa; phylum Chordata; class Mammalia; order Primates; family Cercopithecidae; genus Macaca; species Macaca thibetana. Next base: position 88,938,948 of record NC_065578.1, on the reverse strand, counting down.
ATCAAGTGGGGGAAGGGGCAGGAAACTGGGTTCCAAGTGTTCACAGGAGCCAGAAATCTAATTGCCTCTGGATGAACCCTGCTGCCAACTGAGGCAGGGTTAGACTTGCAGTGTGACCTCTCATACATGTGAAATTGTTCATTCATTTTATCCTGCCTCTGCCTACGGCATCTACCAATCTCAACTATTTACAATCTACTTTGAAATAATATAAGCAAATATGTTTCTTCAAAGTTCTTCTCTGCTGTCCCTGTTTTTCCCTATCTACTGAGACCCACATATAATCCAATCCTGTTCACACAGCCTGGGTCACATAAATAGTAACTCCAACAGAATCATCATCTTCTGAGACCCATAGTTGCCATCGTTTGTCCATCAACTGTCCTCTGTCTCTGCTTCTAATCGCAAACCCCATTACCCATCCAAGTCACTTTAGAAATAGAAGACTACTTTTTTTTCCCCTTTAAATATCTGTTAGAATCAGGAGAAGAAGGGAAAGTCATTAAGTTTCCAAATGCCAAAGCACAAATAACTTCTGTAATAAAAGACGACAGGAAGGGAAATGTCCAAGCAGAATCGTCTAAATAGTTCATCAGCTACTCCTGGAAGAGCATCAGGGAGATTCAGAAGCAACATTGGCAGTGAAACTAAGGTAGGTGCAATGACTGACGGGCATGAGGAGTGGGAATGCCATTCAATGTCCATGAGCCTCCAAACCAGTTTGTGAAGGAAAAGGCCCTTTCCATCCCTCTGGAGGAGGAGGGAGGGTGTGAGATAGCAGGACTCTCATTTTCCAAGGAAAATACCGAAGTGTGATGCTAGGCATCTGGCCAGACTGCATAGGGTGTACCTCACCCTTGGAAGCCAGATGTCTGACACAGTCTTGTGATTTTTTTGGTGGGACCCAGTCTACATAGTCACTCTCTTTTCTTTTTTCTTTCTTTCTTCCCTCTTCCTCCCTTCCCCTCCTTCCTCCCTATCCTGTCTCTCTCCCTCCCGCTCTTCCTTCTGCATAGTAAGTAGAGTGTGTATAACATGATTTAATCTATTTTCATTGATTCTGAAAATTCTTCTGGAATCTCACATTTACCGTTAGAAATTATTTTCATTGGATAGGATGAGTATATGGACATAGAAAATCTGGAGACTAGTCTGAGTTGGTAAAGTCCTGAGAAATAGCCTGAAAATGGTTATGGGCAAATCTCAATTCAGAGTTGCTTTCTTGAGATCTTCCATTTTCTTCTGAAAGTCAAAGGCGGAAGAATTTCAGATTAGCTGAGGTTTCTGGTTGTTGAGTCTGGTTAAATCTTTCCTTGCTACTCTCCTCTCTCCTTTTCCAGGTACTAGGAAACTTTTCTGGGTGAAAACATTAGCAAGAACCTAACAAGGGGAAAATTCCCTCTATTTTTACAAACCGTCCGCATCTTTGGCTGCAAGATGAACTTCATATACATAATTATCTCTTGCTGAAAACATTTTATCTTGATTAATTAAAGCACTTCTGCTGCTACCAAAAGCAGGGAGGAATTTCTGGAAAGGACTCCAAAGGCACTTAGCCTCTTTAAAAGCTTTACTGCCTACAAGTCTAGACTAGCCGATGCCTGCTGCTACTTTAATCGTTTTATCTAGTATGGCACTTCTGTAGGTGGCGGTTGCACACTTTCCATTACTTCTGTTACAATTTAACACTACAGACATAATCGACAACCTTAATTTAAAAAAATGCTTTTCTATTTTAAATGTCGTAGATTTTCATTGTAGAAAATTAAAAAAATACAGAGAAACACAAAGAAGAAAATAAAAACCACCTATAATCACATCACTAGGTAATAAACGGCATTAACATTTTGGTGAATATCCCTCAAGTATTTTTTCTATTCATATGATTAAAAATATACACAACTAAAATCTTACATTCTAATAGGGTTTTGATATTTTTCTGCTAAACAATATATCACACACATTTCCCCATGCAGTTAAGTATTCATATACAACATGATATTTAATGGCTAGGCATCGTTCAGTTGTGTAGATGTATCATAATTTATTTAAGAAATCCCCTGTTGGGAACCACAAATAATTTGTTGTCATTTTTGTCACTGTTGTATGTAACACAGACATAGAACAGCCTTATGTGTAAATCTTCTCAAGATTCTCTAATGACTTCCTAATGGCAAGTTCCCGGAAATGGAATAGCTGGCTGACAGAGCTTAAACATTTTCAAGTCTTTCGCTATAATCTTGCCAAAATGGCCTCCAGAAAGGATGCACCAATTTTTTCTCCTAAAGAGTTTTAAAGGGAGTAACTCTTTATCTACATTCTCAACAACCTTCAGTCTTCAAAGTAAAAGTTTACCAATTTGACAGTTGAAAAGGAGAATCTCATTTTTACTGAAATATCCTAGAATCCTAGTGAGGTTGAATCCTGTTTCATATGTGTAATTGGTCATTTGTATGCAGGCCCTAGGGAATGGTTCCCTAATGCTGTCTTCTCAGTTTCCTGCTGGGATGGTTATCTGTTACCTTTCAGTTTGCAGGTGAGCTAATTGTTTGGTAGTTTCCACTGTCAGATCATTTCTAAAAATAATTTTTTTCAACCTTTATTTTAGAATCGGGGTACATGTGCAGGTTTGTTACAAAGCTATATTGCATGATGCTGAAGTTTGGAATACAAATACATCACTCAGAGATTGAGCATGGCACCCAATAGTTTTTTTCAACACTTACCCCCACCCACTTCTTGCATTTCTCAGTGTTTATTGTTGCCATTTTTATGACCATGTGTATCCAATGTTTAGCTACCACCTATAAGTGAGAACATGCAGTATTTGGTTTTCTGATTCTGTGTTAGTTTGCTTAGGATAGTGGTTTCCAGTTCCATCCATGTTGCTGCAAAGGACATGATTTCATTTATTTATGGTGTGTACATACTCTATTTTCTTTATCCAGTCCAGAATTGATGGGCATCTGATTTGATTCCACATCTTTGCTATTGTGAAAAGCACTGTGATAAACATATGTGTGCATGTGTCTTTTTGGTAGAATGATTTATCTTCCTTTACCCAGAAGAGGGATTGCTGGGTCAAATGGTAATTCAACTCTCAGTTTTCTGGGAAATCTCCAAACTGCTCTCCACAGTGGCTGAACTAATTTACATTCCCACCAACAGTTTGTAAGTGTTCCCTTTTCTCCACAGCCTTGCCAACATCTATCTTTTGACTTTTAACAAAAGCCATTCTACTGGTGTGAGATGGTATCTCACGGTGGTTTTGATTTGCATTTCTCTGATGATTAGTTATGATGGACATTTGTTCATGTTTGTTGGCTACTTTTATGTCTTCTTTTGAGAAGTATCTGTTCATACCCTTTGCCCACTTTTTAATGGGGTTATTTGTGTTTTGCTTGTTGATTTGTTTTAGTTCCTTCTTAATTTTGGATATTAGACCTTTGTTGGATGCATAGTTTATGAATATTTTCTCCCATTCTTTAGGTTGTCTTTTTACTTCCTTGATAGTTTACCTTGCTGTGCAGAAGCTCTTTAGTTTAATTAGGTCCTATTTGTCCATTTTTGCTCCAAAAATGAATTTTATGGCAAAGTTTGTTTTATATACGCTTCATTTAAAAAAAAAATCTTCTCTAAGAAGGTCATGGAAAGTGAATGCATCTTAAAAACTGTCCAAATTACTCTGCTTTCAAATTTGCAAGTAATCTTTCTTCCTAATCTACTCATGTAATTACTCGTTTCGAAATTTTGTACTGACTCTTTTTCACTTTTCAAATGAAAACCAAGCCTACTTTGAAAAAAACTAGGTAGAGCCACACTGCTCAAGACAGTAGCCACTAGCTACATGTGGCTATTTCCTTTTAAATTTTAAAAATAAAATAATTAAAATTTCACTTCCTCACTTGCTCAACCATGACTAGTAGCTACCATTTGAACATCACAGATGTAGGACTTTCATAGATAGTTCTGGACAGCACTGATCAACATTTTTAACTGTTCCCATCCTTGGACGTGCTCTCTTCCACATGTCCGAGCCTCTCCTTAGAATGCCCTTCTCCCTTTCTTTGGCTAATTCTTGCTTATTCCATGTGGTGAACAGGTCTATGCAAACCTAACTCTAAAGGCCAAGGGAGTTGAGAGGCCAAAGAAAGAGGCTGACAAATTCAGTTTCTCAGGAAAAAAAAAAAAAAAAAAGAAAAAATCAACATTTATTAGGGACTTAGGTATAGAAACAAGGTCTCTGGTGGCCTTGAGACATTGGATTCCTATACTTGTAGCAAGATTTTAGAGTAAAACATGTGCAGTTGGTCATGTTTCAGATTTTCTTGTGAAACTTCTGACTATTGGGAAGGTTAGGGAAGCATCTTTTTCAGGCTATCTATGCTATAACATTGTTTAAAGACCTTACTGCATAAAACCTTGCTATGTAGGAGTCAAACATTAGCCATCACAGCAATTTCACTTCAGGATGGCATCACTCTTGCCGTGCAATAGGCTGTTTTCCTATACCACTTGTCCTTCAACATACAGCTCGGATAGCACCTACTCTGGGGAAACCTTTCCTGACTACATGTTTCCCTACCTGGATTGCATGCCCTTCTTGGGCCCATTAGAGGCCTGGGCATAGAGTACTTATTGCAGTCCATCTTGGATGTTTGTTCACGGGTCCTTGTCCCTTACCAGCTCACTGAGGGAATTGTATGTGCCTTTACATTCTGATTCTCTAGTTCCCAGCTAAGTTCTGAAAAATAGACAGAACTTGGTGTATGCTGAATAAATAGACTGCTCACCATTTGCCCCACCCTGTGCAGAGGCAATGGTTTATCTTTAAAATTTCTCAAGAACTAAAAACATAACAAAAAAAATTCAAGGAGCAACATATTTATATTAAGGACAATTCAATTATTAAGAATAATACAATAATGAAATACACAGGTATATTTTATGAGCTGAGTCACAAAGGACAGTGACCACAACAATACTATAATATTGCTCTTGTTTATATACATATATACACACATGTATTACCTTTATGCTTGAACAAGTATATATTATTGGAGCAATTCTAAACAATATCAGTCTAATTATTCTCACCATAAGTAAAAGCCTATGTGAAAGCATATCTCTTATCTTTAGTCCTCCAGAGTCTTTCTGGGTCTTCATCTAATTTTTCTTCTAATGTTACAGCATATTGCTGGCAGAATGTGCATTTGCCAGAATTTGCCAAGCCCAGAAACTTTTTTCTCTTTTAAATAAAAAAAAAAAAACACAATTAATATGTAATTCTTAGAGGAAAAATTCTAAAATATTAGAGAGAGCCCACTTATAATCCTGGCACTGAATGACAATCTCTGTTTGCATTTGGATGTTTATCTTTTTCCCTTTATTTTATTTTTATTTTTATTTTTTTCAGATGGAGTCTCCCTCTGTCACCCAGGCTGGAGTGCAGTGGTGCGATCTCGGCTCACTGCAATCTCTGTCTTGTGGGTTCAAGTGATTCTCCTGCCTCAGCCTCCTGAGTAGCTGGGATAACAGGCGTGCACCACCTCGCCCAGCTACTTTTTGTATTTTTAGTAGAGATGGGGTTTCACCGTGTTGGCCAGGATGGTCTCGATTTCTTGACCTCAGGTGATCCACCCGCCTCGGCCTCCCAAAGTGCTGTGATTACAGGTGTGAGCCACAGTGCCCGGCCCCAATTTTTAAACATATATATATATTTTTTCTTTCTTGCATAAACGAGATCACACTGTGCATAATTTTTTGAAGTTACTTTTTTCAATTAACACATAATGAATTATATGTCAATAAATATATTTGTAACATTATTTTACATGTCTACCTAGTGTTTTATTATAAAAATGTATCATTCTCATTTTTGGAAACTTCGATTGTTTTCATTTCTCCCCACATCATGCTAATAGTGATGTGATGGTTCTCTGTCTGCCTAAGTGTTTTCCAGGGGTCTGCCAATCTAACTCTATTCTCTTCCAAGGGAGAAACAAGGAATGGCCTCCTTTTGGGGCCTTAGTGGGTATCAGGGAAAAGGGATTATAAACCTGCTTAGGCCAACCCAGGAACAAACCAGCCAAATTAATGTGTTCAGAGTGTTATTCTGAGTTCACTGGGCCAGGGTTAGTGGATTCTCCAAAAAGAGTCTCAGGCAAAGCTTACCTGCTAATGCTTTTCTGGGAGGTGCCATGGCAGCGTTGCAAAAATAAGAGAAAAGGAAAATTCAGGCTGGGAGGAAGGAAAGTGAATACTCGTTAACGAGTTGGTCATAGCTTCATGACAAAACAGCTGGTTGCTTGGTGGTATGAGACATCCCTGGCAGGACAAACCAAACCACTGAGCTAGGAATCACCCGCTGGAGGAAGGGAGGGTGTAGAATTTATTGGCAGCCCCATCAGGGCTTTTTTTTTTTTTTTTTTTTTTTTTTTTTTTTTTCTCTATTTGGTCAAATTTCACCTTACGGGCATAAACTGCCTCTCACTTTCAGGCTTTCAGGTTATGTCACCTGGTCCCTCTGAAGAGCCACTGTAGGGGCCAGTCTCATACTCCAAACTGCGGCGCTTCCTCTGTAACGGAAAGTGGTGGAAAGAGTCAGGGGCTCCCAGGGTGTGGTCAGGGGAGCGTGGGTGCCAGAGACGCTGTGGCTCCCTGCTGTGGCAGACAGGGTCCTGCCAGTGGCTGAGGGAGGGGTTGCAAAATAACTAAGCACCATCAGAGGAGAAGTGTGCTCTCTAGCGTTTCAACCTGCGGTCTTCCCAGTAGTATCAAAGCCCTTGGTTGGGCGAACCAAAGCATTCTGCAGAGTGCTGTCCAGAAGAAACACTAAGGCCCGTGCTACCCAGGAGGGTAGGGCAGGAACAGAGCATTAGAAAGAACGGGAAAATGAAACTAAGTTCTGTGGGCAGGAGAGCTCCACCTTTCCTCTGGGGACAGAAAAAGAGCAAGAGGTCTGATGGGGACACGTGGCTAACCAAGCTACGTCTTCCACTGTGTCTCTCGCCCTGCGTTATCCAGCCCACAGGACTCCAAGCAGGCAGACTGGACTTACCCGGGGAGTAGGCTTGAAGGAGGATGGGCAGATACAAACTTTTGCATATCCTCATATACCCAGAGAATGGCACCTCACAAATGAGCACACCAGTACAATAAGAGGCAGAGGGAGGAGGAGAGCTTTGCACTGAGAATGGCACTCAGAGTTCATGTAAACTGGGTGATTTCCTTTTGACTTTCTAGACATGAAACAGGGCAAATTTCCTGTAATCAGCTGGAAAACAGCAGCAAAGCAAATAAACCAGGGTGTGAAATAAGGAGGAAGAGGCAGGGACAAAGGACAATGAGTCTGCTGGGTAGTTTTCCTGAGGTCTAGTGATGCCAAGGACAAGCTGAAGTAACACATTAATGTTTATGAGTCTTATGCACCGTGAAATGCTTGGGGCATTGTTAATCTGCCGCCTCTTGGCTTCTCTCTGCAGCCTTTGGTTTTCTAAAACACAAGATGGTAGTTTCTTTCTTTTTGCAAGAATTTGAACACAGAGAGGAGGCTCCGACAGACTGTAAGATTATCCTGCCTTTGAATGTAACTGAGGATGGGCTTAAATACCGTCCCCAATTTCCCACTGCTGGAGGATAAAATAAAGAGCTCTCTGGCATGGGTGGCATACACAGGGCACCCTCAAGCTGATCCTCATGTCTTTCCATCTTAACCTCCCATCCATTTCAATGGCCATGACCCTTTCCTGGCACCAGGCTCTCCAAATGACACCACATGGTCTCTCAGGCCCCTGTCCCCATCTTAAAAGCTCTTTCCCTGACGTCCTTTCATCTCTCTTCTGGGGATCACCTGCATCAAGACTCAGTTCAGGTTCATCTCCTGAAACCTTTCCCATGGTCAGGTGACTCTGGCCCACTTTCCCCACTGCTCCTAGTGTGAACAGACTTCTAGGTTAGCTCTTACAACACATTGTAGCTATCTGAATGCATGGATGCCTTTTCCTATTAGATTATGGACTTTTTGAGAACAAGGATCATAGTATTGATTTTTGGTCCTTAAGTATCTAGAACAGTATCTGCTACCTAGAAGGTGCCCGGAAAATGCTGGTCATTGAGAAAGCAGTTGTGTTTCCAGAGGACTTCACTTACACACTCACTGCATCACTCATCCTGCTACCCAGTGGTAGCTGTTTAGCTGTGACTCCTCCATGATGCTCCAGCTCCTTGAGGACAAAGATACAAACTTGCTGCCTTTATGACACTGTCTAGCACATTCTGCATGTTAAAAAATGTTGACTTTAGGAAAATGTGCAATATTGTAGATAATTTTTATATTATCCAGAGCCAGAGCTCAGTTTATAGTCATCATGAGACTAGCAAATTTTCTGAGTGTAAGCATCGAGCTAGGCATATAACATACCCCAGACCACTGATCCTCACAGGAACTTTTCAAATGGGTTTCCATTTTACAGATGAGGAGCATGTAGCTCAAGGAGCTAAGTGATTTGCTCCAAAACATACATGCAGAAAGTGGCAGAGATGGGATATAAACTCTGGACCGATTGTGTAATGGCCATGCATGACATCAGGGCCTCCCAGGCTCAGATTCGCTGATGCAGCCCAAGTTTTGGCTGTAGCCCTTAGCGCCCATAATGCCAGCTACCTGTCAACATCTGAACTTCAGAGAAGAGGGAACACATCATCTTCCCCAACTCCACTCAGCTCTTCTCACAGCCCACCAAACTGCTCCATGATAGAGCTAATCAGGCACTTGGCTGAGGTGGGACCAGCATCAGTACATTTTAGTACTTTCTGGGAAGGGCCAGTATATGGATATCTTTAACATAAACAGAGGCTGGAGAGTTTAAATGAACTTGCTCAAAGTCATGGATGAGGTAAATGGACAGTAAGAATTGGAACTCCTTTTGGACTCCAGGGCTTGCGCTGGAAATGCAGGTCAGGCCTATCTTGTGGTCCACCTCGAAAGTCAGGGTAAGGCCCACAGACAATATCAACAAGACACTGGGAAGGTTTTTGAGCAGAGGAGGAATAAGGGCAGAGTTACAGCTGGGAACAGCAGTCTAGTGGTGGAGAAGAGGAGAGAGTCTAGTGTGGAAGGGGGAGCAGCTCATGATGAGATTATTTAGGAGGCAGTTGCAAATATGAGAGTTGTGCCTAGAAGAGGTTTGCTTCTAAACACAGGAAGCTTGAGGTGACAGGCAGGAGGAAATGTCCAGAAGGCAGTTGGAGGTGGGAGGTGGAAAAGAGATGCTAACCAGAAGTAGAAATCCGAGAGTCGCCAAAGAAAGGCTGCGACCTAGCCCTGAAGGTAAATGAGGCCACCAAGTGCTGGGGTAAGGACAAAGGGGTACAAAAGGCTGAGGGATAAGCTTCAAGATTTGGCTTATCCAGAGGGCAGAAGAGGAGGATTGTGAAAGACAGGAAAGAGGTGCAGGTCAAGCAGCGACTTGTATCAGGCTGATCAAACAACTGGACAACAGACACCAGAATCCCTCCTACAGGATGGAAGTGTGTAGAGAAACACGTGGGTAAGCCGCTAGGGGGGCCAAGGGTGAGGGTGAGGAGGTGGAGAGTGAGAGACCAGGAAACAAGAGAGAAAGTGAGCGGCCCTCTGCCAGAAGTGAGGAACCTGAGATGGGTGTTGCGGAGCAGAGTAAAAGACGGAAGGGCTGGGAGAGGGAGGATGGGGGTGGCTTTCACAAACATGGGGTTTTAGAGTAGCTTGCACTGCTCTCATGAATGCTCTGCTGTCTCTCCAAACCTTCATTAAACTTTCTACAATGCACGAAAACCTAGTGTGAGTGCTGGGGGAAATCCAGGAAGAGGGCAGTGGTTTGCTCAAGAACAGGGATCAAACTCTAGAATGGAGATCTATCCTAAGCAATGGTGAGCTGATGAATGGAAGACATTCCATAGAGACAGAGGCTCAGAGTCAGTGGCCTGAAAATGTAAACACATTGGAAATTTATGAAACCTTAGGGAGGACAGTGGACTTGGGGGTACAGCCAATTTCATCTAAATCTTAAGGAGTGATGCAAGCCCTCAATGAATTGGTTTGGAGATTTAGTAGGCTGGAGGGTGAACGCAGATCTTAATACAGCATTACATAGACACAGTTTACATCAGCCATTATAGGGCAGGCTGCTCAGCAGCGAGTCATTAGTTTAAATTGTCTGCTGGAGAACATCTCTGGGACTTTTCTGGTCCCTTTGCTCTTGAGTAATTATTTCCTAGAAAACTTTTTCCAACCCTTAAGTGTTCCTCCTGATCTAGAAGAATGATGTGACCCAACTGAGAAGGCTGCCACAAAGCAAGGAGGCAGAAGCCTAGAGACCTGCTCTCACTGCCGGTACTGCAGTCGCTGGGAGGGTTTGTAACCTTCACCAGGGTCAGGCTGGGGAGGGCAGGAAGCTAGGGCCCTGAGTACACTTCTCTGTTGGGATAAAAACCGGAAGCTCAGGGGTTTGGCTAAGGCCCCACCCCTGGTCTCTCCACATTTTCACCACAGAGACTGATGAGACATTTCCTCTTATTCATTCGTGTAAGTCACAGACAAGGGGTGTGTGTACACACCCATCTCTGAGCATTTAGGAAATTTTGGCTTACACTAGGAGAAGCAAGAGTGTTAATCAAAATTTGTAAAAGTGCCTCATTGAAATCTTGTCAAAAGGATAATGATTTTAAAGAGGCAATAATATGAAATGATGGCTTTCTTGCAGCTATTTCATAATATGTATTCTGCCAGGCTCTCCCGGCTTGCCCAAAGAAAAGGAGAAATGAAAACACTAGGTTTGTCAATTTTCTGCTTTTCTATAATAATTGCTGGATATGCTGAATGTATGAAATTCATGAGTGTTTCTTGGCCTCTATGCATCCTATGTTTCTTATCTATAAGTGTTAGCAAACACTAAAGAGTTAGAGGTCCTTACATGTAAAACATTTAAAAGTGCTGCTCCATGGTTGAAGAATTTGGTGTGAGATTGTGTGACAGATTGTATTTTTCATAGATGGCTACAACGATACCTCCTGTTCCACATATTCTTAAGATGTGACACTGGCACTTCTCCCATTGAAAGGTGGGTTCTATGTCTTCTCTGCCTCTGCTCCAAAACGGGGCAAGATTTATGACTGTTTTAACTAATAAGAGTATGGCAGAAGTGAGGAATGTGACTTTCGAGGACAGGCCATGACAGATGATGCAGCATCCTTTGTGTCTTTTGGAACACTTGTTTTGGGCCCTAAGTTATCATGTAAGATGCCTGACTGCCCTGCAGCTGTCATGCTGGGAGGAAGCCCAGGCTGCATGGGGAGGTTTGCTCTGGCCGATAGCCCCAGCTGAGGTTCCTGCCAACAGCTAGAATCAAATGCCAGACTTGGGAGTGAAGATGCCTCCAGATGACTGTAGCTCCCAGCCATTAAGTCTTGCCAACTGAGGTTCCACACATCATGGAGCATAAATAAGAGGTCTTTGCTGTGCCAGATTCCTTACCTACAGAATCTGAGTGTCATAATGTAGTTGCTTTACACCGCTAAGTTTTGGGCTGGTTCGTTACACGGAAATATTAATTGGAACAGATATAAAACCAGGAGCCCTGTTCACTCCCCGAGTCTTTCCAAGATACTTTGTTGGAGAGTCAGAGCTTCTTGGAACATTATTTGAAAACCTCTGGACTAACTACTCTTCAATGGCTCCAAAATCTCTGTTTGTAATAAACCTAGAATTTAAGAGCTTCATCAAGAAAGAGAAGAATCTCACCTAGTGTTATGGATTGAATTCCATCCCCACAAAAGATGTTAAAGTCCTACCTCTCAGGACCTGTGAATATGACCTTATTTGGAAACATGGTCTTTGCAGATTATCAAGTTAAGATGAAGTCATAAGGGTGTATTACTATGTTCTTTTTTTTTCTTTTTTATTTATTTATTATTATTATTATTATACTTTAAGTTCTAGGGTACATGTGCATAATGTGCAGGTTTGTTACATATGTATATTTGTGCCATGTTGGTGTGCTGCACCCATCAACTCGTCAGCACCCATCAACTCGTCATTTACATCAGGTATAACTCCCAATGCGATCCCTCCCCCCTCCCCCCTCCCCCCTCCCCATGATAGGCCCCGGTGGCATTTTGACATAGAGATAGATACACACGGGGAGAATGTCATATGAAGATAAAGGCAGAGATGGAGGTAATGCATCTACAAATCAAGGATCATCAATGATTGCCAGCAAACTATCAAAGATGAGGAGAGAGGGACGCAATAAACTCTTCCTTACAGTCCTTGGAAGGAACCAACCCTGCTGCAAACATCGTGCTTTAGAACTGAGGCAATAAATTTCTGTTTAAGCCACCCAGTTTGTGGTACTTTGTCATGGTAGTCCTAAGAAACTCATATACCTAGGAGTGAATTTGAACAGAGATGATGGTCCCTCACATTCTAAGGGCCTCAGTTAACAGAGTTAGGCCTTTTGATTAATTCAGTGGTTTTTTTTTAGAGCCAACTGGGTACAAGTCACAATGGTAAGCACCACAGAGAAATACAGAGATAAAGAAGTCTTGGTTCCTGCACTCACTGGGCCTCCAACTTTGGAAGGAAAGATATGATAAGTCCTAAAACAACATAATCCAAATGGTAAGTGTCCTAAATAATGGGGCAGGTAGAAAGTGTTAAGAGAAAATCTAAATAAGTCTTTAAAATGCTTTAAAAAGTCTCATGGATTTTAATACATGCAGGGCCCTAGATTGGATTTGGACGGACGGAACTGACGATAGAAAGGGCATTTCTTCAATGAGATACCATCTCACACCAGTTAGAATGGCGATCATTAAAAAGTCAGGAAACAACAGGTGCTGGAGAGGATGTGGAGAAATAGGAACACTTTTACACTGTTAGTGGGATTGTAAACTAGTTCAACCATTATGGAAAACAGTATGGCGATTCCTCAAGGATCTAGAACTAGATGTACCATATGACCCAGCCATCCCATTACTGGGTATATACCCAAAGGATTATAAATCATGCTGCTATAAAGACACATGCACACGTATGTTTATTGCGGCACTATTCACAATAGCAAAGACTTGGAATCAACCCAAATGTCCATCAGTGACAGACTGGATTAAGAAAATGTGGCACATATACACCATGGAATACTATGCAGCCATCAAAAAGGATGAGTTTGTGTCCTTTGTAGCGACATGGATGCAGCTGGAAACCATCATTCTTAGCAAACTATCACAAGAACAGAAAACCAAACACCGCATGTTCTCACTCATAGGTGGGAACTGAACAATGAGATCACTTGGACTCAGGAAGGGGAACATCACACACCGGGGCCTATCATGGGGAGGGGGGAGGGGGGAGGGATTGCATTGGGAGTTATACCTGATGTAAATGACGAGTTGATGGGTGCTGACGAGTTGATGGGTGCAGCACAGCAACATGGCACAAGTATACATATGTAACAAACCTGCACGTTATGCACATGTACCCTAGAACTTAAAGTATAATAATAATAATAATAAATAAAAAAACAATAAAAAAAGAAAGGGCATTTCTTTCTTTTTTCTTTTTTTTTCTTTGAGACGGAATCTCGCTGTCTCCCAGACTGGAGTGCAGTGGCCTGATTTCAGCTCACTGCAAGCTCCACCTCCCAGGTTTACGCCATTCTCCTGCCTCAGCCTCCCGAGTAGCTGGGACTACAGGCGCCCGCCACTTCGCCCGGCTAGTTTTTTGTATTTTTTAGTAGAGACGGGGTTTCACCGTGTCAGCCAGGATGGTCTGGATGTCCTGACCTCGTGATCCACCCGTCTCGGCCTCCCAAAGTGCTGGGATTACAGGCTTGAGCCACCGCGCCCGGCCACCGAAAGGGCGTTTCTATGAATATCCAACACTCTGCGTGTCCCTGTCTGATCAAAGTACATAAACAGAGTAAGTATAACTTCTTTATTATTGAGCCTACTTAAAGCATTTGTAGAATCCTGGATACATTTTTGTATAATTTTTTTTTCCTCCCTGTATATATAAGAAAAAAACGATTCTAAATATTTGAAAACAATCCAGAATGCAACTTTTGTCTTAGAGTTGTTTACCATAGTGTAGTGCAGTGCTATTAAGAATATCCACGCAGGATATGGTTCAGCGGGTGGGGAGGGGGCGGGGGGCGGTGGGGGCGGGGATGGAGCATGTCATTATCAGTTTTTCCCGTAAGATTTTGAAGTTAACTTTCTGACATTTTCGATGCAAGTTCTTGATCAGATTTATAACTGAAGCACTTAATAGTCACTAGCAGTTTCTGAGTTAGGGAAAGTTACCTGAAAATAATTACCTAGCTGGTTTGCTGTACTTGAGATTTGATTATTTTAAAGTTGGTAGAATTTGAAGGGCAACAGATCACTATGAATTTTAGAAAGTGTGTTAAGTACTCCTTATCAGGAGTCTGCTTTCTAAGCTCCACTCTCCCCTTACCCCCCAACAAATGACAGCCTTATTTAATATAAACCAGGTGTTTAATCTGACATTCTTTGTATTTCCCATTTGACATGAAATCGGTTTCTTTGAGAGGTTACCTGGACTTAAGAAAATATTTACGTAGTTAAATGTTTAGATTGGGTTGTTTTGACTAAAGCTGAATCTCTAGTTTTTAATTTTACAAGTATGAATTTATTTTAAATACTTCATCACTTAAGGCTGTCAACATCCTGTCTTTGTTTCTAGATGCATAAAACTACTAAATCTGTTAGCATGCTGATATTGTTAAGGCTCAACGTGTGATTACCAGGAAAGTCTGAGTCACACCACCAGAGGTTAGAACCTGGGGGAGAGTTCAGAAAAAATAGTCTTCTAATTTTGAACAAATTGACTTCCTGTTGGAAAGGCTCACAGAAATGCCCTGTACCCATTCAATAAAACTTCGTTTTCATTTTGAGATCATTGTTGTACATGGCCTTTTAGAATTTTGTTAACAGTGGCAACTCTGACAAACTACTTTTCATAAAGAAATTTAAATTATGAAGATATAATTTATACATACAGCTCAATAGATATGAACAGAACTCATTATTTCATAAGCTTGTGGACATTTATTACTCAAATGCATATGGAGTACATCTTCCTATTTTTGCTTTGGTTTTCATTGTTCTTGGACTAAATCATCCTAAGAAAGATTTTTAAGCTGTCTGAATATTAGAGTATGATTTTAACAAAATTGTCACACATAGTCTATGTTAAATTACAATGAAATCCCAAGAAATTTCCCAATTCAAAGTGAAGAAATGCTCTATATATATTTTTGCCATATCAGCATCACTGCTGGGGAGTAGAATAACTGTGGAGGAGATAAAAAATGTAAAACTTAGAGGTTGCCTCTTTTTGTGTCATTTTTCCTGAAACATCTGTTACCTGAGACTAATAAGGATTGAACCAAACAGTATTTATTTTTTAATGGCAAAAGTCTAGATGTAACTCGAGTTGAAATAAAATTAACTCTGTAAAGGATTGAAAAAAGCCCATTTTCTACTTATTCTCAAACTTTATAACAGAAAAATCCATGGATTAAAATAATCGTAACGGCCAATTTGGTTTACATGTTTGATAACATCATTGCCTACCTTGTATCTTTTATGCAAAATATTCAAACTCTGAGAATATTCTATCACTTATGATATGCCTGATCATATAACTATTCTATTTGTCCTTAAATGTGTTCAAATATGTTTAAATGTGAAACCTACAGTATAGTCTGCATTCAAATATCTATGCTCACACAAAATTATGTAGCTAATGAACAGCTTTCACTTTTTTCCTACTTGCAAATTTAGGATGACATTCAAACTTACATTCAGAAATATGCGGGCCTTGTGCTCTGACAGTATAAATACTCCACTGAGTCTCAAATGAACTTTAATAACTTCCTTTTTATGCATTTACTTCTCTACCCAAATGAAAAGTTTATGTTGCTAGCCAATAGTAACTAATAACTAAACGAATTTAAAAATTTTCAGAATTTATCTCAATACTGTGTAAGTGAAAGGACTAGAAGATGGGACAGTGGAGAATGGCAGCGGGCAGAGTTTTTTCTGTACGTGCATATTGCACTGAAATTGCTAGATGTCTCTTACCTATTGCATTCCCTAGCTCTTGTCTCCAGAATTTCTCCAGAGCTCTCACATGATCTCTTCTAATTTCTGCTACTCACACTTACATAGCCTCTCCCATCACACTCACCACCCTTCCTTATCTCAACAATCCTTCTCCAGAGGGGCTGATGATCAGTAAAATAAACACTATTATTAATAAAAATATGTAAAGTGACTATTTAACTTTGAAAATTACCCATCATTTCTTATGCATAAGTGGTCATAAAGTTTCCTTGTAGAGGGCTTCCCTAAGCCTGGAGTGAATGTGGCTAATTAGAGGAGGCCTCCTAGCTGTGCAGGATCATGCCGATTCCTTTAAGTAACCACAGTCATTACTATAAGACTATTTACTGAAAGCTAAGCTGGACAGCCATTGTACAATCTGATTTGGCAAATGCATAGAAATTGCACTCCAGATTACATATTAAGGCACTAATTACCCAAATGAAACTCCAGGGGCACCTTAGGTAGATACAGTAGAGTGAATTAAGGAAGGAAATAATTAGTCACAATTACAGAAACTAGCTCTACACAAAGTGAAAGAATGCATGCAGCTTATTTCCTGCAGAGAAAAGGGAGCCTTAGTAATAGTTTAAGAAATGCAAACGATAAACATGATTTCTAAAAATGAGTAAGAGAGGGACAAATCTCTATTTTAAGTTATAAAAATGACTTTATTTTTCTGTTTCTATGTACTACATATCCAAATAACATTAAGACATTTTATCATGAGTTTGCACTATGACAAATCAACTTTCAAGCATTTTCTTGACAGTTCAGTTTTGCCAGCATTTGACATACATACAGACAGAGTAAACAAAGGGCAAAAAGAAAACTGAATGAGCGCATAAGGCATGGAGTTTGAACTCCAATGAAAATATTCATTAAAGAGGAAGAATAAAGTTGGGGGTGGAGAGAGGTATTCCAAAGAAAGAAACAAATTTCCATCACATTAAAAACCATGCATAGGAACTGTTATCAAACACAGCCAAGAAATTAAGTTTTCCAAATGTATATACCCCCCTTTCAAGGTATTCTGATAAAAAAATTCCTTCGGGCAGGGGGAGATCCTCCTCCACCTTTCAAAAATGAGCTTAAGGATGCTACCTTTATCGGTGAGTGACTTTGGGAAGATGGAATGAGTGGATGCTTAGTTTAGACGGCTGGCAGGAAACTTTCAGAAGCATGTCACTGAGGCCTAAATCTTATAAAATCATGGCAGGTCTGGTGAAGACTATCCAAGTTTTCTTGCAATGTTTCTAAGTAAAAAGAAAAGATGAGAAAATTTTCTTGATCTTTTAGGCAGTCTCCTAAGAACCAAACTGTTTAGATAATTTGTTTTGCTCACTTGAGGTTAGTATGGAACGCTATCCTGAGTTACTAAGATCCTACTAACAATGTGACTGTTTGAATCACATTATCACATTCAGAATTCATAGAAGAATGTTAATTGAATCTTAATTTAGTCTCTAAAAGCAAAGTGGAATTATATTGAAATTGACCTTATCTGTTCACTACTAAGTACTGCTGACACTTTTTATAACGATGGATTAGGAATGTTTGCTGTTGAAATAAATCATTTCTATTGATCAGGTATTTGGTATGAAATTAGATTAGAGGGTAAAAGAAACTACTTAAAGAATGAACTTTTCTTATAATAGAAAATAAATAACAGCACAACCCTTCTTGGGGGAAGTGTTAATAAGAGATATAATGATTTTGTTTTTTCTTTTTTAGTATCAGAAATCCTGAAATAGTATACTGTAAGAATTTGGACTTCACTTACCCCAAGTAAATACAAGGAAGATTTTTGTCTAAGACCCTCTCCACAAAGACGACTTGAGAGCCAGGTAAATGGCTACATCTGAACAAAATACTCATAGCAGGTGTGTTTTCCAAGTCTTTCTGAAAAAGCAGTACCTACTGCATATGATGCAATGTATATTGTTGAAACTCCTTTAAATAGATGGGAAATACAATGGCAGGGGGAGGGGTGGGTGAAGAATAAGAAAAACTTACATTTGAAATAAGAGATTTCATTGTATCAAGAATCTTTATATTAAAAGAGCTGTATTAAAAAAAAACAAATCAAACCCAACACATAACAAGAAAATGCAATAGTTTCTGAGGTGTGGTCTTCTTTGGCGAGTTCTATTGGTATATACTTATATGCTCTCTTTCAACCAGGCCATCACCAAACAACTGTTTGTTCTGTACTTAACAATTAAAACTGACAAAAAGACTTATCCATCATGAGCTTCAAGCAGCCATAGGAGTTAAGAACACATATGGTGCTTTTATATTTACACAAGCAATTTCTCACGAGTCCTATAGAGATTGGGGAAATAGAGCTATACTAGTTATTCCTTTTTAGAAAGAGCACTTGTAAAATACAGAAAGTGATTAGATAAATATCCCTCTATACTGAATTGATCAGTTAAAGAACTTTAGAAAAGTCAGCAGTTCATTACCTGAGTTTCCCATTTAAAGGCTAAATAGTAATTAAATGTTTTTTACTTAAGTGAACAAAAACTTACAATATTAAAAAGGGCCAGTGTCAGAAAATTTAGACTCAAAATTAAGTTTGAGACTTCTGAAGGTTTATAAAATCTAATAGGAATATCTGAATTTTCCTTCTTAGTTATAGCATGAAGTCACAGAGCTATACTGACTTACTAAATGTTATCAAAACTTAGGTTGGGGGTCAGCTTGCAAAATCATTAAAAACCAAATCAATATTTTTTGGAATTTTGAGCAAATTTTTACAAGTGATAAAAATGAATTATTAGTGACCTCAGTTACGAACCCATATGAGATTTTTAGTTAACACCAGATAAAGACTTCAGCATAAGCGTGATTTTTAACCTGAAGAGATCCCTTTTGAAGGGTAATATAGAAAATACCTATAAATTTTATCCAGAAAAATAGTGCACCCGGTGTTTTGCCAGCAGTTACCTAAGCTTGCCTTTCAACAAGGTATTTTTGTCATGCTCAACCACGGACAATCGGCCAACAAATTATTTGTTTAAAACAGATAGGGCTATGTTTCTAAATACAACACACTGTTCAAACTCAGGATTCCAACAATATTCTGAAATTGAATACTTTATCATACAAGAACTATAACCATGTTATTATTGTGAGCACATTATTTCAATTTCGGGTCTAAATTAATCAGCAAAATCACCATTCTAAAACATTAACATAGAGCAGAAACTTAAAAACACTTTGGTCTGTATAATTAGATTATTAAACAAATCAAAAGAATCTCTTTCCCTAATGCTTCACCCCATGATGTATCGTAAAGTTGAAAACACAAATGAGGCACACATTTCTGAGGAGCAATTTCCATCATTGGTTTCTGTATACGAGTCAAAGTAGCATTGGGTCAATTCACCCAAGGAGCAATTTTAAAAAACAACATTTGGAAAACCCAAAGCATCTTTCTACTTTCTTTCATTGTTAAGTCACAAAACTTACTATGATCAGTCCAGAGCTCAGAAAATGGTCAATATGAATTTGGTACATACAACAAAGTTCTCATAATCAATGGTTCTGGTTCTGGGTCAAGGGCACAAATAGTGTATTTCATTTTCCTGTTCTACATGCTTAATAGTCAGTGAAATACTTTGCCCAAGAGCCCATGCTATGTTGGATTTTAAGTACAAAGGTAAATAAAAGCTCTGCTGATGGTCAGGCAAAAATTATTGCTAAGCAACAACCACTTAGCAATGTATTCACACTTCAACGAACGATTTTAGATGAGATACATATTTTAAGCCAGAGAGCAGATGGAGTTCCCGTGCTTGTAGCACTAGTATTCACAGCAAGGGCAGGCTTGAGGGAAATCGATTAATATCCAGTCATCCCTCAGTATCATGGGGAATTGATTTCAGGATGCCCTCGGACACCAAAATCTGAGGATGTTCAAATCCTCGATATAAAATGGTGCAGAAATTGCATATAACCTATGCACATCCTCCCATATACTTTAAATTATTTCTAGGTAATTTATAATACCTAAAACAATGTAAATGCTATTTAAATAGTTGTTACACTGTATTGTTTAGGGAATAATGACAAGGAAAAAGTCTGTACATATTCAGCACAGACACGACTTTCTTTTTGAATATTTTCCATCTACAGTTGGTGGAATCCACAGATGCAGAACCCACAAGTACGGAAGGCTGACTGTATATATAACTGGATTATTTTGTGCAACAGGCAAAGTTTGAATAGATTATCACTGCCACACTGTGCTGAGAAAAGGAGAGGGCCTCACTGGAGCACACCAGCTCTTTAACAGGGTGCTTTAGTAAATTTGTTTTCCATCTGATGCAGCCGCATATCAAGATATGAAAGATGATTAAATTACTCAAAAACCAGGCTTCTAATTCTATGATTTTTAAATGTAATTACCTACTAGAATATTAAAATAAATCTAGGTTCTCCAAGGTTGTTCACCAGTACTACATAGCAGTATTGAGATTAAGGTGGGAGGAGCCTCTGTATTTAGGTTTTAAATATTTTTAAAATGTTGGTAAAATGCAAATAAGTTAAATGATAAAGGACTAATTCAAACATACCAGCCACTAAAGATTATTTTCTTCACTCACAAAAACCTTGCCTAAGGATAACAAGAACTGTCAGGTATATGAAATAATACAATTTAGGGTTTTGTTGGAGGCAGGGGAACATTTAAAATACTCTATGACAATGCACTTATGTGAAATTCCACTGAATGAAGGTCTTGGCCAATGGAGAAGGCAGCTGGTATTAAAATAACTAGCACAGATTCCTTGATACACACACAATGAAAACAAAAATAAGAAACCTGTACAGGTGTAAACAAGTTAAAAATGGCCTTGGCAAAATATCTTCCTCTATTTAAAAAATGCCAAAAAGCATGCAACTTATAATTCCCTCCTTTCCACAAGAATGAACTAAAAAACAAAAACAAAAAACCAAATGGAACCATCTCTTTCTGTCAGTAGATAATAGATACATTGTGTTTCAAGACAAATAAAACTTTAAAATATTAATATTGAAAAAATACAATTAAATTTTTATTAAAAATACATACTCCTTACGCAATCTTTGTGTACATTTTGTTTTGTGTGAAAAGGAAAAAAAAATAAAATAGGAAAGGCATTAAGACTACCTAATTATTCATACTGTATTTGGTAGAAGCGTGTTTCAGTCAAACTTTAACGAAAAATAAGTTATTCTGTTTTCATTTGCTCCCGGACATCAGAAGGCAGAGTTTCAAACAGAGCATCTTCCACAACTAAACCAGCTCGCTTCAGAGCCCGACAGTCACCCAGTTCAGGAGGGAGGATTTCAAAGTGATTACCTTTTACATCTAAGTAGGAAAGAAATAGTAAATTTCCAATTTTCGGTGAAAGTACAGATAGGCTGTTTTTCCCAATCTTCAGAGTTTTAAGTTTCTTGCAGAAGTAGAGTTCATCTGGAAGGCTTTCCACTTTATTACACGTGATGGAAAAATACTGTAAACTTTGTAGAACTCCGATTTCAGGTGGGATAAATCGAATGTCATTGTACGATAAGTCCAAGTATCGGATCTTGTTGCATAGGAAGAGGTGGGAAGGCAGCACCTCTATTTTATTGTGACTAAAGGACAGGCGTTCCAGGCTGGTGAGTTTCTTTATATGCTCTGGGATGTAAGTGATGCTGTTATGCCACAGTTTTAGCACTGTCAACTTTCTCAAGTGCTGAAAGCTAACGATTTCTTCTATAGATTTCAGATTGTTTTCCTTCAGGTCCAATTCCTGGAGGCTGAGTAGGCTGAACACGGCATGAGGAATACGCTCCAGGTCACAGTGGACCAACTCCAGCTCTGTCAGATTGGTCATCTTCTTTAAGTTGTTGAGCATCACCAGCTTGGTGCCATCATTATGTATGCACATCTTCTGGAGATGGCTGGAAACATCAACCACTGCCTGAGGGATTTTGGAAACATTGCTTTTGATAGAGAGAATTTTAAGGCTTTTGAGATCCCGCAGAGACTCAAGGGTGACATTTCTGGAAATATCATGACTTAGAGAGCCAACTAGGTACAGCTCTTCCAGATTTCGGAGCCCATACATCCAGGGGGGGAGTTCCCTCATGTCATCAAACTTGACGCTCAAGACCTTGAGGTTTTCCTTCAGGAAAGAGAGCGCCGCACTGTGGATTTTGACAGAACATTGGTGCAGAGAGAGCTCTTGAAGATTGTCTAGCTGTGCAATGGTGGCAGGTATCATTACGTTCTTAATGATTTCAAGTTTTAGAGATTGCAACTCTGTGATTTCAAAAACAGTGTCTGGAAGGCCAGAGAGCATGATAAGGGGCAATTCCAGTCGATTATGGGCATTTGTCTGTAGCTTCTGCCTCAGTTTATCAGGAGTCCATTCGTTATTTAAGTTCAGCTGCTTTAATTTGTTTTCACTGACTTCAGACAGGAACACTGCAAATCTCTTGGAATAGAGAGGGTCATACTGATCTATCATATGAAGCATAAAAGCAAAGTCATTTTTCACATCTGGAATATCATCAATTCCAGTCTCCTGCCGGACATACTCAAAGGAATATTCCCGTAGAGAACGGTAGAACAGCCAGTATAAGGTATAAAGGCACGTCAATCCATAGATACTAACAAAGCACAGATAGCAAAAGGACAGTTTTGAGAACAAGTGTGCCATGGTATGATTGCAAGAAAAGTTTTTATATCCAGTCATGTCCTGAATGTCCACATTACAGTCCACTGTAAACTGGACCTTGGAAACCAGAGCACTATTATATGCAATGATGATTAGGAATTTGATAACCTTAAGTACAGTCTGGCGAACATACATGGCATATAGAATATCACCTTCTTCCACATGCAGCCTGAACTTCTTCACCTTCTCAAATAAGGCCTTCGCCTGCTCACCCTCCTTTTTATCCAGAGCCCCTGCAGTGGATTTATCAACCACAAACTTCTCAGGAATGGACTTTAAAGACTGAGAGTTGACCAGGCTGCCTTCTGGACCAGATTGGGTGGTGTTGGATCTGTTCATGTTGTTCTTCCTGTTGTCCTTTTCTTCTGAGTCCTCCCCAGACACTTCAGATAAAGCCCGTGTGGTCCAAGGAGAATCAAAACACTTCCCCAGAATGGAGATGAAATGTTCTATTTTGGAGCTGGAGCCAGGGAATTTGAACCAAAAGTTACTGCAGAGCATAAAGACCAAGGTATGGATGAGGACAAGGTAAGGGAAATACTTGGCATACCAGTGGAGGGCTCGCTCATAACACATCTGGTTTATAAAGCTGTACTGCTGAAGGTCCAAATCTGTCTTCAGGCCTTTCATCTCCACAGTGATGGGGTTAGCAGGAGATGGTTTAGGTGGAGGCAGTGGAGTGGTACTGGCAACTGCTTGAGAGACATTCGAAAGGGAAGAGTGGTTCTGAGCAGGCTGCACTCTTTTCGGAAGGCAGATTATCTTGTCTTGCATGACCTGAAACACAGAAATAATATTTTCAAATTATATTACTCAAAGAGCTTTCATAATATCATTACTGCAAGGAAAGCATCAGTAACATCCAATAAATGTCCATTTCCTCTGCCTGGAGAATACAACGTTCAATTCCAGCACCAAGATTTTATTCTTAGCCCATATATTGGAAAAATGAAATATCTGACTTTGTTCATCATGTCTAAGTTATGACATAAAACAGTGGTTTTTCAGGTCATAGAACAACTCACAAGAAAATAAATATTTAGGGAACATTCATGTGTTTTAAAAAATTAGCAGCCAGCCGCAGTGACTCACAACTGTAATCCAAGCACTTTGTGAGGCCGAGGCGGGTGGATCACCTGAGATCAGGAGTTTGAAACCAGCCTGGCCAACATGGTGAAACCCTGTCTGGACTAAAAATACAAAAATTAGCTGGGCGTGGTGAGCGCCTGTAATTCCAGGTACTTGGGAGGCTGAGGTAGGAGAATTGCTTGAACCCAGGAGGTGGAGGTTGCAGTAAGCCGAGATCATGCCACTGCACTTCAACATGGGTGACAAGAGCAAAACTTTGTCTCAAAAAAAAAAAAAAAAAAATTAGCAATTCTCTCACTGGATTCTGGGAGAATCAGTCATCGATCTGGGAAGTATATCACCTTCTCAGACTCAATCTTGAGTTAGATGTCCCCAAAGATTGTATCAGTCTGTGTATGAGAAGCAGAAAGATAAGAACGAGGAAGTATGAAAGAAATTCCTGTCTTGTTTCCCCCTTCTTTTTCTACACATATTCTAGACTGTATGTATAGATTAATATGAATGAATGTAATGGAAATTTTGCTAAGCTTTTATAAAAACTATTCCTTCAGAGAGAGATAAAAGAATACAGAAGTGTTTAATAGTAAAATAATTGTTTAGGTTTGCTAGCGTTTCACACAAAATATTACATTGAGAACCACCATCCTTCTACCTATGCTTCAGTTTGTTGAAAAGAATATTAAGCTGTAAGAATGTCCAGCCGACTCAAAAAATTGCAATTTGGGAAAGAGAGAATGCATGCACCCTTTCTGAAGATAAGGTAGGATGTGACAGAATACACATTGAATCGACCTAGAGGAATCATCTTCAGGAGGAGGCCCATGTAAGTGGAACTCTATGAACAAAAAGCTGATAATTCAAAGGAAGAATAACCAAAGAGAATTCAGCAATGACATGTGGAATTAATAATGCAGGGAAAGTCTATTTGTACCTTAAAATGTCAAATGGCTGGAAATCCACAATGTTTAGTGATTCTGCACCAACAGTGGTTAGTGATTTTGCCACATCAAAGTCCTTTACCTTGATTATAGGCATAGAAACTGAACCTGTTGTAAAGTGGTCTGCTATAGCATGGTAAGGTGACCACAAGCTGGTGACAAGGGAACTAGCATCCCACCATATAGAAGCATGAGGCTGACGACAGAGTGAAGTACCCAACACTTTGTAAAGTGTCTGGTACATGGAAGACCACCAGTGTATATTTGCTGAGAAAGGAAATGAATCCAAAATTGCCAATAGTGCTTCCAGTTCAGGGTTGTTATCAGTCCGGGTGTGCAGGACACCTCTTCCAGGAATGAAGATGAAGATGGTGATTACAGTGATGACAGCAGCAAACTTCTGTTGTGCTTAATATGCAACTGACCATCTTTTCATAAAGTCATGGGCATTAATTCTGTTAATTGCCCTCTTAATCAGATGACAGCAAGTACTCTTATTATTTCCATTTTATAGATGAGGAGACTGAGGCATGGACTCAGGTTAAGTAACTTGCCTAATGTCATCTAGCTCAGAATCACCTAGACCCAGAGCCCATATCCGCATTTTCCCAAATGTCTAGGATTAAGTCAGAAGGATCCCAATTTGACTTTATCTTAACCAATCATTTTGCACAAGCAAGTCACATTTTACGAAAAAGGCTTACTGCTTGCCATGTCCTATGCAGATAACAAGAAATGAGATTGCGGGAAGAGAGGAGGTTTCACCACAAGATTTATAAAGTTCTGTCTTGGAAGATAAAGCAGGGGGCAACTATTTACTATTTAAATCAAAAGAATGCAGGTAAGAACAACAAATGCGATTGCATTTAGAGGATTCAGATGGCTACTGAGATGTGAGAATTCAGCAGTGGTCTTCAAACATTTCTATTACTTAGAGGAAAATGTTGAGTATGCCTACCCACTATATTTATGTCTTCCTATAATTAATGAATATTGACATCAATCAATATGTCAATCAAAAAGCTAACTTATTTCAAGTTTAAAATAAATATAGAGAAAAGTTTTCACTTTTATTTCGCATATCAATGGAGCATTCATCATATTTCTCGGGATTCAAGCACCATATTTTGGAAACCCCTGGAATAAAATAAAAACAAAAAACAAACAAACAAAAAACCACCAGGAGAAAGCCCAGACAAATACTAGACTATCTTGAAGAAACATAAAAGAGAAGGGCTTGCGATCATGTTCCAGATGCTTTCCTGTTCATGGTCTCATTTAATGCTCCAACAACTTGGGAAGTAGGCAGAGGGAGGGGGCCAGAGATCAGCACGGAAAAGGAATGTGCTTCCTTGAGCACATTCTTCAAGAGTGACACCCTTGAACCTATTGTTAATATGACACTGTTAATTATAAGATGAACATACAGGCCAGGCACGGTGGCTCACGCCTGTAATCCCAGCACTTTGGAGACCCAGGCAGGCAGATCACGAGGTCAGGAGATCGAGACCATCCTGGCTAAATGGTGAAACCCCGTCTCTACTAAAAATACAAAAAATTAGCCTGGCGTGATGGCGGGAGCCTGTAGTCCAAGCTACTCGGTAGGCTGAGGCAGGAGAATGGAGTGAACTCGGGAGGCAAAGCTTGCGGTGAGCTGAGATTTCACCACTGCACTCCAGCCTGGGCGACAGAGTGAGACTCTGTCTCAAAAAAAAAAAAAAAAAAAAAAAAAAATGGCCGGGCGCGGTGGCTCAAGCCTGTAATCCCAGCACTTTGGGAGGCCGAGACGGGCGGATCACGAGGTCAGGAGTTCGAGACCATCCTGGCTAACACGGTGAAACCCCGTCTCTACTAAAAAATACGCAAAACTAGCCGGGCGAGGTGGCGGGCGCCTGTAGTCCCGGCTACTCGAGAGGCTGAGGCAGGAGAATGGCGTAAAAACCCGGGAGGCGGAGCTTGCAGTGAGCTGAGATCCGGCCACTGCACTCCAGCCTGGGCGACACAGCGAGACTCCGTCTCAAAAAAAAAAAAAAAAAAAAAAAAAAAAGCAAATACAGAGGAGGAATCAGTGTAAAAGCAAAATTAAATAGAAGGTAAAAAGGGAGGCATCTTCTTATCTTCTTACGGTGCTAAGTTCCTGCTAAGCAACCAAGTGGGCCCCATTTCTGTACCCCTGCCTCACCCCTTCCCGAGGCTTGCTCCTAATGGAAGAAGATGGTGGACTTCAGGAACTTGGTTGCCGTATAGGATTGTAGGTTATGCACTGTACCAGGGTGCCCAGCTGAAGGGCAAGTGTAGGCTGAAATCTAGCTTGTGTACCTCTCACTCAGCTGTGTGCACTTGGGGTTATGTCCACACAGTGCAACTGCGCTTTTATATTTTGCACAAAAATGTCTAATTAGCTGGAATCTGCCATGCTGGAGAAGTAGGTCACATTCTCTCCATTCTACAGAAGAACAAACTGACCAAGGTTCAGAAAACTTCAGTGATCTGCACATGTTCACGCAGTTAGGAAATGGCAGAACAGGAATTTAAATCTGTCTTTTCTTTCCAGCCTAGTGTTCTTCCACCACTCCCCACATTCTTCTCATTTCACCTAGCTTCTGCTAGGATGGCTTTGTAGAGAACAGCCCAGCGTAGGAAGCTTATATCACAGGCAATCTCCAGAAGTTCTGTTCACTCTTTTGACTTCATATTTCTCTTTCATTCCTTCATGAAGATATTTTTTGAAGCGTGCCTACTCAAATCTTGGGAGAATAAAGACAGTGATCTATTTTCTAAAAGCTGTTAATCACCCAGAAATGAGCCCTGAGAAGAAAATAATACTGGAATTTAGTTACTAAGAACAGTAGCATCTCATGCTGCTGAGGGAACACATCACAAGAAGACTCCTGCAGAGAGGCAGCTCTGAGTAGAATTCCAAAAGAATGTGAGGGCTGGCTGTCAAATCCAGGACTACAAAAAGAAACAGCCAGGTTAAGAGGTCCAACAGTAAACAGTATGAAGATTTAAACAGTGCCATAGCTACAAGAGAGAGGAAGTTACCCTCCGTGTTAAATAGAAACTGTATTTCTGAACACTGCAATGTTGGGAAGAACTGGGAAAAGGATCAGAATTTTCAAAGAGAATAATAAGGAAAAAAAAAAATAAGGCAGGCAGGCTTCTTCTTTCTTCTCTTCTTTCTTCTTTTTCCTCCTTCTTCCATCTCCTTCTCCTTTTCCTTCTTCTTCTTTTAACAAAAAAGGTTAAATGTGTTTTTGCCATGTCTGTGTAACAGTAGCCTGTGAGAATTAGGAAGTTTTTGTTTCATCTTTCCTATCCTTTTGAGAAGTCTGCCTAATCAGACCTATACTTCACGTTTCTTTTTCTTTACACAGTAATTTAAAGATCAGGGTGGAAAATAAGCCTTAAAGAAAGACTACAAAACAAATCTCAAAAGAATAGTTGTAGGGTTTCAGGCTGTTGGTACAGGACTAAGAAAGAGTGCTTGGAGTAGGGGCAGGGAGAAAGTGCCCAACTGCATCCCCTTCTACAAAGCCCCGAGGCTCAGTTCATCACCAGCAGCTCATCCACACATATTATCACATGGAGGAATTCCACCATTTTCTTTCAAGGACAACTCTCAGCTGCTTTTGGAGGAAAAAAGCTTGAGAATAGAGTTACATGGCGTCTTTATGTAGGAAGAGGGAAAGAAAAAGGGGGAAGAAATTGGGGGAAGACGTGAAGAAAAAAAAATCAAAATGAATAAGAGAACCTGATCTAAAATGCATAAAAGTGAGAAAAATTAATATTCTAAAAGCTGCTATGAGAATTCTGAGAATTCTTTGAATGAAATCATTTATGGTAACGAAAATGTCTAAGTGAAGGAGGAAAAGAGGGACACAGAATGAGACACTGAGAGCAAGGGTCGGATTAAGCCAAGGTACAAAGAGACAGCTAAACTGCCTACTTTACATTGGAGTGAACAGGCTTGGAAGTAGGAGGAGGTGAATCAGGAGAACATGGACAGGCTAGAAGGGAAGAAGAAAATTAGGTCAAGCCACACAGCAGGTGGTTGGAGTATATGCTCATTATTTCTATTTTGAGATACAAATACCTTTCAATCTTTCTCAAATCTTTAGTAAAATCTGTTACACACACACACACACACACACACCCCAGCCACACCTTTTATGAATGCATTTTGTAGAATCACAGCAAATTTCACACCATGATCAAAGTTATACAGAGTTTACCTGGGATAGGTAATCTAAAGGTTTCCATGGAAGCAGAAACTGGGACCATGGGAACCTAATCCTTCTAGGAACTTGCCTGGGGGCATTAGACTGGGGATTGACCCAATATCCTCTGGATCTTTTTTTTTTTTTTTTTTTTTTTTTTTGAGATGGAGTCTTGCTCTGTCACCCAGGCTGGAGTGTAGTGGTGGGATCTCAGCTCACTGCAACCTCTGCCTCCTGGGTTAAAGTGATTCTTCTGCCTCAGCCTCTGAAGTAGCTGGGACTACAGGTGCATGCCACCACACCCGACTAATTTTTGTATTTTAAGTAGAGATGGGGTTTCACCATATTGGCCAGGCTGGTCTCGAGCTCCTAACCTCGTGATCTGCCCACCTTGGCCTCCCAAAGTACTAGGATTACAGGAGTGAGCCACTGCGCCCTGCTTATCCTCTGGATCTTTAGGAACAACTGACACCAGGAGTATAAAATACTCCTCAAGGCTTCCCAATTAAAGTCCTTGGAGAGAAAAACGGACACATAAACTTGTTCCATGACTGTGATAACATCTATGCAGTACTTACAGAAAAGAAACCCAAGGGTTGCAATAATTGGTTAAATGGATTCATTAAAATTTGGATTCTTCAATTCTGATCTGCAAATCATCATATTGAGAAAGCACAACAGCTATTTTTGAAAAGATAAAAGAGGATCTTGAAGATCCTTCCTCAATTCTAAGGTCAATGAAATAAGTTGAATTTCTTACTTTTGCTTTCTATGGGGGAGGGGAAGGGTTTCAAGAGAAACATAGGCCAAAATTCAAGCTTCCTAAAAAAAGGAACAACCCATCCAAACCTGCCTGAAAATGCTGTTCGAATTAGGAAGAGAAATCAAATATTTTAAAATGTAACTATCAGACTTAGAGATGCATTTTTTTTTTTTGAGACGGAGTCTTGCTCTGTCGCCCAGGCTGGAGTGCAGTGGCCGGATCTCAGCTCACTGCAAGCTCCGCCTCCCGGGTTTACGCCATTCTCCTGCCTCAGCCTCCCGAGTAGCTGGGACTACAGGCGCCCGCCACCTCGCCCGGCTAGTTTTTTGTATTATTTTAGTAGAGACGGGGTTTCACCGGATTAGCCAGGATGGTCTCGATCTCCTGACCTCGTGATCCGCCCGTCTCGGCCTCCCAAAGTGCTGGGATTACAGAGAGATTCATTTTAAGTGGAGTATGCGCACACTTTATTGCATACTGAAATACCTTGAATGGTCAATGTGAAATTAGGGCCTTTTAATAGAAATTTTCACTATTTTAAGTCATAATATTTATGGCAACATTTTTGTATGATGTACGTTATTTTAGTCTTAGTCCTTTGTTAGAATCATTGAGACACATCAGGATGACACTTTTTTAGGCAGTTGCCAGAAAAGTATGGAAGTGAAAAGCAGAACCCACCTGTGATAACCAGTTGAAAAGGTATCACATTTGCATGAATGAGACACCAAGGGGCTGAGGTTAAAACAAAATAAAACCACTTAGCTTCAGAGAAACTGCCTGAAATAACAAAGAACATATAAACAAAGGCAGCTTATCTATTACATGCCAGACATGTAGAACATAAATGCTGAATTCTGAGTGTGCCTCAGGAAAAGTCAATCATTCTGGAGTAGTATCTACCATATGCCAGTTGTTATGTTTGGGATACCAATAAGAACAAAAAGCCCTTCAAAGTCAAGAACAAGAGTGAGACATCTGAATCAGTAATTAGTGTGACAAGTGCTCAAATTTGTGCTTGTCTTTCACAATAAACTTTATCATCAAATTATGTAGATACAGAAAAAAAAACCCTAGTAGTATTTTTATTGGGATCACTTTACAAGTTAAGAACTGACATGATGTTGATTCTTCCTCCTTACGGTGTGTGTTTTTTTACTTGTTTGCATCTAATTTTGTGCCTTTCAGGAGTGTTTTATAGTTTTCTCACATAGATTTTGTACCTTATGAAGTTATGTCTATGTATTTTATTTTTTTGCTACCGTAAATCTGTCTTTAAAAAAAAAACATTTATTTATTGTTGAGACAGGGTCTTGCTCTGTTGCCAGGCTGGGGTGCAGGGGCATGATCTTGGCTCACTGCAACCTCCAACTCCCGGGTTCAAGTGCTTTTCCAACCTCAGCCTCCTGAGTGGCTGGGACCACAGGCATGCACCACCATACCTGGCTAATTTTTGTATTTTTTTTGTAGAGATGGGGTTTTACCATGTTGCCCAGGCTGGTCTCAAACTCCTGTGCTCAAAACGATCTGCCTGCCTCAGTCTCCCAAAGTGCTGGGATTACAGGCGTGAGCCACCGCACCCAGCCAAAACATTTATTTTTAACACAGAAGGTAGAGTCCTCCCTTTCCTTCTTCCTATTCCCATTGCCATTCCTTCGTGAGCCCTGATAAGTTTGGTGTATACCATTCCAGATCTATGTCTGTGCATTTACATGTATATAATATATAAACAAATAAGATCTTACTAGATGTATTGTTCCTGCACCTTGAGTTTTTCTCTTTCACGGTATGTCTTGAAGATGTTAATACATTGGCACCTGGATATCTACTTCATTCTAAGTGCCATGGAATTACATATTGTGGATGTACTATAATTTAGGGAAGACATTCCCATGATGACATGCATGTAGGGAGTTTTGCTACTAAAAAATGTGTTAGTCTCAAAAGGTTACATACTATCTGATTTTACACGGCATTCTGAAAAATAGGACAGAGAGATGAGGACATAGAACAGATCAGAGGTTAAAGGCTGAGGTTGGGGGGTTCATTGCAAAGGTCAGCAGCAGGAATTCTTTGGGGTGTTGAGATTCTTCTGTATCGTGTTTGTGGTGGTGGTTACAAGAACCTGTACATATTAGAAAACTAAATATATACCTTGTTTAGATAAAGGGTGTATTCTTGAAGATGGGAGAGCTAAATGCTATCTAATATTAACATTACTCTACCAGCTTTTTTGGGTATTTGTGTTATATTATCTTTTAATCTCTATTTTTACTCTTAAAATTTTTTTTAGGTTTCTGTCTTTTGAATTTTTAAAAAACCAAACTAATCACCCCTTTCTTTCTATAAGTGAACTTAATCCATTATTTTGCTCACTCATATTTGGATATTTGCACTTATTTCTAGATTTTTAGTTTTCTTTTATACTTTTCCCTTCTCCTTCCTGCCTTCTGCTGCACTGGTCATTTTTTCTCTATCTCCTATTTCCCACCCAACCCCTTCTCAGCTGGTTAGGAAGACAGCAACTGTATTTCTGATCTTCTAGAGGTTATCTATAATTTCTTAAAATGTACATTTAAAATTTTTAGTATCTCCACACCACTTCCAAGGATATGTTGTAACTACCCACTGAACTATACCGGTTTGTTGTTCTGAGTTTGTGTTTGCTTTCTTTTGAAACACTTTTTTTTTTTTCACCATCTGTACTTGTGTTTGTTTATATATTTATTAAATTATGAGTCACTAGTTTTCTTAGATCCCATAACTTCTCCCTGCATTCATTTTCCTTTTGGTTGAAGCATACACCTTAATAACTCTTAATAAAAGTCTGTGGATAGGAAACTCATATATCTTGTAAGACTGACAATTCCTATATTGCTTTCATTCTTCAGTAATTATTTGGTAAGTTATACAACTCTGTTTTGATAGTAATTTCCTCTCAGCATTTAAAAATATTATTACATTTTCCCTGCCTTGTATTTTTTCTGATGAGAAGATGGCTGTCAGTTTGTGTTCTTTAGTGCACAATCTATCTTTAAGGTAGCTTTTAAGATTTTACCTTTAGGCGCGGTGGCTCAGTTTGTGTTCGAGACCATCCTTAGTGCACAATCTATCTTTAAGGTAGCTTTTAAGATTTTACCTGTATTCTCAGGATTTTCTGCAGGTTCACTTTAATTTTGAATATATGTGGATTAATCCTACTCCATATCTGGAACTAAGGACTTGACTTTCTTTAATTTTGGGAAATTAAAGCAAATATTTCTTCAAATATTGCTCCATTCTTTCTTCCATTTTCTTCTACAATTACTCTGAGATGTACGTTAGTGTCTCTCAGTCTGTCTTTTATGAGTGTGCGTTTTGATTCCTGTCTCTCTCTGTGCCGGGCTCTGGGTAAACTCAGAACTCTTGTTTAATTCATTACTTCTTTATGCTACTGAATATAGTCCAGTTATTCTGTTGATATTTTATAATTCAATGACTTTATTTCCAAAATTTCTAAATTTGTTATATCAGCTCTTAAGTCATATCTACCTACTTTATTGATTGACTGATTGAGATAGGGTCTTGCTGTGTTGCCCAGGCTGGAGTGCAGTAGCATGATCATGGCTCACAGCAGCTTCAAAATCCTGGGATCAAGTGATCCTCCCACCTCAGCCTGCCATGTAGCTGGGAATACAGGTGTGTGCCACCATGCTTGGCTAACTAAAAAAAAAAAATTTTTTTTTCTTTTTTAAGAGATGGGGTCTTGCCATGCTGCCCAGGCTGGTTTTGAACTCCTGGGCTCAAGCAAGGTGCCTACCTTAGCCTCCCAAAGTGCAGGGACTACAGGTGTTTGCCACTGTACCTGGCCCCTACTTTTTTTTAATTATTATTATACTTTAAGTTCTAGGGTACATGTGCACAACGTGCAGGTTTGTTACATATGTATACTTGTGCCATGTTGGTGTGCTGCACTCATTAACTCGTCATTTACATTAGGTATATCTGCTAATGCTATCCCTCCCCCCTACTCGCTCCCCACAATAGGCCCCGGTGTGTGATGTTCCCCTTCCTGTGTCCAAGTGTTCTCATTGTTCAATTCCTACCTATGAGTGAGAACATGCGGTGTTTGGTTTTCTGTTCTTGCAACAGTTTGCTGAGAATGATGGTTTCCAGCTGCATCCATGTCCCTACAAAGGACACGAACTCATCCTTTTTTTATGGCTGCATAGTATTCCATGGTGTGTATGTGCCACATTTTCTTAATCCAGTCTGTCACTGATGGACATTTGGGTTGATTTTAAGTCTTTCCTATTGTGAATAGTGCCGCAATAAACATACGTGTGCATGTGTCTTTATAGCAGCATGATTTATAATCCTTTGGGTATATACCCAATAATGGGATTGCTGGGTCAAATGGTATTTCTAGTTCTAGATCCTGGAGGAATTGCCACACTGTCTTCCACAATGGTTGAACTAGTTTACAGTCCCACCAACAGTGTAAAAGTGTTCCTATTTCTCTACATCCTCTCCAGCCTCTGTTGTTTCCTAATTTTTTAATGATTGCCATTCTAACTGGTGTGAGATGGTATCTCATTGTGGTTTTGATTTGCATTTCTCTGATGGCCAGTGATGATAAGCATTTTTTCATGTGTCTCTTGGCTGCATGAATGTCTTCTTTTGAGAAGTGTCTGTTCATATCCTTTGCCCACTTTTTGATGGGGTTGTTTTTTTCTAGTAAATTTGTTTGAGTTCTTTGTAGGTTCTGGATATTAGTCCTTTGTCAGATGAGTAGATTGCAAAAATGTTCTCCCATTCTGTAGACTGCCTGTTCACTCTGATGGTAATTTCTTTTGCTGTGCAGAAGCGCTTTAGTTTAATTAGATCCCATTTCTCAATTTTGGCTTTTGTTGCCATTGCTTTTGGTGTTTTAGACATGAAGTCCTTGCCCATGCCTATGTCCTGAATGGTATTACCTAGGTTTTCTTCTAGGGTTTTTATGGTTTTAGGTCTAACATTTAAGTCTCTAATCCATCTTGAATTAATTTTCGTATAAGGAGGAAGGAAAGGATCCAGTTTCAGCTTTCTACTTATGGCTACCCAATTTTCCCAGCACCCCGGCCCCTACTTTTTAAATGTTATGTCTTGATCTTTTTAACCACTCTCTGTATATTTATTTTAAATTCATCGTCATCTGGTTAAAACTTAATTTCATCTTGCATGAATCTGTGTTCCAATTGTTAATTTTGTTAATAGTCTTTCTTAACATAGTTTTTTTCATGTGTTCTGGGTGGTAGACACATCCTGAGTAGGCGTATGTTTTCCACTGCTTCTCTTGAGTGTACTTTTGTGGTTTTCTGCACCCAGCCCCCAGCCTCCCAGAGTCCATCAATAGGTCTTATCATGGTGTTTTGATGTTCCACTGTGATGTCAGGACCTCACAGAGTCAGTCTGGGAGACAGTGGACAGGCTGACTCAGTTTCTGGTTGGCAGGCACCTTAGATGCACACTTTCCTCTGAAGTACCGGCTCCAGCATCCAGTTCATCACTATATTTTTTCAGCTTCTTTTTGGGAGTGGGGACTTTTGGCTTGAAACAGTGACCAGGCTCCAGTCTCTTATCTTGCTTGGTGCATTTATGGTTCCCTTTACTGGCAGGAGCTGAGCTCCTGGCTGCTACCGCTTAGTTTTGGATAAGAGCCCAGCAATTGATTCAGACCCATTCAGCGTTCCATTTGTGCTCCACAGAAATGTTCATCTTGCTTTGGGGTCTGTGTATGCATTTTTGTTATCTTTTTATATCTATCATGACTATACACATTGAACAGAGGACTGTTTTGAATTGTAACACCTGTTTTACCATCTTTCGCAGATAGATATAGACGTGTATATCTTAATACAAAAATTAGTTGAGACAAATTAACATTATGAAAAATTGTGTTGCTTGGGTAGTGCCACACAAGGTAAACTTACATGTCAAATTCCCTCCCCTCAAAAAAGGCTGAATTTCTTTACACATGTTCCACCAACAGCATATGAAAATACTTACTTTCCTATATCCTCGACAATAAAGTCCATGGTTCTTTTTCTTTTTTTTTTCTTTCTTTCTTTTTTTTTTTTTTTTGCAGGGGAAGGGTGGATGCAGTCTCGCTCTGTCGCCCAGGCTGGAGTGCAGTGGTGCGATCTCGGTTCATTGCAAGCTCCACCTCCTGCGTTCACGCCATTCTCCTGCCTCAGCCTCCCAAGTAGCTGGGACTACAGGCGCCCACCACCATGCCCAGCTAATTTTTTGTATTTTTAGCAGAGACAGGGTTTCACCGTGTTAGCCAGGATGGTTTCAATCTCCTGACCTTGTGATGTGCCTGCCTCGGCCTCCCAAAATGCTGGGATTACAGACGTAAGCCATTGCACCTGGCCCCATTGTTCTTTTTTATGAACTATAATCCCCAAATTATTTCTCCAGCTTGGACCTGTTTTCTATTTTTATTTTTTATAGAGATGGGTTCTCACTATATTGCCTAGGCTAGTCTTGAACTTCTGGGCTCAAGTGATCCTCCTGCCTTGGACCCCCAAAATGCTGGGATTACAGGCATGAGCTACCAGCTTGGACTTTAAAACACAGTTATGATTATATTGTTATAGGAAGAGGAAAAAAGAAAATTTGCAGTGTATGATAAAATAGGTGGTACCATTCCAATATGTTAACTTGTGATCCAGATGTAGTCTTTAGATTGTGTCTTATTCTTTAAAAAGACAGTACTTTAACTTGGTTATGACAGATTTGATCCAAACAGGTAGAGTGGAGCCACAAAAAGGCAAGTGGCGAATATAAGGCAGTTAACTTTATGCTTCATCCTCTCTCTACCTCATCGATTCAAATATAGGTAGTACCAAAGATTTCTACCCTGAGGTTGATCATCTAGACTTGCCCCCAGTCTGGCAGAACAAACCAAGTTATGTCTGTTGACCTAAGAAGGATATAGCAAAATCACATCCCAAAGACCTATTCTCCAGGGATTGTTAAGAGATACGAAGAGCAGGCTATCCTTTACCAACAGAAACATATTGAATACCTACTATCTACTATTAGGTTAGCATAAAATTGTGTTTTTTGTCATTGAAAGTAATGGCAAAAAACACAATTACTTTTGTGCCAAGATAATACATGCTAAGCGTCATAGGAAAACCAAAGAGGCATAGCCAGTATTTGCTGTTCTAAAAGCACATGCAATCTTGCTACAGGGACATAAATAGCCACATGAAAAATCAAACGAGAGTGCAAATATGACAATAGGTACAGTAAGAGCTCAGGCTTGGAGTAAGCAGGGTAGGCTCAGTGGAGTAGAAGTAACTTCATTTGGGACTTGAAGCTACTGGGTTAGAGCCTGTGGTTCCAGAGGCAGGAGCAAAGGGATGCATTTGGGGAGAGAGAGGGAGAAAGACTGAAAAGATGGAGTGTCACTCTTCCTTTCTGAGGTAGACCCATTTATCCTGGGCAAAGGGATAGAAATAGAAGGGAAAGGAATTAACTTTCATGTTACTAAGTTATCAGTTAATGCACAAACTTGACTGAGCACTTTCCCCCAGAAACAAGATGCTAGAGGTCAAAGAAAGCACTCATTGTCCAAAGGCACGAGATCAACTCCCTCATCAGTGATAGAATCAACTCTGAAAATGTAGATTGTGTTTCAAGGCTGAACTATGGAAAATATTTTAAGTACAAAAAGTGTTGGTGAGAATAAGAAGGAACTGAAAAGGCAGAGTAGATGGCTCTGAAGGAGTGAACATTTAAATGCTTTCATTCTTAGTAAATGTCTTTTCACAACTCTTGCTATGCATTATGTCCACTATATGCATATTTGGGGGCAATCACCACAAGAGCACAGAAATAGACATCTGTGCGAACCACACATGCTGCATCACTATCATCAGGACAAACACTGTCCTTGTCTCCAGCAGAAATGGAAAAGCAAAACTGCAAGTATGTGGCATCATTTCCTGTTTGCTGTGCACATGCTCTCTTCTTTTCTTCTACTTTTTAAAAAAGCTTTTAAATTTTCTTAGAGCAGCTTTAGGTTCACAGCAAAATTGAAAGGCAGGCACAGAGATTTCCCTACCTCCACCCATGTATAGCCTTCCCCATTATCACCAAGCTCAACCACAGTCGTATATTTGTTACAATCGATGAACCTACACTGACACATCATTATCATCCAAAGTCTACAGTTACCTTGGGGTTCACTCTTGGTGTTGGATGTTCTGTAGATTTGGACAAATGTATAACAACATGTATCCATTGTAATATCCTACAGAGTCATTTCACTGCCCTAAAAGACCTCTGAGCTA
Organism: Macaca thibetana thibetana; assembly: GCF_024542745.1. Classification (NCBI taxonomy): domain Eukaryota; kingdom Metazoa; phylum Chordata; class Mammalia; order Primates; family Cercopithecidae; genus Macaca; species Macaca thibetana. Next base: position 88,900,731 of record NC_065578.1, on the reverse strand, counting down.
TACCTATTTACACCTTCCCTCCTTTGTCCTTTCTAAGCAACAACTGATATTTTTACTGTCTGTAGTTTTGCCTTTTCCAGAATATAATACAGTTGGAATCATACAGCATGTATCCTTTTAAGATTAGCTTCTTTCACTTAGCAATGTTCATTTAATGTTCCTCCATGTCTTTTCATGGCTTGAGAGCTTTTTTTTTTTTTTTTTTTTTTTTTTTTTTTTTTTTTTTTTTTTTTAGCTCTATATAGCATTCCATTGTTTGGATCATATCTCTCTCTCTCTCTTTTCTTTTTTTCCACCTTTGGGACTTGTCTGAATCTCCCTTATTTTTAATGATGATGATGCTTAACATTTATATCATGGCCAGGAAATAACACACTGTACAGGGAGGAAGTTTACACCCATATAGTAAAGTGAGACAAAAACCAGTTTAAGGCAAACTGCCAAAGTCTAAGGTATTTACAAGAGCAGAGTATAAGGTCTGTTTTTATTAGTTGCCTATTTCTCCAATAGCAATAGGAAAAGGAAAAGAAAAGAAATCATACCTTGGCACATTTGAGGCATGGAGTGCTTGGGGAAAAAAAATCCAAGGGATTGAAGAGATAAGTTCATTCAAACTTAGATTTCTGAACTTATGGATTTCTTCAGTGGTAAAGTATAATGGTACATTTTATACAGATTTTATTAATACATAATCAAAAACTAGTATCAAGCAAAACTTCTTGAGTTATGCACCATGAGAAATGCCTGAGGAACATTAAATGTCACTGATAGAAAGATTAAGCACTGAAAAAGCTACAGCATATCTTAAATCATTATACAGAACAAATAACGGTATAAGGAGCAGTAAGCTCTTTAAAGATCGGCACCATGCTTAGTTTTCATTGCCTGGCACAAAGTAGGTATGCAATAAATATGAAGTGAACAAATAAAATAAACACTGTCCCCCATATCCCTAAGGAGGAACAAACCACAGCTAAGGCAAGCATATGCATTCATATATTCAGATGCCAGAGAACATCTGGAAATATTTGGCCTCTAGCTACCTTCCTCTGACATGAAACAATTCATTTTGCACATTCTCCAAACTGCCAAGTGATATCAGTCTAGTGATTTCTAAAGCCAGAGTTAAGTGCTGACTCATTTAAGAGACACAAAGCGAGTACCAGATTTGGGACACATGGTCTGTTTATTCCTAGGTAAGAAAGAAACCATCATATCCACATTAGAATCATGTCTACATGTTGAAATTTTGCTTAGTAAATACAATTCTCCTATCACTGTAAATACTGACATACTAACTTTTCTGAGGATGAGGATGACAATACATGCTATTAATGTTCATTTTTTTAACCCTTGGTTAAACTGAAGCTTTCCAGCCATCAAGGATGCTTATATTACCTATATCTTGGATAATGTTGTATCCACATTGTTTTTTTCCCCCACTTCTTTTGAAGAAAGCTGCTCTAGGCCAAACAAGGAATTACGAACAAATCTTTTCAGAAATGAAGGGGGTGGGTAAGATTTGAAGCAGCTTCCTCTCATTCTGCTTCATGGCATTTTTTTCCATAAGCCATAAAGACCAGTGAATTATTTGATCCATGGCAATTTAAGATCTATGTGGAAAGCATCCATTTCAAAGTAACAACCATGTGAGAAAATTCAATGGATACATAAAAACACAGAACATGTTTTGATTTATAACAGACTATTTGTTTCAGTTGTTCAAAGAATTTGAAATATTTATCTCTAATTATGCTCTTAAAATAATACAGGAAAATCTCTTTTGGAAGCAATGCCCAGGGACTGAAACCTTAGTTCTGTACTCAGCTGACTTAGCTCTAGAAACCCTGCAGTTTACTGATGAATTTGTGAGCAGGAGTAGAATCAAAGAAATTGGGAGAGTTCAAAGAGAAACAGAAATCATCCAGATTATCCTCAATGTATGAACACGACAAAGATACAGAATTCTAAATATGGGAAGCATACAAATAAAACTGTTCCGAAAGGATATTTTTAAATGATTAGTTTAGAAACTTACTATAATAATTGAAAAATAATTTGCTGTTTATTTTTAGCAAATGAAAGTATGTCCCCAAGTGAGATGATATCAACTGCCAGGTTGTGGTCCAATCTACATGAAGGAATAGATAGTGTCATTCTCAAAAGATAATATCCATAATTTGTTATGGCATCATAGAAGGCTTGCAGTTAAGGCAAGAGTCATGGCACTTGTTAGTCATTTATGTGTGCTGGATGGCAAGTGATTTTTTTTTCAATCATTATTATAATTTTTAGAACTTAAGATTATTTGGACTCCATAAATATTATCAATTTGGATAAGACAGGTTCCACACATTGCAGACAAATAGGCCTTTTACCTAGAGAGGGAGAATTTCATCTATGCACTTTTCTTTTTCTTTTTTTTTTTTTTTTTTTTTTTTTTTGAGACGGATCTCGCACCGGATTTCCTCATTTTCTCCTGCCTCTGAATCATCCAGATGATGTAGAGACGGGGTTTCACTGTTTAGCTGTCGGAAAGGTCTGATCCGGGAGAAAAGATTTCTTTGTTTTTCCATCCAGATTGGGGAGAAAAGACTTCTTTTTCCTTAGGTGAAAGAGGGCTTGATAGAGATGGTTACCTTAAGGAAAAGCACTGAACCTTGGTGTCACAGGCGGTTGTTTCTACCTTGGGATCAGTCTGTTTTGACTCCCTCTTCAGAGCTTCTAAAGGGGGTCATCATTTGGAAGTCTCCCTTTTTCCTTAAAACTGATGTGACACAATAGGTCTGAAGCTGCCTCTCTCTGGGAAGTTGATGGCAGCCTAGGAGGGCCTGAGGAGGATTGTTCAGATGAGCGTTAGGAAGAATCAACAATAAATTAGTATCTCTCTCCCCTCTCTCTTCCTCCGTCTTCTCTCTTCCCCTTCCCCTCTCCCCTCTGTCTGTTCTTTACCCAGATTACCTTTTTTTTTGACCTGAGCACAGCAGAGATTAAGGTGTAGAAAAAGAAGCTAAGGAGTTTTTTTTTCAGAACTCCCTACCACGCCCCCACTTTTTTTCCGGGTACGTAGATTTTTCAGAGCTTAGGCAAAGAAAGTGCTTGAGACTTATCTGAAGTGTGGCCTAGCTCACCAGGAAACTGATAATGTGGTTTAGGGCCAGAGCCTTAGCTTTAATTAAATGTTCTTCTGCCTGATCTTGTCCCCTGTGTCTGTATAGCTCCTGCAAAGTCTTCTGGGAGACGGACGTAGGTAGCTATCGGAATTAGGACATTTGGTCCTGGATTCTATACCTTTCTCAATCTCTGTTTGTTAGAGGCTCAACTAATCACACTTATGACTATCTGAAGATGCCCCAAATGAAGAGAAGGCAGTTTTTTGTTTTGTTTTGTTTTTCAATTGGGGAGGATCAGAGTAATTGTCCAAGAGAAGACATTTTGAGGTCTGTAGTTTCTAAAGAGACTAAAAACAATACATTTCTATTTTATCACCATTTTTTTCCACAATAAATCTGGAAAATGGAAGTGACGCCTATCCTGCTCATTTTATAAAACTGGGCCTCAGAAAAGTCATGTGTTTCACCTAAACTCATACTAAAAGCATACGAGAGAGCCCATGTTTTCTGTTTGAAGTTTTGGGGAAAGATTTAGTTTTTTTCTCTTTAAATTAACTTGATCTGGCCGGGCGCGGTGGCTCAAGCCTGTAATCCCAGCACTTTGGGAGGCCGAGACGGGCGGATCACGAGGTCAGGAGATCGAGACCATCCTGGCTAACACGGTGAAACCCCGTCTCTAATAAAAAATACAAAAAAAAAACCAACTAGCCGGGCGAGGTGGCAGGTGCCTGTAGTCCCAGCTACTCGGGAGGCTGAGGCAGGAGAATGGCGTGAACCCGGGAGGCGGAGCTTGCAGTGAGCCGAGATCTGGCCATTGCACTCCAGCCTGGGTGACACAGCAAGACTCCGTCTCAAAAAAAAAAAAAAAAAAAAAAAAAAAAAAAAAAAAAAAAATTAACTTGATCTAGCTGAAATGATTATTATTTTTTTAAATCCAGGTTTTTTATTTCCAGTGAGCATATAAGGTTTCTTACAAGGTAAAATGATGAGATAGCTGATGGCCTATTTATTAGACAAAAGACCTTTGCAGAATTCTAAAAATATAATATTAAGTGACTAACCGATATAATCATGCATACAAGTGTTCTTCAGGGAATATTGCTACAACACTGTCTCAGCTTGCATTAAGCATTTTCTGAGTCCAATATCTAGCACCTATAACATTTAACATCAACATCCTAAACAATAAGTTAACATACTGAACTTAAGGTCACATAGCCCCAGTTTTGGATATCAGGGCAAAGAATCTCACCAGCTTTTAAGAACTAAAATAACTTGAGTAGGGAGATGCCAATTCTATTTTAAGATAGCTGACCTTAATACTGCCAGTAGTTCAAACACTTCTTAGGAAAGTTAATGTTTTGAACATGATGAAAAAAGTCACTATGTATGTTTAAAAGCCTTTATGTAGGGCCGGGCGAGGTGGCTCACGCCTGTAATCCCAGCACTTTGGGAGCCCAAGGGGGACAGATCACCTGAGGTCAGGAGTTTGAGACCAGTCTGGCCAACATGGTGAAACCCCGTCTCTACTAAAAATACAAAAATTAGCTGGGTGTGGTGGTTCATGTCTGTAGTCCCAGTTACTCGGGAGACTGAGGCAGGAGAATCGCTCGAACTCGGGAGGCAGAGGTTGCAGAGAGCTGAGATTGAGCCACTATACCCCAGCCTGGGTGACAAAGCGAGACACTGTATTTAAAAAAAAAAAAAAAAAGCCTTTATACTTTTATTAGAAACAGGAAGTGCTATTATAACAAAAAAGCTGGGCATGGGCCGGGCTCCCAGCACTTTGGGAGGCTGAGGCGGGTGGATCACTTGAGGTCAGAAGTTCCAGACCATTCTGGCCAACATGGTGAAAGCCCGTCTCTATGAAAAATACACAAATTAGCAGGGTGTGGTGGTGCACGGATGTAAACCCAACTACTAGGGAAGCTGAGGCAGGAGAACCGCTTGAACCTGGGAAGTGGAGGTTGCAGTGAGATCACACCGCTGCACATACTCCAGCCTGGGTGACAGAGTGAGACTCCATCTCAAAAAAAAAAAAAAGAAGCTGGGGATAGGTGGCACACACCTGTAATCCCAGCTACTCAGGAGGCTGAGGCAGGAAGATCACTAGAGACCAGGAGTTTCAAAGCAACCTGGGCAACATAGTGAGAACTTGTCTCCAAAATAACAAATAAAATAAAGCAAAGCTGAAAGTCCTTATTTGCTAGAAACCCCCAAGTGGACATTTGTAGAATGTTACTATACCTCACAAGTCTTATCTTTTATAATACCCCATATCACTTTTTTCCCCCCTGAATATAATTTATTCCTGTATTCCTATAACCACCCTGTATATAGAATGTCAAGAACCTTGATTTTCCCAGGCAGGGTTAACTATGATTTCTCCTTTGTACCCACTGCACTTTATTCACACTGTAGCAATTATGTTGTTTTAGAAGGATGTATATGAATGTTTATCTTTGCAGCTGTTTAAATATCTTTAGGACCAAAGCTAAGTTTTTGTGTCATCAGAAATTAGCATAGTGCCTATAAGAGTTGCAGAATAAATTGTTACAATGAATATGTTATTTTGCTCTGCAACTATTTTCTAAGCTCCTTTATTCTGTATTCCCCATAATACCTAACACAGTATTGGAAACCTAGTCAACATTCAATAAGTATGTGTTGAAGTATTTACAGTTTCATAGCAAAAAATTAAACAAAACTCTTTTATCACCAAATATTCTCCAGCAAAATCTAGATATTAATATGTCAAGGATGTTATAAAATAGATTTCTATATTGGACTTAAGTCATTTATAAATTCTTTTCCAATTCTGAAAGTCTATTATTTTTAAAGGAAATTTAACTAGTGTAAGACTACAGCCTTTGTGGATAACAATAAACCAGTATCATGAAACTATCACCATTATTCAAGAAACACTATATTTTAAATGACTTTTTAAAAAAATCCCTAAAAAACTAAAGTATACTAAATAGTTAATGAACATAAGCAAAGTTCATTTGAAAATTGGTTATTTAGAATGAAAAAAAAAAAAACCAAAACACTTTTCTACAAAATACCATGAAGGTTATTAGACTCTCAGGGCAGCTCATAAAATCCAATCCATGGGTGTACTGTGAAGTACTAATACTGCTACAGAACTTAATCACAACTAGTAGTAAGGTCTCCACTGGGATGCTGGCAATACACCTCTCCACACATCAGTATGAATGGACAACCACCTGGATAAGAAAAACCTGGCTTTCACCATGACAATTATTAACAATTTTATTATAAAAACAACCACATATGGCAAAATCCCCGCCAAATTTTCATTTCTGTAAAACATATTCCCATAATATTACTGAAATAACTCTGTAACTTCCTCTAATAAGGTACCTCAATTTCTACAATTTCTTAAGTTTCTTTGGCATAACAGCAGGCGTTTTTTTTTCTACACAAACTTTAGCTGTAGTTTTCCTATGAGGGCACATAACAATATATATCATGATTTGTTGCTCACTTATTAGCATGTTATTGCATTATATCATCAAAAAATTTTCTTTTCAAGTTGGTTACTCTAACACATGAGGCCCTGTCTCTCTGGCATTGGGTTTATGCTAATTATTCTCCTGATGAAGCCCCCAGCATTCCCAATGGGCTCTGAAGAAGGCTGTAGTAAAACTCTCACACTACTCAAGAAGGATCATTTGTTACCAGCTGTTGTTTTTTTTTTTTTTTTTTTTCCCAAGATGGGTTCTCCCTCTATTGCCAATGCTGGAGTGCAGGAGCATGACCTCGGCTCACTGCAACCTCTGCCTCCCAGGTTCAAGCGATTCTCGTGCCTTAGCCTGTGGAGTAGCTGGGATTACAGGCATGTGCCACCATGCCCAGCTAATTTTTTTGTATTTTGGTAGAGACGGGGTGTCGCCATCTTGGCCAGGCTGTTTTCCAACTGCTGACCTCAGGTGATCCATCTCCCTTGGCTCCCCAAAGTGCTGGGATTACAGGTCACTGTGCCCAGCCTTACTAGCTGTTTTTTATAATTTGGGGAGGAAACGGGATTTTTCTGACCTCCTCATTAAATACTCCACACAAAGCTTTCCTCCACCAGTTTATGATGCAGTCCTAATCTGCATTTTTGTATCATTGTTTTTATTAGTAAGACAGTGTAGTGAATTCTCAGAGCTGCTAAAGCACTGATATATTCAGTCACCCAAAGATTTCTGGAGTTTGTGCTGGGTCAAAGGCACTCAGGTAAGTAGAAAAATGAATCGGACACGAATCTTGCCTGTAAGCAACTTGAAATCGTATAGGAGCAATGAAATAATGCCCTTAACACTCTCTGCCATACACTGTTGCTCATTAAGTGCCAATCAAGGGGTGATGACAACTGTTTTGGTAATTCATGTGGTCCCAGCTTCCAAGAGGCTATAGGATTAAATTCTTTGTCCTAACTCTGAGATGGCAGATGTAAAGCTGGACGCATACATCTAAGACACCTGACATTCATGGGGGTACAAGTACTCTAGGACACTAGATGACTAGGTCTTGATTCGGGTCAATGCTTGTTTCAGGCCTTACCAAGTGGATCCAAATAACAAAAAACTGAAAGGGGCCACTGCCCTTGTGCTATCACTGTACCTGCCACACTGGCCTCTTCTACTCCCTCTGTGTGCAATGTTCTTTCTGCAGGTAGCCTCCCTCTCTCAGTTCCTTTTGTTCTGTGCCTTTTCAGTCCTCACCTTTTCAGAGAGGACTTCCTTGGCTACTCTATTTTGAGGGAGACCCCCTGCACACTCTCTCCTTGCGCTGCTTTGTCTTTTTCAAAGCATTTCTATCTGACATAGTATTTTAAATGTGTTTATTTGTTGGCAGGCATTTTGTCATTTTTATCACTGCCTAACTCCATTGCCTAGAAATACTATATGTAAAGAACAAATGGTTCTCATGTCATGACATATGGATTCTCCTTGTAGCTTCCCCTCCACCCAGGTTATTCAATTTCTGGAAGTGTATCTCCAATAATAGGAAACTTACAACCTACGTGACATTCTCAGAAAGTTCGTAGCTTTTTAAAAGCTTGAGTTTGTATGAGCCAAAATATTCCATCCTAAAACTTCTCTGTTGATTCTATTTGGTCTTCAAGGTGAGACCCCAGGGATAAGTTGAAGCCATTTATACGTTTCACATGGCGGCCCTTCCAGGGTCTGCTGTCCTCATTCTCATGCCCTTTCCATCTTCTCAACTTGAAGATAAGCATGCCCTCAATCAGGCCTCATACAAGGTCTTTTGGTCCCTCTCCTCTATTGGTCACAACTTCTTAACTTGTGGGGTAAAATGCCAAGAAATAAATGTAGTATTCTACATCTGTAATTGAAAGTTCTCAGCTGCTTTTCAAGGACACCAGGTGTTCACAATATATTAGCACATGGCTAAAACATGTCATCTACACTTCTTCATTCACTCATCCCTTCATTCCACAAAATGCATTCTTTTGGGCACTTACTTACATGGTGCCTGCTACTGACTTCTGTTCTGGGGATACAGAAACGAACCTGAATGATGAGGCCTGCCTGGCCTTATGGAGTTTATATTCCTACAAGTTAGAGGTAATTCTTCCAACTAGATTTTTGTTTTTTAGACAAGGGGATGACAAATATTAAAGCTAATGATTGTCTCATTTGTGAACTTTATAGTTAAGGAATTTCCTACTTGTGAAACACAATTGAAATGTTTGCAAAGAGATTTAGAGGGCGGGCAAGGTGGCTCACGTCTGTAATCCCAGCATTTTGGGAAACTGAGGGAGACAGATCACCTGAGGTCAGGAGTTTGAGACCAGCCTGACCAGCATAGTGAAACCCCATCTCTACTAAAAATGCAAAAATTAGCCAGGTGTGGTGGTGCGTGCCTGTAGTCCCAGCTAATCCGGAGGCCAAGGCATGAGAATTGCTTGAACCTGGGAGGTGGAGGTTGCAGTGAGCTGAGATCATGCCACTGCACTCCAGCCTGGGCAACAGAGTGAGACTCCATCTAAAAAAACAATTATAATTGGAAAAAAAAGGATGATATTTGGATGGAACATCTGACAGGTTCTATAAAGGAAATTAGAAGAAAGGGGTGAGTGTGTGTGTGTGTGTGTGTGTGTGTGTGTGTGTGTGTGTGTGTGTGTGAGTGAGATCGGGAGAGGGGAACCTCAGGGACAAAGGATTGAATTATTCATGTTTCTCGATGCAAAGGGTTATTAGCATCAGTTGATGCAAAACCCACTTTCTCACATCCACTCTGCTCCCCGCCACTTTTCTCTCTCATTCCTTTTACCTCTTATGCCACCTTATTCCCCTCTACCACCATAAGTGAGCATGCCTCATATAAATGTTAAGTTTATCAAATTTTTCAAAAAATCTAATTGGGATTTTATTAATATTGCATTGAATTTATGAAAAAATTTGTGGAGACTAGACATTTTCGTAAAACCAATTCTGTGCCGCTCAAGAACATGAAATGTCTTTCCAGTCATTCAAATTGCCTTATATGTCATTTATGTCTTAGACATTTAGAACTTTTCTATGAAGGCCTTGTGTATTATTGGTTAGCTTAATTCCTAGATACCCAATAGCTTTTGTTGCTATTTTGGATGGTATCTTGTTCTTTTGTTAAATCCTTCAGTTGGTATGTATCTTTCCAGTTGGGATATCTTAGTTCATATTTTTAGAAGTGGACACAAAATCATATTAATAGATTAAGGTTTTTTCACTGTATGAAAACTTGCTATTCCAAAACAATAGGAATTGTAAAATAGGCATAACAAAAATGCAGGATTTTACGAAGGAAATTGGTAGCATAGAAGCAGCAGCATTCACCGTTTATATTAAACAGGAGACTCCAGATATAACATAGAAACTTACCTACAATTAAAATGTAGTCCCAATGTTAGCCTAATCCTCACCACAGGGCCCCTATATTGCTGAGTGGTTCAGAATGCCACCAGTGCTCTCAGTGAAGAGAGAAGACTTTGAGAGGAAGAAAGTAAGGGCAGTAAGTGGTACAGTAGATCTGTTTGCTGATATGATCAGAGGACTGGGGAACATCTCCAAGTCAAAGGCCCTGATTAGAAACACAAGGCCACCTGCCTCCATGTCATAGTGCACTTATTTAACATAGGCCTTTAAACAGAAGTTTTGAATGATTCACACACAGGATCAACGACAGAGGCTAAATATATAGTAGATACCTGCTTTACATAGGAAAAAAGCCTCATATTCTGTCAGTGCTTTCTTATTTGGTGAAAAAGATGTATTATTAAACAATCAATAGGCAACAAGATCATAACAATACCTAACAATGAGAAAAACGGAAACATTCCCCATTCACTGACTGGCATTGGATGGTATCAGATAATCTAAGAAGAGCATTTAGATTCATGAACTATCTTAAACCCAAGACAGTGAAGCGAAAGGCACTCACTCCTATGTTATTCTTGTGGCCAGGAATTCAGTCCACGTAAAATTGTCAAGGTGATAGATGACAAGAAGTAAAATTCTAGGGAAGACCGAAAGTGTCAGTTCGAATAAACCACCATAAAAAGGAGGTCCCAACTAAGGCATATTTTTGATACTAGATGTAACAGAGGTTTTGAAATAGTGTTTCTTTCACAGCATTCACCACCATCCCCACAGAGATGACAAAGGTTGCTCTTCACAATTATTTTCACCATCTAAATAATTTTTGTTTCATATTCCCCAAAGACCCTAGTAGAACAGAGGTGTAAGGTGGGTACATGGAAACTTTATACAACTGGGCTGTTGCAGTGGCTCATGCCTGTAATCCCAGCACTTTGGAAGGCTGAGGTGGGTGGATCACTCTAGGCCAGGAGTTCGAGACCAGCCTGGCCAACATCTTGAAACTCCGTCTCCACTAAAAATACAAAAATTAGCTGGGTGTGGTGGTGCATGCTGGTAAACCCAGCTACTCAGGTGGCTGAGGTATGAGAATTGCTTGAACCTGGAAGGCAGAGGTTGCAGTGAGCCGAGACTGTGCCACTGCACTCCAGCCTGGGTGACAGAGTGAGACTCTGTCTCAAATAAAATAAAATAAAATAAAATAAAATAAAATAAAATAAAATAAAAGGAACATATCTGAGATGAGGTCTTAATTTTAAGCCTTCACTTCTATCTGTGATTTCACCAGTATTCTGATGTAATCAGTATTACTGATTCTAAGTAAGAATTTCTGGGCTTCTATCTATAAAATTCAAATTTGGCAAAAGAAAAAGATCTACTAGAAATCCCAGACGATATACAGCAGATGACTGCATGGGGGAAGTAGAAGCAAGAATTCAGGCACATTAGCAAAATGAAGTCTTCTGAAATCATTCTGGAATCTGTAATTCTGATTGCCTGTACCTTCCCGTGAACTGCCTGTGAGCATTTTCACCTGAAGGTCATTTGTCATGGAGCTGACATTGACGGCTCTAAATCAGAGAAGTAGAAATTAATTTCAATATGCCCTAAAAATCAAAGTGGGGAGCAGCTCTAACCAACAAACGCACATGTCCTAACCTTTTTGATAGCGTGACCCTGCTGGCCACTTTGCTCCCAGTGATTGGGTTAAATCTTGCAGGATTTTTTTATAGGTGGCTTCGTCATTGAAATAATTCTTTTTTTTCCCTTCCAAATTCAGAAAGCAGGAAATGTCTTTTCTATGTAACAATCACAAGGCAGGTCCCCTAGGGCTTCCAGGGGGCTTGCATCTTCCAGTTCCTGTTTCTGGTTTCTAACTGCTAATTCTATATTTGGTAACGGTCTGCCCATGGGCTGTTTTGGATGTGGTCATAATAAGATAACCTGGAGTCACTGAGCAGAGATCTAAAGCAATCTTATTTTTCCAGGAAGCAATGTGTTGACCTCTCAGGATTTGGTCTATTTTGTTGAATGTGCTGAGTTTTTGAATAGTGTTGTTTATAGCACAAAGTTGGGCGTTTACACTACTGGTCCTTGAGGGTGTATGACTGTACAGGAATAGGACAGACACATATACTCCTACATTCTCCTGGCTTACAGTGAGTTTATATTTGTTCTTATGTAGATTGATGTAATCTAAGGAATGCTCTTTATACATGCTCTTATTCCATGGCAGCCTTGAATAGAGCTACTTGCTCAGAAATGAATAAATATTTGTCAGACAAGTAAGGCAAGAGAGCTGGTTCCAATCCTTTTACATAGGGCAAGAAAGAATCAACACTCCCTTGATAGATAATAACCTTAATTCCCCAGTATTTTCCAAGCTGAGTAGTGTTAAACCTATATGAATACAATCTTTTAGGAGTAAACAGGTATCAGCTGTTAACTTGACATGAAAAAAGTAACTTACAAAACAGTTACTGTAAAAGCTGTTGGATTACTATTTTGTCATCGAAGAGTGTTCTTCTAACTCCACCTTAGATTTTGCCTTTTCATGTATTCCAATCTAGGAGTTAACTTGCTTTGTAAATAAGATCAGAAAGAATGATTGTGCTTTCATTTTACAAGGGGAAAATCAAGGCATAAAAATATATTTTAACAATTTTAACATCACGTTGGGAATGAGAAAGGAACTTGAGCTTCACAGAGAATCCGTTGTTTAGAGTTATCAGTCATTAAGCCATTTTTAGTGGATTATCATAGCACAGCTAAAATAAGAGCTTAAATTCTTCCCCTACGGGACATTACTTTGTTATATGGATCCTAGGTAGTTTTACTTTAATAATTTATAACATGAATTCTTTCTTGTTTTGTTAATGCTTACTATAGATTGCAAATTTTTCTTTTTAAATAGCAGGTATATAGTGAATGCCCCTTAAAATTTTAATTTGTAATTCATAAAATTGATGCTTTTTGTAACTATTTTCTCTTTTTATCATTTTGTACTTGCTTTTACACTGAAAATCCTGTTTTATAAGCCAAACCTTGCCCTCATAATCTGTGCAATTGTGATGGTTCCATAATATGTGATAGCAGTGTGCACAGGGGTGACACACACCTGGAGAATCAGCCTAAGATTGGAATCTCAGCTGCATCCCTCTTGGCTTTGGGACAAGTTATCTAACCTTCTATACTTTGGAATTCTCATCTGAAAAATGGGACTAATCTGCTTTCACAGGTTTGTTCTGGGAACTAAATAAAGTACATACAGATTCTAGCACAGGTTCTCTTGCCAGCGTTACTCCATGGATGTGCTTTTAGCATTCTGGATAAAACAATTCTGTTGTGTGGGAATGTCCTACCGATTGCAGGATGTTTAATATCCCTAATTCCACCCTCTCCAAAAAATGCCATCTGGGCCTTCCAGTCACTGTGCCAATCCATGAGGGCTTTGTAAAATGATCACACTAAATATTCCGTTAATACTGAGTTCTCCCCTTCATTCCTCTCATTAAAATATATATTTTGGTTTT